>NC_060141.1:399379479-399688586 GCF_021461385.2 Schistocerca piceifrons | reverse complement strand
GGGCATGGGTGTATGTATTGTTCTTAGCGTAAGTTAATTTAAGTTAGATTAAGTAGTATGTAAACCTAGGGACCGATAAGCTCAGCAGTTTGGTCCCATGGGAACTGACCACCACCACCACCACCACCAAAGAAACAAAAGTTAGAGGTAGTGGAGAATTAAAGGAGTGAATGTGAATTCGGAGAAGTAGTAAGACAAGGATGTTGCCTTTCATCTAAGAGCATGATGCTTGGGGGGGAAAAGTAGAGAAATCTACAATCGGGACTGACGGACAAAAAGTAGAGCAATCTACAGAATTCAAGCATTATAATGGTGGGCCTAGAAAGTGACATAAAAATAAGATCGAGGATATCGACAACGAAGGATGTGTTCAACGAAAGAGAAAATTGCTACTTGGATTTCTAACCAAAAACCCGAGGAAAATATTGGCACAGACATGGATCTGTGAAAAGATGACGGAAGAAGAGACACTGGAAATGTGCCTATGAAGGAAATGGAAATGTGTGAGTTGCTAAATTGTGATGATAGAGCGAAGAACGATGATGTTTTGAGAAGAGCTGGGGAGAGCAGACACCTCTAAATACCATAGGATAAAGACACAAAAACTGGCTAGGTCACATACTGAGGGTCCAGTGCTGACACCAACAAGGAACTGAATGGTCCGCTGAGGAAAAGAGAGCAGGGGAAGGAGAAGATATGGACTGACAAGTAACGTCACAGACGAAAGCGATGACTACAGGGAACAAAAGGGGAAATCACAAGACAGGTGAGGTGGCCACATACAATGCAGGAGCTTCCACAAGGCAAGACAAACCAATTATTGATGATTTGCAAATAACTTACGGGAATTCAACGGTGTAATATCTGCAGCGACCGCCGATATTTCGGCCGGAGTACATCTCGCCATTTTCAAGGCACAAACTGCAACGGACAGGCGATGTACAGGCAAATTTAAAACCTCGGTTCTTGGAGTAATTCAGGAAAGATACTGAAAGATCAGGAAAGATACTGAACACTAGTGCCACCAAAGGTGACCAAAGTCAGAGATATCGATAGTGAAAGACTACAAACTAGCAGGTGAGATAACATTGACTCTGTTCCTATGTTTTTTGACAAGGAAGAGAGCAGGATTCCAAGCAGAGTTTGAATAAAAACCTCGATCCCTGTTTACAAGGTTGCTCGCTAATTTAATCTCAACTTCTTCCTTAATAACACTCTTCCAGTAGCTGGACGTGCATTCCAATACCTCGGTATTGTGATATAACATAGGATGACCAGTAACCAAGCAATGTTCGGCAGTAGCAGATCCACTTGGCTGCTGTAATCGTGTGTGCCGCTTATGCTCAGTACGTCGTTCCTCCACGGCCCTGATAGTCTGACCAGTATGTGCCATGCCACAGGTACAAGGAATGCGATATACGCCGGCCTTACGCAGACCAAAATCATCCTTAGCAGAACCCAAAAGCACTCTAATCTTAGATGGAGGTCGGAAAACACATTTCACATCGTATTTCCGTAAAATATGACCGGTCTTGTTGGAAGTGTTTTATACGCACATCAAAGAAAAACCCGAGGCCTACTACTTAATGAGCAAAGTGATTTTATGCACAGGAATTATTATGAGATTTTTAAAGACCTGTTTTAGGCTTACTCTTGAATGCAACAGCACGCCCCAGTAAGAAACAGCTACAGCGGAACGGCCCTCAGCGTACTGGCGGCGAGGTGAATTGGGCGCGGCGCAAGAGGGCTCGGCGTGGCGTTGTATACTTTCTGACGTAGGGAAATCCACTCCACCACCAATCAAAAACAAAGAAGAGGAAACGCATATTTTCTGAAGAATATCTACATTTTAATTATATTTTATGTTTCTTTATAAAGAAATTTTAAATTAATGTAAATTTTTCGTTTCATGGTCCACTCAAAAAAGATTATTCATATGTTATTACCTTAAAAATTGTTTTATTAAAAAGAATATTCGCCATCAATATATACGGCGAAATAATAACAGATGCACAATTGTTATAGGTAGAGGGCACTTTTTACAGTTACCAATCAGGTTACTCTTAAAAACTGCGATATAATGTTTTAACAGATTGAAATTTACTTTACTTATGACAGTGAACCGTGTGTTCTGTACGGACAAGTTACTCTGTAACTACAACGTATGGTATGTTGGCATTTAATACGTTCCAAAATTTCTTTTTGTAAACTAAGATATTTTTAGCACTAACTGTACTCTCTTATTAATTACATTTTTAACTTTGTCTAACAGATCTGAAGATGTGCAGCTAGCCCGAAACCGGTAATTGAAAATACGTAAGGCAAAAGACAGTAGACTTAGGTGTCGATTCAGTATTATCATCAATCACCCGATGCGCAATTGGTCGATAGCGCATCGCACGTTCAATCCGTCTTTCACTATAACCAATTAGACGAAACGTAGCTACAAGATGGGACAGCTCAGCTGGCAGGGTCTCAGTGTTGGAAATGGCGTGTGTTCTGTGTACCAAGGTACGAAGTTCCCCTTCACGCTGAGCTGGATGGTGACAACTATTAGCCTGTAAATACAATTCGGTGTGAGTACGTTTCCTGTAAACTGCATGTCCCCTTCCTCCTAACCAAAACGTCAAAGAAATGAAGGCAACCATCCTCTTCCACCAACGTCGTAAAACGAATGTTCGGGTGGATCTTCCTCGAAGTATTCCATAAAGAAATTTGTGATCACAGGAGACTACGGACTGCCTACCGCAACTCCATCTCTCTGCTCGCAATACTCGACACTGAATAAAAAGTAAAAAGTAAGTAGATGTTAACACAAGAATTTTTTTGGTTTCCATTTAATGGTTGCCTCGAAGTTGTCTGATTTCACTTGGGACTGGTGGGACGGTGCCTCATGGACTCAAGCTGACTTGGAACGCAATTCTGTTATTGCCCGGCATTTGGCAAAGTTTGAATGTTTTCATCGCTCGGAGTCTGATTTTATATCTCTACGTTCTGTGATAAATCTCACAGAAAAATCTTTTGACGACGCAACGACCCACACCGAAGAGTTTACCGGTAGTTAATTTTATTAGTTCAATTGAACAGGCAGTTTGCAAACTACCGCCGGCTGCTTTGGCCGATCGGTTCTAAGCACTTCCGCGCTGCTGCTACGGTCACAGTTTCGAATCCTGCCTCGGTGATGTCGTTAGGTCAGTTAGGTTTAAGTAGTTCTAAGTCTAGGGGACTGATGACCTCAGATGTTAAGTCCCATAGTGCATAGAGTCATTTGAAACATTTGCAAACTACCTCCTGACGCTTCAGAGGAGGTTAGGAGGGACGCATGCTGTGTGTTGACTAGCGCTCGTCCACCCAAGAGTAATGTAAAAGCAGCAAAGAGGGCTGCTTTACACTCTCTCATAGTTGATTCTGATATTTTTATTTCACCTGCAGACCAGGGCAATGCCACCGTTCTTTTAAACAAACAGGATTATGTACAAAAGGTGCAACGTTTATTATCTGACTCAGTGTACCGCAGAATCGATGCTGACCCCACGAAAAGTGTTGAGAGAAAGACCAGCAGCCTCCTGAAGAAAAGTGATTTGTCACGGGACACTATCTAGAGTTTAACACATACAGTGCTGCTCCGCCTAGGTTATATGGCCTTCCGAACGTACACAAGGAAGGGGTTCCTTTCCGTCCTATAGTGAGTAATATCAGCACTCCGACATATCGTGTAGCCAAGCATCTTGCTTCTCTGTTGAGTCCATAAGTTGGTCGGTGTGAACATCATATCAGGAACTCAGCTAATTTCTTACGTCGTTTGGAGGGATTGCGGTTGAATGGCTCTGATATTTTAGTAAGTTTTGATGTGGTCTCTCTCTTCACTGGTGTTCCTCTGTCTGATTCCTTGCGGTTAATTGAGATTAGGTTTGGTGCTGAATTAACTAATCTCTTTCGGCATGTGTTGACATCCACTTACTTTTTATTCAATGACCAGTATTACGAGCAGACAGATGGGGTTGCGATGGGTAGTCCGTTGTCTCCTGTGATCGCAAATTTGTGTATGGAAGACTTCGAGGAACGTGCATTGGAGTCGGCGCCTTTGAAACCCATCTGTTTCTTCAGGTATGTTGATAATACTTCTGTTCTTTGGCCTCATGCTAGGGAGAAACTGAATGCCTTTTTAGATCATCTAAACTCGATCCATCCGAACATTCTTTTTACGATGGAGGTGGAAGAGGAAGGTTGCTTTTCTTTTCTTGACGTTTTGGTTAGAAAGAAGGTTCATGGACCATTGGATCACGCATTTTACAGGAAACGTACTCTCACCGAATTGTATTTACCGGTTAATAGTTGTCACCATCTGGCTCAGCGTGAAAGGGTACTTCGTACCGTGGTACACATGACACACGCCATTTCCGACTCTGAGACCCTAGCAGCTGAGCTGTCCCATCTTGCAGCTACGTTTCGGCTAAATGGTTATAGTAAAAGACAGATTGAACGTGCGTTGCACTATCGACAAACTGTACATCGGGTGATTGATGATAATACTGAGTCGACACCTAAGTCTACAGCCTTTTGCCTTACTTACGAAGTACTTCCAACAAGATCGGTCGTATTTTACGGAAATACGATGTGAAATGTGTTTTCCGACCTCCATCTAAGATTAGAGTGCTTTTGGGTTCTGCTAAGGATGATTTTGGTCTGCGTAAGGCCGGCGTATATCGCATTCCTTGTACCTGTGGCATGGCACATACTGGTCAGACTATCAGGGCCGTGGAGGAACGACGTACTGAGCATAAGCGGCACACACGATTACAGCAGCCAAGTGGATCTGCTACTGCCGAACATTGCTTGGATACTGTTCATCCTATGTTATATCACAATACCGAGATATTGGCATGCACGTCCAGCTACTGGGACAGTGTTATTAAGGAGGAAGTTGAGATTAAATTAGCGAGCAACCTTGTAAACAGGGATCGAGGTTTTTATTCAAACTCTGCTTGGAATCCTGCTCTCTTCCTTGTCAAAAAACAGAGGGACAGAGTCAATGTTACCTCACATGCTAGTCCGTAGACTTTCACTAGAACCGAGGTTTTAAATTTGCTTGTACATCCCTGTCTGTTGCCGTTTATGCCTTGAAAACGGCGGGGTATACTCCGGCCGAAATATCGGCGGTCGCTGTAGGTATTACCTGGCTGAATTTCCGTAAATTGTTTGAAAATTGTATACGCCAGGAGAAACTCAGATCTCACAATTTTTGATGATGATATGGAATTTTCTGGGGTGGATTTTGTTATCTATAATGAAAAACGCTGAAACGTAACATCCTACTACCTCAGTAATAACGATTCACAATTATAATCAGTCCACTAATACAAATATTGGGGTGTGTCAATTTGTAGGGATATGAAATGGAAAGGTCACTTAGGTTCAGTAGTAGGTAAAACAGGTCGAAAACTTCGTTTCATTGCTTTGATACCGGAAATTGGAATAAAAGTACAAAGAAGATTGCTTGCAACTTTCGCACGACCCACCCTAGAATATTGCTGAAGTGAGTGGACCCATGCCAAATAGGAATAACGGATGGTTTTGTGCATAAACAAAGACTCGCACTATAGATGGTCACAGATTGCTTTGACCACAGGAGAGCGTCGCAGTAATGCTGATAAATTTGAACTGTCCGTAGCTTGAAGATAGATGCCAACTATCTAACGAAAGCTTACAAAGTTTGTCATTGTTGAGTGAGATGTGCGGGAATGTACTAAGGCTTTCTAGCTATTACTCTGGTAGAGACCACAAAGACAAGATTGGACTATTTATGGTATTCAAATAGCAATGATTAGTCCCGCGCTGATGGAACGAGACGAAACACTTTGTTCATTGTAAGTTCAACCCGATTATATACAAATAGTCTCTTACCACACTCAGTGATTGATCGTCGGGTGCACTTAGGGTTGCCAGGTCCAGAAACAAAAAAGCCGGGCTCGGCGTTATAATGAGCCTTACATTTTACCCAAACACGGACTACCGATGTTAGATAGAAATGGTAAGCTGGGAATTTTCAGTCATTTATTAATAATCAGTTACACTCAGATTTTGTGAAATCAACCTTAAACGCCCTTAAACTTAAGAAAAATCTGTAAACAGACTTATAATTCCGCAATTATGACAGCAAATAAATGCTTAGTATTCTTAACTTCTCAGTCTTCTTCGTAATATACTCTTTTGGCAAAATAAACCAAAAGTTATTCATTAAATGAAATGAACATTTAATTATCCTTCTGGCATGGAAGACGAAAAGATATTAAACAACTTTAGTCATTTCAATCAGACTCATAAAGAAATAACAATCTGTAGTTAAGTATCAATATTCGTAATTTGTGCCCACTTTAACAAGAACGTTAGATTTCTTGGAAATTAGTTTGTGCAACTCTTGACAGCATAATTTTACACAACAGTATCATCATTTTCGTGATTCTGTCGGTTTGAATTTACTGCGTTCCTTTTGTCATTCGACGATGATGTAAGAGAACAGCCTTACAACGTTGACATTATAGCCTGCGATTGGAAAGCAATATTCTGTCAATTCCAGCAATTGTAAATAAAATTCGTTGTTATACTGCGATTTGAAATGCGCTGTCCACTTTCCATGTCCAAAAAGCTTTTAAAGTCAGAGTCGTTGCGTCTGATTCTGAGTGGTGAACGGCCACTAACAAACTTCAACCTCGGAAGGGACTTTATTTCGAGAGGTCTCAATGTACTCCAGAATTCTTAATTTTTTCCGCTTGTTTTACGGAACTGAGGACAGACAGAGTATGCACTACTATTCTCTGCATCGTGTGTATTAATTCGTCAATCACCATATTGAACTCTGAAATGGTTTGAGCTCGTGAATATTTCGCGCATTAGGAACGCAAAGTGGACTTAATTTCCACATTTCTTCGATGACTGCTTAGTTTGGGAATCTTGCTACCATTCTTGTAATGTTGTCAACGTTAGTTTGCAGCATTTAATAAGGGTGATTTCTGTCTGTATTTTAACATAATATCATAGGACCACTTCCCGTTTATTTGACAGGTCCGTTCTTGAATAAACACTATTCAACATTATTCTCTGTCTTCTACATCAATTACATACGTTAGAATAGAACCCTTTTATTAAATTATTTATTTATTTTTATTTTGGATTTCTGTGTAGTTTATAAATTCGAAATTCTAGACAGTGCACAAACTATCTGACTGCAGATCACAGCTACAGATTATCATTTGCAGCGAGTTAACTGTTGGGCATGAAAGCAAATGTGTGCGGCTCCACCCCATCACTACTATTCTTTTAGGCAGAGCTGTGCATTGCCCGAGTACTTAAAGCGTGAGTAGCCACAGGTGTAGACGCAGTTGGTTTACTCGTAGAGAATGCCGTTTGGAAGAGCAACTACTCAGCAGCAATTGTTAGGTTTCGTCGCATGCATTTATATATTAAGCGGTTCATTTCATGTGGTGTGTCTTGTATGTACTATTACCGGAGCGGATAGTTTCATCTATTGTCTCACTGGGTGTTTATACTACCAAATATTACTGCGCTCTGTCAGTGCGGACTTTATTTCGCGTCTGTTACTATGATCTTATAGGCGGTTTAATGTTATTCAAAAGATTATGTTCTATCTGCTGTTAGCCAAGGGTTCGTTAGCCGGCCCCCACATTAGATTGGTATTTAGTGATCCACCCCGCAAGGCGGTTACTTGCTTACCCCTCGCCCACGTGGCGCGAGTTTGGTATAATTTGTGGTCGGCAGTCGAGCTTCCTGCTCGGAAACCATATTAGGAACTGCGTTTAGATTTTGGGCGCCTTACAAGTCTCATTGGTTTGACTGCGTTATCTTACTGAAAAATTATTTACTTGTTTTTCTTAATTTTTCGTAATTTTGACTGTTGCGTGTGGTAGCATTCAGTCTATAATAGAGACCTGACCCAATTCCTGTTCTAAATTCTGTTTTTCTCTGTTAACTAGGCTAACATATGTTTCTTTTGGTGGTACTTGGGTGAAATATGGCTAGTTAATAGAGCAGGCGTCCGTCATTGTGACAGAATGTCAATCCTAAGGGCCCGGGTTCGAGATTTTCTCCGCTCAGGGACTGGGTGTTGTACTAATGATCATCATTTCATCCCCATCGACGCGCAAGTCACCGAAGTGGCGTCCAATCGAAAGATTAGCACCCGGCGAACGGTCTACCCGACGGGAGGCCCTAGTCGCACGACATTTACATTTTTATAGAGCAGGCGCAACGTCGGAAAGTGGAGACAAACACACACTAGACCGGACGGCCAGCCAGGTGCAGTGCTCCTTTCTGAGCCCGCTACGCCTTGCCAGGACCGGGTTGTATAACAAGTCAGCGTTTTTATTTGTGTCTCAATCACTGAGCTCCTACTGCAGCTCTCTTTTTAATTTTTTTTAATTTCTAGCTGATGTAAATTGTCGAGGAGTTAACTGGCTAACTTTCCAGTTGAGTAATCATTGCATTCATTTAGTTAAATGTGTTTATTCAAGTGCGGCTTGGCCAACTGAAAGATTGTTTATCTTACTCCTTGTATGCTCTGTTGGTTTTGAACTGGTCAAACACTAGGAGATTTAAGACCTGTTAGTCATGGAGTTCCTCACTGACTATCTGTAACATTCGGGACGCGATTAATTAACATGAATTTTGTTTGGTTGTTTGTCTAGCGTGCCTTGCGCTCCTCCGCTATCCGACGGTATAGTAATTTTTTAAGATGGTGCTTATTTGCGGAGTATACTTCCGTTTTGGATTATAAATCTTAAAGTTTCTATCGAGAAAGAATTTTTAGCTCTTTTGTTGTGCTGCTTCAGTTTTCACATTGTACTTAATCTGTGTCCTGTTAATTAATCTGTTGCAGTTTTATGACTGTAAATTATTCTGCTTCTTAGTAGTCAATACCACTGGAGGAGTTATTCCAATAGATGTTTAATAAATCTAACTTAGTGGGTTCTACTAAAATAAAAAGAAAGATCACAATAAATGATGTTCAGTCCATTAAATTCCGGACATACAGCCGCACAAATAAAATTTCTTTCACTGATATTTCGGCTGCGTATCATCCGGCCATCTTCAGAATAAATCGACTTACTCTGAAGATGGCAGGACGATACGTGGCCGAAATATCAGTGGAAGAAATTTTAGCCGGTCGGAGTGGCCATGCGGTTCTAGGCGCTACAGTCTTGAACAGAGCGACCGCTACGGTCGCAGGTTCGAATCCTGCCTCGGGCATGGATGTGTGTGATGTCCTTAGGTTAGTTAGGTTTAATTAGTTCTAAGTTCTAGGCGAATGATGACCTCAGAAGTTGAGTCGCATAGTGCTCAGAGCCAAGCCAAGAAATTTTATTTGTGCGGCTGCACGCCCGAAATTTAATGCACTATTCCCATTACACATCAAAAAGTTGAAAATGCAAATGATGTTCAGTTTCCCTTTGACCCTGTCCTTCCTATCCCAGACAACCTGACTCGGCCACTGTGTCGAAAAATAGGACGACGGCCACAGTAATCACTACAGTTATGAATGTTGCACAAGCGATCCCTACCAGGACCAAAATAACACGAAGGGAGCTCATTAACAAGGGAACTGCAGGGTGAACTAGCATCCCAAAATAAATCATCAACGATGCATATGCCCGTACCAGGAGCCATGAATCCTGGAATATGGAGCAATGGAAGGAAGTAATTTGGTCAGATGAATCTTGTTTCACATTGTTTCCAACCTCTGGTCGAGGTCACGTCCCAAGAGTGCGGGGGTTCTGTGATGGTTTGGACAGCCATTATTCCTTGGGCCCAATGCGTACTGTGCAATGTTGGATTACTGCCAAGGATTATGTAATCATTTTCGTTCATCAGGCCCATCCCATGGTACTGTTTTTATTTCATTTTTTTTTTTGTTCATCATTAGGGTTTTTATTGCGTGTATGTAGCTAACCTACAAAAGACTCGTCGGATCGATTTTTGAATACTGTTCCTCAGATTAGGTCACAAAAAGGTTTCACAGAGATAAGGTCCAAAGGAGACCCATGCGTTTCATAATATTTTGGTTACCAAGTGCAAGAGAAGCACAGATACGAGGTGCAGTCATAAAGTTTTAATTACCACCTCGGAAAAAATAAACTTTCGTAATTAATTTTTTATTTATTTGTAGGTGTACGTTTACAGTTCTGGTACTCAGTGAAACCCCTGCGACACAGTACTGCAGTTAGACTAGCTAAAATAAAATGGCACTGCCCACCTCCACTTTATTACTGGGCAGCATCATTTTATTTTGGTACTTCTAGGGGCTTGCTAAGGTACTTTGGCGTGGGGTTTCCTATGTTTACTATCACTCCAGACATGTACAAACAAAACAGTCGAGAAGAGACCTCAGTGGTATGGGCATATAATACGTTGAGATGACTGAGTGTTTGTGTTGTCCTCATCATTTCATCATCATTCATGCACGTGGCGAGGCTGGACTGAGCAAAGGGGGTTGGGAATTTGTACGGGCGCTGATAACCGCGCAGTTGAACGCCCTACAAACCAAACATCATCATCATCATCATCATCATCATCATCATACGTCGAGAAGGTCAGATCACCAGGCAGAAGGTGGAGGAGGCAACAGATCGAGGGGAAGACCACGGCTGAGATGGAGTGACGGGATCAAAGAAAAGGTGAGCACAGTGCGCTAGCTGGGGAAGAATATATGAGCCGAGGAAGATGGAAGAGGCAAACTGGCTGCTTGTGTGGCCAATCTAGGAAGTAAGTAATAATTGTTTCGACGTGATAATCAAAACTTTATGTTTACCCTCTAGTACGTTCATTAAATTCT
Organism: Schistocerca piceifrons; assembly: GCF_021461385.2. Taxonomy (NCBI): domain Eukaryota; kingdom Metazoa; phylum Arthropoda; class Insecta; order Orthoptera; family Acrididae; genus Schistocerca; species Schistocerca piceifrons. Next base: position 399,677,740 of record NC_060141.1, on the reverse strand, counting down.
AATGGTAGACGCTGCAACGCAGTCGTTCTTCATTTGAGAGGTGTTCATTACTAAAATCACGATTTCGTAACTCCAAGAACAGTCATGTAGCATATCACTTCCTGCTGTACACATCTTTGCGAACTGACCATGACTGGAAAATCAGGGAAATTTCAGCTAATTCAGAGGCTTATCGATGACTTCTCAGACACCATTCGCCACTGGAACAGGAAATGAAATAATGAGACTGATACTACAACTACCCTCTGCCACACACCTTAAACAGTGTAACTGTAGATGTAAATGTAGATTTAGATGCCGTTACCGGAAGAGAAATGCCACGGAAAGCCCCCCCCCCCGCTATTCAAAACAAAACTTGGGCAGCCTGTGAGCAGAGTTAACCTGGAGATAACGCAATCTGCATATTTAAAGAGCGCGCACTCCCCGGTGGCTGCCCGTTATTGTTTTAAGCGGCCTATGTGAAGACAATTCATTACGCTGCTTTCCTTTTCTGCGTGGTCCGATCGAACCGAAAGTTCTCTTAGATAGAAACACTGCACAGTTACAGTAGATAACTCCAGAGCTTGCCTGTTGTGGATAATAATATATTCATATTGTTTCTGGCTGGGAAAGAGATTCGTGTTTTATTGGTGACCCCATGAATTCTTGAGGTGTGTGGAAATCGTGATTCAGTTGTAGCTGTTATACATGTTTAAACAACCTTGTAAAAAAGAGATTGTCGGAGTGCTCATTCTACTCATCACATGTGTTTTATATGTGTTAATATTGCAAATGAATTGCAAATCCTGAGAACGAATTGTCCGTTTTATATTCTGGGTTACCTCTAGAGAAAAAAAATAAAAAAAATTGATTCATTAACCTACTGACCTGTTATTCAGTTCTCGTTTGAACTCTATCCTTCCTTCCTAGTTTTTTGCAGGACACTTTTCGTCTTTTATTACTTCTTCCTCTATCAAGTGAAGACATAAAGTCTGTATGCGAGTCAGATATCGTTTTTAGCACTTTATTAATAGCTGTCCGTCTCGGTCTCACTTCAATTTTACCAGTTTTTGGCTTTCTGCCATCATCAGATACGTTAAAATAAAATGGAAAACCGCTAGTCGAACATAACAGGTGCAATACGGCTTAAGGCCAAGCCTTCCGAAAAAATTAACAGTATATAACAAGCCTAACATGGCTGACTACTACAACAACATATCATTGGGAGCATTCTGATAAGTGTATCGACGACAAATGCTTTGCACACGCTAGTACAAGAACAAGTGCTATCGGTTTCCAGAGGGCGTCGTTCACTTTTGCAAACACGAGTTATAGCCGGCAGAGACTGTAATTAAATAGCTACGATTAATTTATCACTTTTCATACTACATCTTGTTTTATTTATTTTATGATGCTAAAAGGTTTTCTGTAAATAGCTTGTATACCACTTTTACACATTTAGTTCTCACTTAATGTATGAGTGCCTTTGCTACTTATTACATCTTTTTATTATTAAACAAAAATTTCTGTCATGTGAAACCCTTCTTAATTAGTGACCATGAGTATCCTGTTTTAAATTACTGAATCTGTTCTGCTGGACACTTAAGTTACTTCATTACTGACACCTTCTACGGGTTATAACTTGTGTACACAAAAGTACACCCACAGGCCACTGCTGAAACTTCCTTATGTACCTGCGTGTGCAGAGCACATGGAATTGATATTCGGATCAGAATATTCCTGATGCTATGTTAAAGCCGTCAGCCACGTTATTACGTACTGCTGAATTTTTTACGTAGACTTGGCCTTCAGCTGTATTGCATCTCCTACGGTAGCGTTTTTCCATTTTGTTGTTAAAGATCTGATGACGACAGAAAGCCGAAACATGTAATATTGTGAATTACATAATAAAGGGCGATCGAGAGGGACAACTGTTCTTTATCTCATCATCCAATCATAATTCTCAGCTGTCCTAGATACAAGAACTCATCAACTGGCTCGAAAGTCGCCGATAAAAACGTATAATGTACACAAATAAAATTAACTAATATCTTACAAACCGAGTACTTCTGTAATTATGGTATGTAACAAAATCAAGAAGCTAATGAAGGTGGCAAAGTGCACTGAAATATGTTCGGAAACGGAAATTGGAAAAATTTGGAGACAGGTTGTGACATTTCAAATTGGTACTTCCTCCCCCTCCCTTCCCCCCAATTTGGTTGTTATCCTTCGTCAATAACAACTTTTTTGGCAAATATTGTGATATCTCCGATACAGTCATTTGTATAACATGTGCCGAGTACCTAGAAATCTCAAATATTGACCCAAGGCTAATTGAACTTAACTTTATTATCTATTACATTCTTTTTGTTGCTAGGAGTATAATGAGACAGTTAGTTTGTCTGTAAACTATGATAATTAGAAAATATCAGTAATTTGAATTTTCATTATCATTGCTTATGTACGGCGAGATTCATGTGCCCCTACCTATGGATTTTAAGTAACCGACAACTCCTTTAAAAGCATGCACATGATTTCCATATTCTCTCACTCACTACACACAAATTATTAGTCTTACACACAAAAATTAACGCCACCTTTTTGTGGGATGTTAAACGTAGTTAAATCTTTTACTGGAATACGTTTTTGCTAGAGGCCATAGTGTTCGAATTATTCAGGGGGAGTGTACAAAAGTGGCCTTCAGTTGAGTTTTTCTTGAAAGAAAAAAGGTGTCCCAGTACAAAATTTAATTACATTTTTTTTACCTGCAGGACTAATAGTTTGCAAATAGCGGGTGAGTGAATATCTAAATTTCGCACATGGTTTCAGAAGTTGTTACTGGTTGCATAAAATCCTTAGATGGGAGCAGATGAATCACCCTGTATGAACCTATACACGCTTACTGTCTTCTTGATAAAGCAGATGAAAAAGTTGTAGAACACACAGTATTCATACAAACAGCAACGAAAATATATGAGTAATACCTGCATTCATTTGCTTTCAAAGAATCGAAATATTTTGCAAAACAATGTCTACCAAAGCATAATCGTATATTTACGCAAAGTAGCCATTGTAATTCTAAAGAAATTATTATTTGAAAGTTAGTGTTAAAATGAATCTCCATCCACTATTTCACTACTCAGAAATTTAAAACTTTATTTGTGTTTTGTGAAAATCTTACAAACATCAAAGCAAAAATTCAATGTCATTTACCGTAAATTTATAAAAAGAACCATTGTGAAAGCCATATTAACTTAGTTTTAAATCAGTCATTGGTGAGTTATTAAAGGAGTTACACGTACGTTCGCCGATAATGAGGATTGTGCCGCGGTCTGTGTAGCACAGATAGCAATTCACAGGGTTTACCAACTTCAATTAGAATTTTGCGTCCTGGAGTTCATTCAGTAATTCTGTGATTGTACTTGGTTGTTAATTTTTTAATGTGAACTCATATGTGACGCCAATGTTTTTGTCAATCACTAATAATGACCTATAATTGATAGTGTTCCTTACGAAAATTATTACTGGTTGTGCAACATGTGCTTGTTGTGAAATGTTCTTGCTCCGAAAGACGGTGTGTTAAGTGATTTGTTATGTAACTGCGTTGAGTGTTGATTTAGCACATGAATATATTTGTAACTCATTAGATCGACACGAGGTTTCTGCACTGGAACTATATTGTCCACACATCAAAAAGAGTTCTGCATCACCTCGGTTCCGAGAGTTCCGGAACCTATACAGAAAATTAGAGTAGAGAGCAACACAAACATCATTTCCGCCCTTTTAATTGCTCGTGAAAACCACACATTGCATGCTGTACCACCATACAGCGAGACCTTCAGAGGTGGTGGTCCAGATCGCTGTACACACGGGTACCTCTAACACCCAGCAGCACGTCCTCTTGCATTGATGCATGCCTGTATTCGTCGTGGCATACTATCCACAAGTTCATCAACACACTGCTGGTCCCTTTTCAATCTATCCCAGCCATGTTCGATGGGGTTCATGTCTGGAGAACATGTGGCCACTCTAGTCGAGCGATGTCGTTATCCTGAAGGAAGTCATTCACAAGATGTGCACTGTGGGGCGCGAATTGTCGTCCATGAAGACGAACGCCTCGCCAATATGCTTCCGATATCTGTCGGAGAATGACATTTACGTATCGTACAGCCGTTACGGCGCCTTCCATGACAACCAGCGGCGTACGTCGGCCCCACATAATACCACCCCAAAACATCAGGGAACCTCTACTTTCCTGCATTCGCTATACGGTGTGTCTAAGGCGTTCAGCCTGGCAGGGTTGCCTGCAAACACGTCTCCGACGTTTGTCTGGTTGAAGGCATATGCGACACTCATCGGTGAAGATAACGTGATGCCAGATCTTAGCGTTCCATTCGGCATGTTGTTGGGCCCATCTGTACCGCAGTGCATGGTATCGTGGTTGCAAAGATGGACCTCGCCATGGACGTCGGGAGTGAAGTTGCGCATCATGCAGCCTATTGCGCACAGTTTGAGTGGTAACAAGACGTCCTGTGGCTGCACGAAAATCCCTAGGTAGCGGTCATCCACTGCAGTAGTAGCCCTTGGGCGGCCTGATCGAGGCATGTCATCAACAGTTCCTGTCTCTCTGTATCCCCTCCATGTCCGAATAACATCGCTTTGGTTCACGCCGAGACACCTGGTCACTTCCCTTGTTGAAAGCCCTTCCTGGCACAAAGTAATAATGCGGATGCGATCGAATCGCGATATCGACCGTCTAGGCATGGTTGAACTACAGACAACACGAGCCGTGTACCTCCTTCCTTGTGGAACGACTGGAACTGATCGGCCGTCGGACCCCTTCGTCTAATAGGCGCTTCTCATGCGTGGTTGTTTACACGTTTGGGCGGATTTAGTGATATCTCTGAACAGTCAAAGGGACTATGTCTGTCATGCAATATTCACCGTCAACTTCTATCTTCAGGAGTTCTGGGAACTGGGGTGATGAAAAACTTTCTTTGATGTGTGTAGAAAGTCAATCGAGTGTAGTATGTAGGTATCTACTTATCTGTACCGTAGCGAAGAGTGTAAGATCTGAACTGGCCACAAGCAGTAATTCAGATCGCGTTAGAGTGTTTGGCCTTAAATTTTTGGGGTGGACTACATTATTAATAATACAAGGGGCGTCAATAAGTAATGCAACACACTTCTTTTCTGAAAGCTACATGGTTTTATTCAGGATATCGATAATTCGTATTGTTTCACTTGGCTACAAAATAATATTTTTCAATATAATCCCCGTTCAATGCGACGGCCTTACGTCTCCTTATTGGGAGAGCTTGTATGCCCACATGGTACCGCTCTGCTAGTCATAGTCGGAGCCAACGTTTGGCTGCACGAATAACGTCCCCATCAGCCACGTACAGCTTCCTGCGAAATTCACCCTTTATGGGGCCAAATGGAAGGTGTGATATGCGGGCTATAGGGTGAATGAGGAAGAACAGTCCACTGAAATTTTGTGAGTTCCTCCCAAGTGCGCAGACTTCTGTGAGGCCTTGCGTTGTCATGGACAGGGACAAGTTCGTTTGCATTTTTGTGGCGATGAACTCGCTGAAATCGTTCCTTCAGTTTCCGGAGAGTAGGAAAATACACTTCAGAGTTGATCGTTGCGCCATGAGGGAGGACATCAAACAGAATAACCCCTTCAGACTCCCAGAAGACCGTCGGCATGACTGTATCGCGTGAGTATGCGACTTTTAACATTTTCTTCGGAGGACTGGTGAAGTGGCACCACTCCATGGATTGCCATTTAGTTTCAGGTTCGAAGTGATGAAACCAGGTTTCTTCAACTGTAACGATGTTCGACAAAAAATTGTCACGATCAGCCTCGTAACACGCAAGCAAATCCGCACAGATGTTGCTTCGTTGCTCTCCATGGTCTTCTGTTAGGTGACGAACCCAGCGTACACACACCTCTAAGTACCCCAACTGGTGGTCGAGTGTGTCAGCGCTATCAACAGAGATGTCCAGTTGAGTACCGAGGTGTTTGATTGTCTGTTGATCACCTCGACTAGTGTCCGGGGGTGCCACTGTTGCAGGGGTGACAGCTGTGTGCGCCCGGCTGGCACGCGGGAGATGGGATAAGTCTGGCGACCTTTTTGCGATGATGACAGACGCCTCGTCCAACGACTCGCCGTGCTTTTGTTCACTGTTAGGTCTGCAAACGCCTCTGAATATCTGCGATGCTCTGGTTCTCCACCCAAAGAAACTCAACGATGGCTCCCTGCTTCGAACGCATCTCCATTAGGGGTGCCATTTTGAAGGCTAAGTGTAGAGCCGCCATCGATCGGAACTTCGTTAAACTACAGAAGCTGAAGCAGGATTATTCCGTGGTGTCCCACGATAAATTCCGCATCTTTTCAAAGGAAATTGACCGAGAAAACAAATATGTTGCATTTTTTACTGAACGCTCCTCGTAGCCTAATTTCACCACCAGCTTTTCAGCCAGTTTTCAGAAGAATCGCCGGCTACCGAGGTCAACCTTGCAGGTAAATCGGGTAGGTTACGAGGTCTAAACTGTTCCAGTAATTCTTTCTGCAAAGAAATAAGTCAGTTCTGATGTCACTCCTCTCCCTGGCGGCTGCACCAGGGGTGCATTAATCTGTCACTGGAATGGCTCCACCGACTTCGCAGGCGGACCAAAAGGTGCGACGGAAGACGTCGTCAGTCCGCCCTGGTGCCGACCAGGGCTATAAACAGCGCCGCCGGCCCGTGTTTCGGGGCGTCGGAATGCGGCGTTACTCATCGGCTGGGCCCAGCACGCGGCACGTCTTTCGTAGGGTATCCATTCGGAATGGGGCACGTCGGCAGCCTGCCACGGAGGGGGACCCGCGGTCTTCGCTGCCGAGTGACGCGCCGGGAGTTTTTGTGACGCTCCACCGGTTTGGTAGGGAATAGCGGGGCCCCGCTGCTGTCCGACGGGGCGCTGAACGCGTCAGCGGAAATTCTATTTGTTTGCAGCACATTTTTTGTCATCGTTCATTCCCTGCTTTTGGGAGTTAGGCGGAGTGCTGTAGAACTTCATTCTTTTCAGACAAATGTCGCAAAAGCCTGAGAATGCGGCAAAGGAATTCCAAGTTGGGTATATTTTTATTTATTGACTTACGACGTAAGTCAAGAAAGATTCGAGACTATATTAATAAAAAGTAGAGAAAAATGTTAAGAAGGTGATTTTAATGCTTCAGTTGCTCTACGATGCTGGAAAAAGCTGCGACCTGCTCGAGGATTATGTCGAGTGGCACCAGTATATACTGTGCACATACCGAAGTGGTGTAGCGTTGGCGATTCACTTGTCACGGTCATCGGCGATCCGATGGCACTCTGGAATGCTGCACTTCCCGACAAGTAGCAGGCGAGATAGGAGCTAGTAGAGCTTGCGTGTTTACGTTAATTTCGTTCCCGCTACGAACTGCTTTTCTCATGCGCCCTTTCGCCTGCCACGTTGCAGACTTGTTTATTCGTATTGTGCTTAGCCACCAGCCGCATCTCCGCCATCCTACCATTACCATAGGCATCGGAGAAGTAGTCTGGGGCAGCCTTCTGTTAGGGAATGGCTAAAGCTCCAGGACCGGAGGGAAGCCGGGGTTCCACCTAAGGTGGCAAGCCCGTGTTCTCCGCGTTAGGCTAGGACTAAAAACTCAACTAAACTCTTCCCGCACAGGCCATGAAGGCCCAAAGGTACCGACTGGCTGCCGTGTCATCCTCAGACCACAGGCGTCACTGGATGAGGATATGGAGTGGCATGTGGTCAGCACACCGCTCTTCCGGCCGTAAGTCACTTTCCGAGACCGGAGCTGCTACTTCTCAATCAAGTAGCTCCTCAGTTTGCCTCCAAGGGCTGAGTGCACCCCGCTTGCTAACAGCGCCCAGCAGACCGGACGGTCATCCATCCAAGTGCTAGCCCAGCCCGACAGCGCTTAACTTCGGTGAGCTGACGGGAACCGGTGTTACCACTGCGACATGGCCGTTGGCTTAGGCTAAGACTACTAGGACGAAACCACGTACTACGACCAAAAAACGGGATGCTCAACCACTAACGACTGCGATGGCGACCGACTCACCACTTAGTGGCCCCACGACGGAAACAGAAACAGACATTAAAACTGACTGCTACGCAAGTTGCTGCATTTGTCAGCCCACGACAACGTACTCAAGAAGGTATTAGGTACCGCCAACTAGTCGGCAACGTACTTTCGACCGGAAGGAACGGAACAACTCGCCACATCCGTCGAGCAACCGCTGCCTGCTGTTCAACCTAGGACGTCATGAGGCACAAGCTCCCACCTAGTAGAGGTCGGCCTCCTTGACGTTGATGCCGTTCCTGATGACGACGACGAATATCAATTGACTGAGGACATAGAACATGAAGATGTTAATCTCATCAAATCGAACCTACATGCCACAGTAAAAGGTGCTCAGACAGTCGCATCAAAACATCGTTTCCCTCTCTCTGGCGGCAACGCAAGGGTGTATTCTCGCACGTAAACGATCATAAAATTGCCGAATAGAATACTGACATGGAATGCGGTACTCAAAAGTGTCTGCCCGAGTGGTTCCTCTCCGGAGGTTCGTGCTGCGTGGCCAGATACAGCAATAGCAACCTCGTCAGTAACTTCCAACGGGATAGGACGCCTTCCTCTTCCAGGCACCACACCAAGCTCACTCGTATTTTAGAATGTAATTATCATTTAATGACGTCGGGCCTCTTCTCAGACTTTCCGTCGGCGATATTCTCTCTATACAGCACTGTAATTGCTGCTGTTCGCATAAAACAGTTTCACTAACTCCTCTCGATAGCCATACTGTTCAATCATGTTATGGCTTGCCAAATAACAGCTTGGATATAAAACCGTCATAAAAACAATGTACACGCCACATTTACACCTCGTGACCACAACTGGAAATAATTTGTTTTCCAGCATAAACCGGTTCTACATTAAAGCATTAGCATATCCAACAGGTTCGACTGCCATACGATAATTACAGCCCACACTGGACCTCCGCGAGTAGTTGCACTTTAATTATAACCATCCTGGATGTAGGATAATGGTACGACATTCCTCTGTGGTTGCCACAACGGTTACCGAAATCCATTGAGCAGTACCTATATGTCATGGAAGTGCAGACGCAACGTCGGATAATGGGAATGACCTTGACAGTCAGCTTTATAAACAAGTCAGCGTGAAGCATATAAGTAAAAAATTGTGACGGATGTGTCGGAGATCCATTGTATTGCCTACTATTTTTCCTCGCTCTCATGACTAAATCGCGGTTTTGGAGACTTTATGATATATTTGCACACTGAGTAGTTTTTCACATTACTCACTCGCAACTTATGAAAAAAACGAGAGATATGAACTGTACATTACTAGTACAAGAAAAATGACAGCACGTATAGCATCATCCGTTTTATAGAGGTGTTTTAAACAGAGGGAAACATACGAAGTTTTTTAGAGAAAAATTCCAGCCTATATACAAGGTAGCTATCATTAAATTTCACTACTTCAGCCAGTGTAGAAGGGAAACTAGTTAGCATATGGGTATCCAACTTTATGGGAAATACTACCTCAAACTTTAGGACATGAATTTTGATAAGTAAATGTCGGGTAGCAAGTATTTAAACACCACAGTCAAACATTAAAAAAGCCAGGAAATAAAACAAAGAGAGTAGGAAGGAAAATTTACGTTCAAGTTTAGAAGTTAACTGACATAAGTTTCACGACCCGACATTTTATTACAACTAAAGACTTACAACAAATAATCAAAATGTCTCATGATAGGTCGATTGAATACCCATAAACGTGGATTAGCGTTATTCAGATAAATTAGAACCAAGTACTGCCCAGAACCTATCATGGCTGTTAGTGAAATAACATAAATCCAGAATATATGGCAAAGCAATCGATCTTCGTCAAAAACCTGCCTTTCATCTGGAGTCTATACTCGACACCGTGTTGCCTCCAATCCAATAACATGTACATAATGTGCCCCAAAGACGGCACACTGGAAAAAAAAGAAAATATGTACTGTTGTAAGGTGTCAGGCAAATCCAACACCTTCCATGAAAACCCTGACATGATAAGCAAATCCAGTAGTATGTCACATAGCTCCGAATAAATCGTGACATTAAATTAACCAAAGTAATACGAGTAACGAGTGAGCAAATGGAATACCACAGACTAACATAAGAATGCCTAAATGCATGTCATACCTTCCCACCGTGAGACAGACGCAGTTCCGAGGGGAGAAACGAGAACAGAAGCCGAGAGCAGAACCGTGTTCAGCTAGAAGGCCCTACGATAAGGGACGGACACCCACGTCGCCAGCTAACCGACAGGACCACCCCCCAGCCCATGTTAAAAGCTAGAGCCCTCCAGAAGAACAGTATAGATCTTACGATAACACTAAAAGGGCCACACCAGCCGCAAGTTTTAGCGTGATACTTTTTCGCGTCTCTGTTACGTTGCAAACGTTAAAAACATTGCCCCACCACGAAAAGTAGCCGACTGGACCACCCCCCAGCCAATTATAAAAGATAGAGCCCTCCAGAAGAACAGTATAGATCTTACGATAACACTAAAAGGGCAACACCAGCTGCAAGTTTTAGCGTGAGACGTTTTCGCGTCTCTGTTACGTTGCAAACGTTAAAAACGTTGCCCCACCACGAAAAGTATAACGTTTCTCATTGGATAGACAGAATTTTTGTAGGCGGGGCTTAAGGTTAACATTGAGACCCTGATTGGTCGGATGAAAACACAGCCAGATAGTTTTTTTTAAACCAACTTCGGTGAATTGTAGTAAGGACAAGTTAGGAGAGAGTTGCTTTGGAGATGGCGAGCTGGATGGAGCTGCGCCGGCCGCAGCCCACTGACGAACACCGACAAGGTAATGAATGCATGCTATGCCGCATTTTTGAGCGCATAAGGCTTCACTCAGAACTGCAGAAGTCTCATCTGTTACACTCCCTTTTTACGTAATACTAGTGTCGATCGTCAATTGAAGCTCATGGTATTCACATTTGCTACGTAAGTTAAAATCTGAAACGCGATGATTTTTCTGTTGTATAGTTATTGAGAAGCCACATAAGCCACTGTAATTTGCAACAAGTAAGATAAGTAATTAAAGATAATTGAGTGTCACTGTAGACCATTTTGATAGTTTTCTCTTTTGTGAAACTTAATTTAAACCTAGATTATAGATGTGATACGGCATAGGTCATCCTTCGATCCATTGTAGAACTTGGAAACCCATTCAGGGAATATTCGTTCTCATATTTGTTGAACGCAGTTGGTTTTTATCATCCTGTATTAAAACATTTCCTTTTATCGATAGTGTAATTTATGAACAATGTTTTGTGAGTAGAATAAAATTTCCAATGGTAAACTTAACTGCTTTTTCGACGTTATTTTACCAGCTAACTAAAAATAGGAAAGCCTTGAACCCCTTCCACTAAATTTAGTTAGTATTAAGATTCTTTTACAGGGAGTGCAGTGGAGCTGACGCTGAAATCATTAAGTATTTGGTTATATCATCGCTAGTCTCACCGAACTCTTCTGAAATTTACGTGTCATGTGTGGTATGGCGTCTCCTTACCAGCAACAGGTCCCAGGTTCAATCTAGTCAATTCCCTAAAAAACACGCTCAGAGCGTCGTTGCGCGAAAGTGGTAGGGAGACACGACTTAGAACAGACAGACACCACGCAGAATGTTAGACTGTGTATCAGCACCATGCTGTCGCCAATAGATGATGCGTCTGACATTAATGGAGACTAAATCTTTGCTGCAACTCATGATTAGCACGAGCTGCGGTAAAATAAGGGTAGCATGCGAAAAGCAAAATCTTTCATCAATTAAAATGAAACAACCTCAGTATCAGTGCTTCAATCGAAAATAACACGTCGCATTGAAGAGTCCAATCTCGTCGTAATCTGAAACAAGGTAAGACCTTGCGCTCGTGGATGGTCTGGAACGTGCACTAAATAAGACAAAGAGGAAGATAAAGTAATTGTAGACTGAATGAGCACACGCACAAGTAACGGAACACATTCCATTCAATTCTTATTCGGTAGCCAAGAAACCACCTAGTACTAAATGTAAACAGGTCGTGGTTGTCGTAAAACAATCTCAAAAGATATAGCAATAGCAACAGTAAAACCCAGAGGATGAGCTTATTAAAACATTAGTTACCACACAACGATAATTGAAAGTATCACACCGAGGACGACATAGTTTAAACCCTATTCAACACCCAACAATAATGGATTGTCTATCGAAGTGTAAGAAGAAGGAAGACCGAACTCGTAAGTAGGTCCCAGTTATGGCCATTACACACGTTCCCATCAAAGTAAATGATTACGAAAACAGTCAAAGAAATTCCTATTCTTGGAATTTGTTCATTCAATAAAAATGTTGGTACGTTTTCAGCATGTATATAAATTTCAATATCTTCTAATAGGTTCATTATTCCCCCTTTGCCAACGAAATGCAACACTTCTAAGCCTTCTTTAATGTCAGCAATGTCATGTCTAGTACTCTTTAAATGAACCTTAAACGTCGAACATTGAATGCCACGTGGATTAATATCACTAAAAGATCGTCCAGGCTGGCCCACAAATATCGCTAGATTCACGGCCGTCACATTTCAGCCATTTCATCTGATCTTAGTAAATGGTCATGCTTCTCGACTGAGTGTCGTAGCAACAGGGGGAGTGTGTTACAGTTCGAAAAGCCTAGATTGACGTTGTCCTTACGAAAAATACGTGCAATCTTATCAGAAATAGGACCTGAATTTATCTTCTTATTTGTAGATAGGCGACGAAGGGTGACCCGATTAAGTAGATTAGCATTGTTCATTGTGATCTTCTAGTGGATTCTACTCACGATGTCACGTTGATAGCCATTATTAACCTCAAGCTTCCTAAATGCCTTCCTTTCCCTTAAAATCTCATTTTCATCCAATGGTAAATGAGACAACCAACTGATCGGACTATAGAATAATGAATACGTATACCTATTAAAACGCGTTGAGCACTACGGAATGATGGCATCGCCGGCCGGTGTGGCCGAGACGTTCTAGGCGCTTCGGTCTGGAACCACGCGACCGCTACGGTCGCAGGCTCGAATCCTGCCTCGGGCATGGATGTGTGTGATGTCCTTAGGTTAGTTAGGTTTAAGTAGTTCTAAGTTCCATGGGACTGATTACCTCAGATGTTAAGTCCCATAGTGCACAGAGCCAATGATGGCATCCCATGTTTTCTGTTTCCTAAAAACGGCGAAACCATAAGGCATTGTTATTCAGGACTGATATTGCTTCCCTACTTGCTGTTCATAGGTGAAATCTATTTTCAGAGGTGCGTTATTGAATGTCCATACGATCTTACTTAACCGTCATTGCTTTCTTTATTCAACACAACTGTGTCTTCCACATAGCGGAAATAGTATTTTATGATCTGGTTTAGTTCTGGATGTTATTTAAAAATGGTTTCTTCGATGAAATTCAGGAAGATGTCAGCTAATATGCCAGATGAACATTAGGGCCAGCTGCACAGTTATTAGAATAATGGGTTGGAACTCCTGTCAGCTGTTTGTGTCTACTTAGGCCGTAGATTTTTATTACGGGTTAGTCTTCCCATCTTCTACTTCTTACGGCGTCATACTTTGTGGTTTGGTATAATGGAGGTCAAGGTCCAGTTTGCATTTCTTCTTTTCCCTTCGAATCCATATACTTTTCTTCGGCATGTGAAAGTGTGTGACGTTTCATGTATTGTGGCCTAAAGTTTTCGTAATAAATAATGGGTGTTTCAGAAGCGAGTGTACAGCATTTTTAATGTTGTTACACCTTCTCTGACGATCTAAATATTTATGTACTGTGCATTATTAAAGATCAGAGGGTAGCAGCTTGTCTTAGGAAGCCATGCCCAATCCTGAGGTTACGAAGTAGTACAGTTAGGTTGTAGATATTTAAATGTGTTTGCGAATTCATAGGTTTTATTTCTAGGAAGGTTTTATTATGGAGGATTATACGGTTTGAAGTGGGTATTTTAGTTTTGTTTCTTGCGGTTAGGTGTTTTGTGTTGATCACACAAGAGTGTAACAGTGAACATAATATTTGAGGCCTGGTATATTTGGCTATTTAAGGGTACATAGTCATTAAGGGTTTTGAAAGGAGGGTCTTTCCAGTTCTCGGAGATAGGTTGTCACAAATTTGTGTGGTTCATGTACAGTTGCAATGGGTCTCTGGTTAGCCTGTAGCAGGTTGGTTTCACTTTCACCGTTGCGTTCTTACGCCACATATAAACCTTTGGCATTCGGCTCTAAATGTTAATGAACATCTTTTGTTGGATCACGTCTGATGTTCGGGACCCTTTGTTATATTTCAACTGTGATACACTGTGTTGTTTCAATGATTTGGTTTGAATGGAGCGAAAAGTACCATTTTAGATCTCCATTGTTTTTACATATGACGACAGCCATGTGTTTTGTGACTGTGATTCATGGTTATTCGTATTTATGTTTTATCTCTGTACTAGAGAAGGGAAAAAAGGTGTTGACATATGAGCTCAGTTCGTACTTCGCAGAATCTGAACCTGAAGGTTAAATAACTGATGCATTAGAGTGCCATGGTTTATGTGTTCGTTGTTTTATAGTGGTTTAGTTTTTAAACATTGTGTTATTGCTTTTTGATAAACAGGGCCTGAGGATGGCGGTAACGTGCCGCGGAATCTAGTCGTGTGATAAAGACATTCTCAAGATAGAGCTTCGGTGGTATTTTTTCTCATAATGGGTCTTAAATTTCGTACCTGAACGTTATAGTTCTTTTGCTTTAAGCCAGTTTACAACATCACAGACAGCACTGTCTTAATAAATGCTCTCAAATTACAAAACTCAGTTCTCGCTATTTAACGAACCTGTGCTAGCAGCGCCACCTGAAAGTTACTAGTAAACAGGCATCACAAGCATTCCCGCGAGGTTACAAGATAAGATGGTTACCGCAAAATACAGCTATGTAAGGACTCCGTGATTTTAGTTCCCACATAGCTTTCCATCCACCGTGAAGCCAAGTGTAAATTTCAAACAGAGGATCAGCATCCGTTTTCGTATCGCAGCGATCTTGTGGATCCGACAACACAGAACCACATTTTGCTAAGCCGCACCCACCCGGCTGAAATCTGGTGTTTACTTGAACGCAACGCCCAAGCTCCGATGTACACTTAGAGCCAAGGCGCAAATCGACTTTACTGCGAAGAGCACACTGCAACAACTCCACATGATTTCACCAGAGTGACTCATTCGTGGGTTATATCTGGAGCTCTTCTTACAAAGTGAACTGACAGTCAAAGACCGACTGCCGACGTAATCCCACAACCTCACACATGCGAGCTGGAAACCAACTGCCTCTATACGGTCTCTTCCGCCATTCTTGAAGGCTTCCCGCCACCTAGCGGAGAGACAGAACACGTGTGACAGCCGTAACACCTCTGAAACCGATAGAGACGGTCTCAGGAATGATGTACAGACCGTGAGCTGCATGTTTTGCGTTGGCAATAGTTTTAGTGTCATGATTGGCTGTTAGGAGGCGGTACTGATACGCGACACATTGTTGAAACATAAGCATCAGTGTGCATTATAGTTGCAGTCGTCGTGGGAGTGGACAAGTTGAGCATAGCTTAACTCGTAAAACTGTTTTATCGCAACAACAGCAACAGTGCTGCCGCTCTTTGCGAGTATCGGCGCAGTAAAGGAATACGGAGAGGTCTTCTTTCCGCATCGCGGTTGAAGAACATTCCCGCTGATTTGACTTTGAGGAAGAGGCAGAGCGATGGAATCGGACAGAAAGGATTTTGCTCCAATGGGAACCGGTGTTTCTGCCATGTTGTTCAGACAAGAGCGCTAAGGTAGTGGAGAGAGATGAGGGACAGTGTACATTGACAAGATAGCAGAGGAGAAACTTCTGCTTTTGTCTGCACGCAGCCACGACAGCTGTGCTTATGACGGTGACATATGATCAAAGAGTCGAATGTCACAGATATATCGGACACAGGCGTCCATAACCAGTTTAAGCCACCGTGAGCTTTTCTGAGAAGGACCTTGCAGGCTACCATCGCTATAATCAGTGATTGGGAGTATGAGTATCTGTACAACTTTCTTTTCAGGCCAAGAGGGAAAACCTTATTTATATTTTTGTTGGGCTTAGAGAGCCGCTGATGCACTTTGCACTTACGGGCTAGTCTAATTTAGGTGCTCATCCATGATCACTCCCACGCTCTTTGCTGTACGGAAACGATACCAGCAATTTAAAACTTTGATCATTATATTTCCATATCATTTATAAGTAAAAGGCAGATACCGTAGGGAATTAATACAAACCTGTAACTTCGGTTCCAAGATCAGCATCTGAAACATTACTTTATTGGACAACAGTACAGGGGACGCACATAGCACATACAAACGTGTTACTGAATTACTGTACCTATAACTTTTGTGCAGTTATAATACGAACCCCAGGCCGAAGCATTTTTAATGAGGTCTGCAACACTCGATTATGCACAGTAATGAACGTAGCTTTAATAATGGATAAATAAACAATGAGATAATTTCCTCTTCATTCAGTACCCTTGTTTTTACTGCGTAATTGAAAATGATGTTACATATTTATGTTGTCAGAATGTTTGATTGTATGGGTGTGTAATTAAAAACACCAGGGGTACTTTTCGTGCTGATGGAAACTTTAAATTCGAGATGTCGAACGATCCCGGTAAGCAATAAAGCTAAAAATTGGAAACTAATTATTGTATAATTTCATCAATTACAGTTTTTGGACTTGTGAGTAGCGCAGTATATTAAACAAATTTAATGTCTGTGGTGGTTGAGGACACTCGCTGCTTGTAAAATGATAGATAGTTACAGTGTGGATGTTTCATTAATTTTGGTACCTTTATTTTTACTTTTCCGATTACCTTCAGGTAGGTATTAAAATGGGATTGTTTAAATCATTTGTGAACTTAACAAATGACAAGGAAGACTGACAGTTACTAGGAACCTGCTCTGTATGATAGAGAAGGAACGAAAGAAAAGAAGATCTCGGTTTCACTCCTCGTCGAATTCATTAACGAAAAAGCATTAGATCAACTTATGTAAGAGAAGGAAAGGAAGCAACCATGGTCTCACTACAGGAAACCAGCCAGTATTTGCCTGAAACTGTTTGCGAAATTCATGTGAAGTCTACATCAGAAGATTTTTAAACCACAGTGTTCCTTAATACGTGGTATAAGGCGTTACACCCCTTCAAAAAGAAATAAAAAACTTGTAATGCTGTATATAACGAACACAAATCACCCACCTTACGTCTCTGATGCAGTTTAATTCAGTTCAGATTTCTGCCGCTCATACGTTTGATGGCTAAATTACAAGAATTTTTCACCTGGCTTTGACTTAAATCTTCCATTTATTTAACGAAAGAATTTATCGAACACATTCATAAAACTCTCTTGCACAAACTGACTACCCACCATGACATTAATACAAGGTGACATTTAACTTGTATGAGCTGTCCCAGTGCTACCAATACAAACTGGTGCACTTTAGAGCCACAGCTTCAATGCTTTGTGCGACAACTGTCGCCTTAAACAATGCCTGTGTTCCAGCTTAACAGTCCCTTTCCGATGTCGCCGGCGTTAACAGCTTTGTGTTTTGAGAAAGGATGAGTTAGCCTATAAATAAAAATTGTAACCAACGTTATTCCATCATGAAAGTTGTTAGGATATATCGTTATTTATGTTAAAATCGTGCTTCCCACAAAATATTATTTAATTTTACTTTAATTGCTCGCACGGTGACAAACAAATTAAATATTTCTTAACTCATATAACAAATAAATTAAGCTCTGTATCGGAGCTTTTTGTGCTAAAAACATCGTATTATTTAGTTGTGTATTGTATAATACCAGAAGAGCGTTTTGGATAAGCGTTTAATATCACGACGAATAAAGAGTTATTTGGTGTGGGTGCTTTCAAATGCATACGTCGCTTTCTTGCAGAATATGTCCGTAAAATAGCTTTTTAAAATTTGAATTATGTGAATGGCGACTAAAAGGAGGTCTATGGGGAGCTATTATCGGACATTTCCATCAAGCTTAATGCTTTATTTTATCCCTCACGTGTTAGTTTTGCTAATCATTTTGTGTAGAAGTGAAAGTTATTTGAAATATACAAATGAAATTACTCGTTACAAAGCAGCCAGTTCTTATGTTTGGATGCGGTTTTGACTATAAATTGGAGGTTTTTTCCTAGAGATGTATATTCATTTGAATACGTACTGAAAATTAGTGTAAAATTTAAAAAAAACATGCGGCTAAATTGATGATGGCAGTTACAAAAGTATATTGATACCTGCAAAACATCGTATCTTGTTTAATCAGAATCGATATACTATGCACAAAGTTCAGTTATCGCCAACACGAGTGAAGTCGATAGTATTTTATTTGCGTGTTGTGCTCCAAATATTGCGGTTTAGTGCTTGATTGATATTGAGATCGGTGTAAACAGAGCATCAGCTTACGTAGACCTGCATAGGAGAGGGAACCATCAGTGGAGGAATAAAGCCAACGATCGACTGACAGGATTTAATAAATGCACAGAAAATTCACGTCGAGGTTGTGTAAGGGGATCTGAACGATTTACGAGACCAGTCTGTTAACTACAGTGACATAGCAATGTGTTTACGTACTGTTGAATTTAATTAAAGTTCATTTAGTTGGAGTTCTGAGTAAAAATTGAATCATTTTATGTTTATGGTCACCAACGTACAGAGACAGCTCTAAGGGTACCGGAAATCTCTGTCGCCTAGAGTGGTGTGGGCAGACTTTTCCAGAGATCTCGATTCACTTCAAGCAAATCCTAGCAAACGGTTATTAAGGACAAGGTAATCCTAACTGACAATATATTGAATAACTTCTTCTTCTTCTTCTTCTTCTTCTTCTTCTTCTATTGCACTTCAAGGTTTAGTAGGCACGTGTACCTGTTCCGTCTTCAGTTTTCAATAACACTTCGTTCTGGGCCTTCCTAGGTCCCTTCTTCCTCTTGGCTATTAACGCATGTCCTGACGTTGCTTTCTCTCTATACTTATTGTTTGCACACTATATTTCCATTATGCTTTATTTTCTTCAACCTTTCCAGTAATATTATAAATATTAGAGGTCCACATTGAGTCTGACTGAAATTATCTGGTTGCGTGCAACAAGTCTAGGTGAATTCCAGTTAACTTATCGGGTATTTTTACTGGCCAAGCAAATCCTAGCAAACGGTTATTAAGGACAAGGTAATCCTAACTGACAATATATTGAATAACTTCTTCTTCTTCTTCTTCTTCTTCTTCTTCTTCTTCTTCTTCTATTGCACTTCAAGGTTTAGTAGGCACGTGTACCTGTTCCGTCTTCAGTTTTCAATAACACTTCGTTCTGGGCCTTCCTAGGTCCCTTCTTCCTCTTGGCTATTAACGCATGTCCTGACGTTGCTTTCTCTCTATACTTATTGTTTGCACACTATATTTCCATTATGCTTTATTTTCTTCAACCTTTCCAGTAATATTATAAATATTAGAGGTCCACATTGAGTCTGACTGAAATTATCTGGTTGCGTGCAACAAGTCTAGGTGAATTCCAGTTAACTTATCGGGTATTTTTACTGGCCACTTGATTCCGCCCTGACGGTTTTAGGTCATTAAAAGCGATGGTTGTGAAGGACCCAGACATGCAGCGTTCTCGTATGAGACAGAATTATCAACACCTGACAGAGTTTGAAATGGGCGTTATTCTGGATCTCCATTTGGCCGGCTGGTCGAATCATGCATTATACAGGGTCTTACAAAAAGGCACGGCCAAACGTTCAGGAAAAATTCCTCACACACAAAGAAAGAAAATATGTTATGTGGACATGTGTCCGGAAACGCTTACTTTCCATGTTAGAGCTCATTTTATTACTTCTCTTCAAATCACATTGATCATGGAAAGGAAACACACAGCAACAGAACGTACCAGCGTGACTTCAAACACTTTGTTACAGGAAATGTTCAAAATGTCCTCCGTTAGCGAGGATGCATGCATCCACCCCCCGTCGCATGGAATCCCTGAGGCGCTGATGCAGCCCTGGAGAATGGCGTATTGTATCACAACCGTCTACAATACGAGCACGAAGAGTGTCTACATTTGATACCGGGGTTGCGTAGACAAGAGCGTGGAGGCCATGGAATTGGTCCGCCTCTTCCAATCCATCGGTCACCGAATCTGTTGTTGAGAAGCGTACGAACACTTCGACTGAAATGTGCAGGAGCTCCATCGTGCATGAACCACATGTTGTGTCGTACTTGTAAAGGCACATGTTCTAGCAGCACAGGTAGAGTATCCCGTATGAAATCATGGCGGTGAATCGAGGAAGTACAGTACATACTGACTAAACTAAAATGAGCTCTAACATGGAAATTAAGCGTTTCCGGACACATGTCCACATAACATTTTTTCTTTATTTGTGTGTGAGGAATGTTTCCTGAAAGTTTGGCCGTACATTTCTGTAACACCCTGTATAGAATTGCGGGGCATTCCGATGTGACAGTGGCCCTATGTAGGACAGCATGGGAACGTGAGGGGAGGTATACTTGTCATCAAGGTTACTGTCGACCAATTCTGGCCACAACAACAGAAAGTTATTGTATAGTGCACTAAGCACAGCGTAACATCTTCATGTCTGCGACTGCCTCCGACAGCAGGTAATTCTGTGTCATTCTTCACCACTGGTCTAAGGCTAGCAGTAGCCGGGCTAGGGACCGAGCGAGGTGGCGCTGTGGTTAGCACCCTCGACTCGTATGACGTTTCAAACACGGGTCCGGCCATCCAGATTTAGGCTTTCCGTGATTTCCTTAAATCGCTCCATTCAAATATCAGGTTGAATCCTTTAGAAAGGCATGGCTGATTTCCTTCGCTATCCTTGACACCATCCGAGCTTGTGCTCCGTCTCTACTGACCTCGATGTCGACGGGACGTTAAACCGATTTTTCCCTCTCTCCATCAGCGCTGAGGAAATTCATTTCCAAGCGTAGGCTGCATTTAAGACCGGAACACAAACAGCTGCGTTTGGATCGGTGGCATGAACAGGAAGTATGGACTGCAGATTGATGGAGTTGCACTGTGTTCGGCGATGAACTGCAGTTCTGAATTTCCCCGTACGCCCGTTGTTGACGAGTATGAAGGCGATCTGGGGAGAGGTGCCATTGTTCCAGTGTTCAGGAGAGGCACAGCGGTGTTACTCCTGGTGTGATAGTGTGTGGAGCCATCGGCTATGACTTCATGTTACAGTTGGTAGTAATTGAGGGAACTCTCACGGCACAATGGTACGTCACGAGTAACCTGCGTCCTCATGTGTTACCTCTCATGCGTCAGTTTACCATCTTTCAACAGGACAATGCTCGTACACATATGGCACGTGTCTCTACGAAATGTCTATGCGATGTTGAGACACTCTGTTGCCAGCAGGATCCTCAGATCTTTTCCCAATAGGTTTGTGGGACCAAATCAGAAGTCAACTCCGTCCCGGTGCTAGTATCTAGTAAATCAGTAACCAGTTACAAGAGTTGCGGACCAGCTTGGATCACGAGATAGTACAGCGGCTTTATGACACCCTTCCCAACCAAGCAAGCGTCCACTCCAGAGGAGGTGCAATTTCGTGGTGATTAGTGGACCCATGTCCGCCCTCGTGGTCTCGCGGTAGCGTTCTCGCTTCCCGAGCACGGGGTCCCGGGTTCGATTCCCGGCGTGGTCAGGGATTTTTCCTCCATCGAGATGACTGGGTGTTGTTGTGTCGTCTTCATCATCATCATTCATCCCCATTACGGTCGGAGGAAGGCAACGGCAAACCACCTCCATTAGGACCTTGCCTAGTAAGGCGGTGCGGGTCTCCCGCATCGTTCCCCTACGCTCTGTAAAGAAGCATGGGACTTCATTTCCATTTTTTCCAGTGGACTCATACTGCTAAGGTCTTCGTAAATTCGACTCTATTTTGCAATCACTGAAATAACATCACGTCCCCTCTCAACCCGAGATCTTTCATTTCATTTCATCCTGCCCTTCTAGGTGCTTCGCGTTTTTTGTCAGGTAGTGTACTTACGAGGGGCGTTTGAAAAGTCCGTGCAAAAATAAAAACTACTTACGAGTTTTGAGTAGACCTTTTCTATTTTTGGACATAGTCTCCTTTTAGACTTATACACTTCGGCCAATGCTGTTCTAATTTGTTGATCCCTTCCGAATAATAGGAATTGTCCAAGTCTTCAAAATAGCTATTACTTGCTGCTATCACCTCCTCGTTTGAATAAAATCTTCAAATTGGAGAACAAATGGTAGTCCAAGGGAATCAAGTCTGGAGAATAGGGGGGATGTGAAGCGAGTTGGAATCCTATTTCCATTCATTTTGCGACCAGAGCTGCTCAGGTGTGTGCTGGTACATTGTCGTGACGGAAAAGAACATTTTTGCGGCCCAATAGCCGGCGTTTTTCTTGCAGCTCGGTTTTCAAACGGTCCAATAACGATGAATAATATGCACCTGTAATAGTTTTACCCTTTCCCAGATAGCCGATGAGGATTATCCCTTGCGAATCCCGAAAGACAGTCGCCATAACCTTTCCGGCCGAATGAATTGTCTATTGTCTTCGCCTTTTTTGGTGCAGGTTCTGCCTTGGTAACTCATTGTTTAGATTGTTGTTTGGTCTCAGGAGTGTAGTAATGTATCCATGTTTCATCCACAGTGACGAAACGACGCTTTAAGCCCTGCAGATTCTTCCTGAACAGGTGCAAACCATCCTTGCAACACTTCACACGATTCCGTCTTTGGTCAAGCGTGAGCAATCGCAGAACCTATCTTGTGGATAGCTTTCTAATGTCCAAATCTTTATGCAAAATATTATGAACCCGTTCATTTGAGATGCCCACAGCAATAGCAATCTCAAAGACCTTATCTCTTCTGTCATCCATCACCATATCATGGATTTTACCAATGATTTCTGCAGACGCAGCCTCTACAGGGCGTCCAGAACGTTCAGCATCACTTGTGCTCATATGGCCACTCCGGAAATTTTGAAACCCTTTATAAACTGTTTTAATCGAAGGCGCAGAGCCACCGTAATGTTGATCAAGCTTCTCTTTAGTCTCCTCAGGCGTTTTGCCTTTCGTAAAGTAATGTTTATTCACCACACGAAATTCTTTTTCGTCCATTTTTCGACGTTCACTCGACTTCCACGAATGCCAAACACAAATAAATAAACCAATATGGCTGGAACTTGGTGTGCGTTCTTTCCAAAGATGCTACTAACTAAACATGACTTCGATACGCGCCGGTGGTGGCATCTCTCGAACTTTGCACGGACTTTACAAACGCTCCTCGTATTCAGGGCGTTGATCAGATCCGCAGATTCGACTCAAGCGTGACTCACCTGCCCCGTCTCGCAATGTAGCGATTTGTGCTATAAGATACAGTAGCAGGGTGCGTAAGGCACAATATGGAGATTAACACGAGCAAAATAAAGAAGAACAACAGTTTTGAATATTTTTTAACATTACTGATAACAGATACGACCTTACATAAGTGTAAAACATCTTTCCAATAAACAGCTGTGGCACTTGGGAAGTCGCCAGACCCTATTGTGGCAGTCAACGGGATAGCCGTGCACGGGATGGGAAAGACGTTTTATCTCTATGTGTTTTATCTTGATATGACGGCCTTTCCAAAAGTAATAAGTCCTGTTTATTTTCATGGAAAATGTAACAGAAACAGTAAGCCCAAAAACATCGATAAATAAACATTTCAGATACATACTGTTATTTCTTCGCATAATCATCACCATTTGTTACGCACTTTATCCAACGATGAACAAAAGCTCGTAAAAACAGGAAACAGTAGAGGTTACCCACCGGTTTACAGCTTTGACGATAACATCTGAACCTGAAAAATATTGACCTCGTAGCCCATCTCCCAAAGGCTCAAAGAGATGCCTGCCTTAAGGCGCTAAATCACGACCGTATGATGGGTTCAGCAGGCAGCCCAGCTAAATTGAGTTCCATGGTCGTAAGACTTATGTGGCGTATTACGTGATCATATTCCAAGCGGAAGTTTGTCGTCATCAATCATCTAAACGGAAAATCGGGCTTTCAGCCTAGTCACTGTCGTCTTCTAGAATCTTTAATTTCGGCTCCAAGATTTCTAAAACAATCAAACCATGTCTATCCCAGAAGACTGTACACATTATTATGCTTCCCGTTAGATGTGCCTGGTACTCCTCCATCGTTGGAGAATTCTCATGTCGTCCCTTCATTGGTTTTTTGGGTTCGACACAGCTCAGTACAAGAAACCTCCTCCCAAGTTGAACAGAAAAACTTTAGCTATCGGCCTGCAAACGTTCGTTTTAACATGTTATTCCAACACGACTAATAATTTCAGGCTAAATGATTCTGAGTACCGAATAACAATCTCAGTGCATAAACGACTGATATACCCGTTTCTAACGAACGAAGCACACGGTGCAGCAAGTGACAGCAAACTAACGTGACAGCCCTTTCGGAACAAAGAGGTGGATTCTCCCAGCACTAAGCAATAGAATTCATTTTTGCACAGGAACCAAGTGCGAACTGTAGCACCTTGTGTAATGACATTCAGCTTTGCACACAGTTCACCACAGATCACCACAGATCACCACAGATCAGTTGACCGAGACCCTGGGGCTTCCCATTGTGAAGAACGGCTGCTGGACATGGGCATCCCGGCATGGACTGTTGTGCTCATTCTTTCCACCGTTACTAAAACGCGGTACCAAACGGCTCACAGTTGCCACGTCTACTGTTTCGACTCCACACATCTTCAGCAACCGTCTATGGAATTTCAACTAGCGCACTTCGTTCATTAGTGACACATAGGCTGCTCGGTGATGCACGCCAATTTGGAAGGCACCCCTGTTATCTGTTATCTGTAGCAGCACAACGAAACCAGCAGGACGTTGTGGGAATATTCGAGAGTTAGTACTGATTTTACACCAACATAATCTGGCTCGGATTGTCTACCTCTGCATCTACACTCCGCAAGTTGCGCTACATTCTGTGACGGAAGATACTTCTTATCCCCCTTCCATGTTCCATTAAAAATGGAGTGTGGAAAGAATGATTGTCGGTGAACCTCCGAAATAGCACTGATGTCTCTGATTTTCTCGCCGTGGTCAAAGTCAAAATAGAAGGTAAGACCCTCGTAGCACGACTGTGGGTGGTCAACGAATGGTACACTCAGTCTGCACAGCTTTCCACGTGCTGTAGTCTCAGTCGATTATCGCCAAAGCCTTGATTCGGGTTAAGCTGCTACTCCGAGAGTCAACTATGGTCTGGAAACAAATCGTTGATGACAAGAGCCACCATCGTCTATCACGGATTGTGACAACGTATACATGAACCAATGTGCAGCAAATCCATCGGCGTTTCTTTACTGGTCAATAATAACCGTCAACAGCCATTCCATCCAGCACTAGTTACTCGCCGTGGGTACAGATGCTCCCTCACCTCCCCTTTGCTCACCGCACATCACAGGACCTAGAGATTAGAATGGTGCAAAAACAGTTTTTTTACATTTATTACGTACATTTAAATCCCTCCTAAAGGAACTTCAAGGCGTCGTGTTCCTTAGCTAAGCCATAGCTACTTATTTCACATTTATTAATTTGTGGTTTATATTTTGTATACTTTACTATTGTTTGTTACAAATGTTACATTTATGTTTAAATGCGAACATTTTAGGCTAGGCTTCACCGTTGCTCTTATTGATATCGAATGAAACAACAAGTTTAGTGTTACCAATCAATGTTTATTTATCTCATGACGCCTTTAAGGGTTTAAACCTCCATCGTCAAGTGGATTTGCATTTGTTAGTATGACATATGCGTGTGTTTTGTTATGATTTTGGGCGAACTTGTGGCACTGTTTCCAGTGGTCACAGGTTTCTTTACTGTCGTAGCACACCACACGTAAGCAGTCATATTCTGTAAAGAAAGATGGTGTCTGGAAGACAGTATCACATCACATATAAACTGTCGTATTTCTAAACAAAGATGGCGTCAAGAAACTAGTTTCCAGACGCCATCTTCGTTTGCAAAATATAAAAGGTTACATGTGACGTGTTACGACAGTGAAAGAAATGTGTGACTACAGAAGACAGTGCCACAAGTTCCCACAAAATCATAACACAACACACACCTATGTTATACTAACAAACGTAAATTCATCCAACGATGGTGTTTTAAATCTTCGAAACGCGTCGTGGAGATAAATAAATACTGACAGTAAACTTTTTGTTTCATTCGATGTTACATTATTCTGCCTCTTAGCATAACAAATGGCTTGTGCTCATCCCTACCGCGGGGAACTGGGCGGGCTACTAGCTACGAAACCACTAACCTCTTTACGTACATAATCAGTGTCCTAACTGTTCTGCATTACAAATTAAACAAACTACAACACTAATAATTAAAATCAAAAACTTAATTCCCACTTCTAGGTAGCGATGTTGTAAGCCATATACGAGGGGCGTTCAATAAATAATGGCGTTCAATAAGTAATACGACACATTTTTTTTCTGCTGGTTAGTTTTATTCGGGATTCCAATACACCGTATTTTTTACTCACTCTTTTGGCTACAAAACCCGATTTTCCAACATAATCTACGTTACATGCGACGGCCTTACGCCATATTACTGGGAGGACCTGTATGCCTGCGTGGTTTCACTTAACTGATCGACGTCGGAGCTAACGTCCTGCTACATCAATAACCTCCGTCGTAACACGCAAGCAACTCAATACAGCCGGTTTTTGGTTGGTCTTCTTTAGAGAGACGCCTAGTTGTGCAGCGAGGTGTTCTATTGTGATCCGTCGATCACCTCGAATGAGACTGTACGGACGTTTCAAGATGGCAGGAGTCACAGCTGCGTACGGCTGGAGGACTCCGAACAGGTTTGCACTACCTTGTTGCGATGATGACAGACGGCTCGCCCTACGACTCACCTTGGTTTTGTTCACTGATAGAACTCCGTAGACATTCTGGAAGCGCCTATGAATATCTGCGATGCTCTGGATTTCCGCCAAAAGAAACTCAATGACAGATCTCTGCTTGGAATTCAGCTCCGTTACAGACGCCATTATGAAGTCTTTATGAAACTACAGGGGCTGAAGTGGGGATATTCAGAGATGTCCAACAACAAATGTTGCATTTTTTAACTAAATATGGCTGAGAAAAAAATATTTGCATTAACTATTGCACACCTTTTGTACATTACTTGTGTTTACGCTTAGGAGACGGAGAGACAGTCCTCAACCTAATAGCTTTTCACTGGCGGCCCATATTCTATCTTTCATAGGTAGGGGTGTCATCATCTCTCACTCCCACCCTCCTACACCTTCTGTGCTTTGTCAGGTACCATGAGACAAATCAGTGGACCAGCCGGGCCATAGGTTCACCGAGTCTCGTGCGGCGGCCTGCACGTTTGTGCCACTATCGGAAGTTGTCCGTTATTCGGCTCCTCCATGTTACTGGCCCTCACCAGCACATGGGGCTTTTCTGGCCAATTTTTTCATTTAGTCCTTTCCGGCATATTCTTGTTGAGCTCCTTTTGAGATATTATCCAATCTTTTTACGAAACAGTCTCTACTTTTTTACGGTCAAGGACTACGCTCCGTACCTCTATTGTCCGTAAAAGCGGCATCTCCACCGACACAGCTCGTGTTTAAGTGGGGCACGTGAACACCATGTGCTCAGGTGTACCTCGTCGTTTCCACAGCTACATGCATGACTAAGCCTCTTTCCTACTCGGTTTAAATATACCGAATATACAACCTGTGTGGTGAGAAAGTGTACATGTCTTTTAATTGGTACTGTTTACCGTATTTCATCTTTAATCTCTCTCTCCAACTTGGGGAGAGGCCTGAATACTCACGTACCAATATCTGACGTTTCTCACGACTGCTGCCATACGTGAGGAGCAAGTTACATTTTGTCTCTTCTGTTTGTGCAAACCTCGCCCTCGTACACTCGAAACATTGGAAAAGTTCACATGGACTGAGGGGTTACGGTGTACGTTGTTACTACATGGGGCGATAATTTCCACTGTCTAATAGGACAATAGGACAACCTGGTTTGTTGGAGGTATTCTCGTGCTTGGGAGAGGATATTTACATTGGATAGATAGGGAGTCTTTGTACGTCAGCGATTACCTCGTACCGACAAGTTTGCATCAAGACTATAGACTGGGCATGCTCTCCCGTATTATGCCAGAATGGCATGAGGCACACACCACGAGCTTAGGTGTCCTTATGTTTCCCTCTCCCCTCCCTGTATTCCTGATAACATGACCTTAATCCTACACAGCACATCTGGGGATGCTATCAAACGGGATATCCAGGCCTTAGAACTGGCTCCGCGCTATTATTGTGACTCAGCTCTAAGAGGTCACTGATCATGAGTTCCCATGCTCTGACGTGTCACCTTCGTCATAATTTACGTAGCTGTATCAGACTCCATTGCTAAAGAGTACAACGCAAACAAATACGGCGCTTCAGTATTAACATTGGTCACTTATTTCCTTTGAAGACTATTATGTCCGCTATGGGACGGGATTTTTTCCAGCAAACGAATTGTCCACACAGCAAGCACTGAATTGTGATAGTACAATTTGAGAACATTATGATGAATTGTAGTTGATAAACTGGACCTCAGATTTGTCGCACATCACCAATGCAGAACGTTTATGAGATGCCACTAAGCCTCATTTCAGTGTCTACAAACCATCTCCTTGTAAACGTCAGGAAATGATTTACATTGTTGCTCTTATGCACACTAAACATGCAGTAATACACTATTTGTTTAAAGATCTTAGCTTTTATACTATCAGCGTGCCGTGACTTAACCTCTGTTATTTGCTTGTATGAAAGAAGTCAAACTGTCAAGTGCGTTCTTTCCAAATGATAGTCCTACGCTGTCGAGTTAAGCTACCTGATAATTTTCTTCCTAAAATCTCGTGGTTTGCCATCATTATGCATTAAAGTCTAGCGCCGCGTGTTTTCTGTCTGTATGTGTAGGCTAATCTCAGGGATCACAGCAGGGATTTCGATACGGTTTTCACTAATAGAGAAACAGATTCACGGGAAACATTTGTGTGTGTAATTTATAAATATTTCGTGCAAAATCAGTTGAACTCAGATGAAGAGTGCAACGGGAATTCCACTGTTAAGTGGAAAGAGTTCATTGAAGGCCTTTATGAGGGGGAAGATTTGTCTGATGTGATAGAAGAAGAAACTGAAGACGATTTAGAAGAGATCCAGTATTAGAATTAGAATTTAAGAGAGCTTTGGAGGACTTAAAATCAAATAAGGCAGAAGGAATACATAACATTCCATCAGAATTTCTAAAATCATTGGGGGAAGTGGCAATAAAGCGACTATTTACGTTGGTGTGTAGAATGTGTGTGTCTGGCGACATAAAATATGGCTTTCGGAAAAATATCACCCACACAATTTCGAAGACTGCAAGAGCTTACAAGTTCGAGAATTATCGCAATATTAGCTTAACAGCTCATGCAGGCAAGTTGCTGACATGAATAATGTACAGAACAATAGAAAAGAGAACTGAGGATGTGTTAAATGACGATCATTCTTGCTTTAGGAAAGCTAAAGGCAGCAGAGAGGCAGTTCTAACGTTGCGGTTGATAACGGAAGCAAGACTAAAGAAAAATCAAGACACGTTCACAAGATTTGCAGTCATAGAAAAAGCGTTCGACAATGTAAAATGATGGAAGATGGTCGAAATTCTGAGAAAAATACAGGTAAGCTACATGGAGAAACGGGTAATATACATTATTTACCAGACCCAAGAAGGAATAATAAGAGTGGACAGCCAAGAACTAAGTGCTCGGATTAAAAATGATGTAAGACAAGGATGTTGTCGTTGGCCCCTACTGTTCAATCTGTACTTCGAAGAAACAATTATGCAAATAAAAGTAAGGTTCATGAGTGGAATTAAAATTCAAGGTGAAAGGATGTCAGCGATACGTTCCGCTGATGACATCGCTGTCCTGAGTGTAAGTGAAGAAGAATTACATGATCTACTGAATGGACTGTATAGTCTAATGAGTACAGAATATGGATTGAGAGTAAATCGAAGCAATGAGAAGTAGCAAAAATGAGAAAGACGAGAAACTGAACATCAGGATTGATGGTTACGATGTAGATGAAGCTAAGGACAGCAAATAACCTGCGACGGACGGAGCAAGGGTGACATCAAAAGCAGACTAGAACTGACAAAAAGGGCGTTTCTGGCCAAGAGAAGACTAGTAGCATCAAACATAGGCCTTAATCTGGGAAAGAAATTCCTGTGAATGTGCATTTGGAATAAAGCATTGTGTGGCAGTGAAATATGGACTATGGGAATACTAGAACAGAAGAGAATCGAATCATTTGAGATGTGGTTCTACAGACGAATGTTAAAAATTAAGTGGACTGATAAGGTAAGGTATGATGAAGTTCTGCGTAGAATCGGAGAGAAGAGGAATATGTGGAAGACACTGCTAAGGAGAAGGGACAAAATGATAGGACATCTGTTAAGACATGAGGTAATGACGTCCATGGTACGAATGGGAGCTGTAAAGGGTAAAAATTGTAGAGGAAGACAAAGATCGCAATATATCCAACATATAATTATGGACGTAGGTTGCAAGTGCTACTCTTAGATGAAAGTTTGGCACAGGAGAGGAATTCGTGGCGGGCCGTATGAAACGAATCAGAAGACTGATGACTGAAAAAAAGAAGGTGAATTAAATTCCCCCGCCTCGTTTTTCTGTCTGCGTTTGAAGATTAATCTCAGGAACTACTTTAGAGATTTCGATAAGGTTTTCACTAATACAGAGAAAGATTCATGAAGAAGGTTTGTGTGTATAGTTTATATAAATATTTCGTGCAAAACTGGAAGAACTACGAGATATTTACGGGTTGTTTCACGCGTCTACGTATATGTTCCACACTCCACTGCCAAAGAGTACAAGGCGAACAAATACTGTGTTTCAGTATTAATGTTACTGTTGGCCACTTCCATCCTTTGAAGGCTATTATGTCCGTTATCGGACAGGACATTTTCCAGCAAACGAACTGTATATGCAGTGAGCTCTGATTGGGTACTATGATTGAGAAGATTATAATGAACTGCGGGTGATAACCTGGTTCAAATGGTTCGAATGGCTCTGAGCACTATGGGACTTAGCTACTGTGGTCATCAGTCCCCTAGAACTTAGAACTACTTAAACCTAACTAACCTAAGGACATCACACACATTCATGCCCGAGGCAGGATTCGAACCTGCGACCGTAGCAGTTGCGCGGTTCCGGACTGCGCGCCTAGAACCGCTAGACCACCGCGGCCGATAACCTGGTTCTCAGATTTGTCGCATATCACCAATGCAGAACATGTATGGGATGTTGTCGACCATCATTTAAGAGTCTACGAATCACCTCCTTGTAAACATCAGGAAATGACGTTCCTTAAATCAACTAAGTTATACTAAAATTTGGAGTTAATATTCAGTTTCAATCACAGATCTACGCGATCTCCAGTAAACAAAATTACTGCTGCTACTGATACGTCTTGGCGCTAACCGTGCGAAACGATGATGGGTCCCTAGTTAATTTTATGTTTTAAATGTTTGTGAATATTTCAATCCATTTTTACTTGACGTAGATGTCGAAGTCGTTATGACACTACAGTTGATTTTGCAAAGAATGAGAACCAAATCCTTAACCAGCCTTCCTGATTTTGTAAGACGTCGTGGTCTCCTGACCTTCATTGCTTACAAATTCCGGCCTCACAATCATATTCCGCACATCAAGACGCTTCATTCTAAGCCAAACTCGATAAGATAAAGTCAATGTTGTATGAATTCATGTAAAAGATATGCAAATAACTAATAAATCGCAAGTGCGCACCGAGATTGAATACTCGAGGCTGGCATACACACACACATTCAAGACACGACGGTCGCAGGACAGAGTTATAGTTAAACGCCTGTGAGCGAATTTACGAGTTGCATCGCGGTGGACTGGTTATCCGACCGGTGTACCACGCCAATAGTTAGACTAGGGGCGAATAGGAATCCTTGACTTCATCAAGGCGTAGGGAGAGTTTGATTGGCGAAGGTCAATCCAGATAGAACGAGAGTTATCTTATTTGTCAGCAGCGAGTGGCGCAGACAGCAGTCATCGCAGCTTACGGTATTGTGCGCTACAGCTATAGCGAGCCCCATATTTCCTCCACAACAGTACACTTCACTGCATTTCACACGCGACATGCTCGACCGTACCTAGCAACATTCTAACGGATAATTATTCAAGTTGAGTAGGCGCGGCTCTCAGCCATTCTGCCAAGTCAATAACAATCTTAAACTTTGTATAGAAATTTCATTAGCGAATCCTCTCCTTAAGAGGTAACTTCACATTCCGAAAAGAACCAGGATGCAACTTGTTCAATTCATAACTAAAAGTGCCACTGTGATTTGTTAGAATTTTTGCAAAATAAATAATAACTTTCGTTAGTTTCATGTTTTTCTTACACTAACTAGCACTACTCCAGTACTCAAGTATCCCACTAGTTACGTAAGAAATTTTGTGAATGTTTGTGTCATTTCCCTACAGCGGACGACTCCAGAAGATATTTATTGCCGAAAGTTTTTCAGGCATTTCTCTTTAGAACGTTAGGAGCGTCTGTCTGACTTCTGTAGGGGGGTGGAAATTGCACCTTGCAGGAGCCACAGGGTAAAGGGTACATTTCAGATTAATCCGTTGCGCAGAATAACAGAATCTCAGATCAACCACAAGCTCACAATTTAGGAAACGGGTTTTGCGTAGACCACTTCGAGCGAATGCAACTGTCGTTACTTGGATAAGGGGACTACCGTTTACCTTTCTCTATCTTCTCCAGTGCTAATGCCCTGTTTAGGCAATTGTATCAGACTACTACATTTTAATGTACGTAATTATTGTCTTATCCTTGTTCGTAACTCATCCGAGATATACGAGGGCAGTTCAATAAGTAATGCAACACATTTTTTTTCTGAAACAGGGGTTGTTTTATTCAGCATTGAAATACACCAGGTTATTCCCCAATCTTTTAGCTACACAACACTATTTTTCAACGTAATCTCCAATCAATGCTACGGCCTTACGCCACCTTGAAATGAGGGCCTGTATGCCTGCACGGTACCATTCCACTGGTCGATGTCGGAGCCAACGTCGTACTGCATCAATAACTTCATCATCCGCGTAGTGTCTCCCACGGATTGCGTCCTTCATTGGGCCAAACATATGGAAATCCGACGGTGCGAGATCGGGGCTGTAGGGTGCATGAGGAAGAACAATCCACTGAAGTTTTGTGAGCTCCTCTCGGGTGCGAAGACTTGTGTGAGGTCTTGCGTTGTCATTAAGAAGTTCGTCCAGATTTTTGTGCCTACGAACACGCTGAAGTCGTTTCTTCAATTTCTGAAGAGTAGCACAATACACTTCAGAGTTGATCGTTTGACCATGGGGAAGGACATCGAACGGAATAACCCCTTCAGCGTCCCAGAAGACTGTAACCATGACTTTACCGGCTGAGGGTATGGCTTTAAACTTTTTCTTGGTAGGGGAGTGGGTGTGGCGCCACTCCATTGATTGCCGTTTTGTTTCAGGTTCGAAGTGATGAACCCATGTTTCATCGCCTGTAACAATCTTTGACAAGAAATTGTCACCCTCAGCCACATGACGAGCAAGCAATTCCGCACAGATGGTTCTCCTTTGCTCTTTATGGTGTTCGGTTAGACAACCAGGGACCCAGCGGGAACAAACCTTTGAATATCCCAACTGGTGAACAATTGTGACAGCACTACCAACAGAGATGTCAAGTTGAGCACTGAGTTGTTTGATGGTGATCCGTCGATCATCTCGAACGAGTGTGTTCGCACGTTCCGCCATTGCAGGAGTCACAGCTGTGCACGGCCGGCCCGCACGCGGGAGATCAGACAGTCTTGCTTGACCTTGCGGCGATGATGACACACGCTTTGCCCAACGACTCACCGTGATTTTGTCCACTGCCAGATCACCGTAGACATTCTGCAAGCGCACATGAATATCTGAGATACCCTGGTTTTCCGCCAAAAGAAACTCGATCACTGCCCGTTGTTTGCAACGCACATCCGTTACAGACGCCATTTTAACAGCTCCATACAGCGCTGCCACCTGTCGGAAGTCAATGAGACTATACGAGACGAAGCGGGAATGTTTGAAAATATTCCACAAGAAATTTCCGGTTTTTTCAACCAAAATTGGCCGAGAAAAAAAAATGTGATGCATTACTTATTGAACTGCCCTCGTATTTTTATCCGAAAACAAATAGTCTGTATTCGAAGTAATAGAAAAGGTCTCGTATAATCACACAAATAGGAAATGTCTCCAGAGTTACAAGCAAATGCCTTAATTTTATTGTATTTAACTTTCTCGGAGGCGTATCTGCAATTAATTCGTTTAACAAATTAATCTTATCTACTAAATTTGTTCGTCCTATGATTTCCTTGAGTAAAATAAATGTAAAATGTTATCGACTTAGTTACTGGCTGGAAACTCCTTTGCTTTGGCTGCTACTCAGGACCAGTTCTGTACCTTGTTATTATCTGGTAGAAATCCAGCTAGAGAATGTGTTGGTGCTTCAGCATTATTACATTCCATTGTTAGTTCTGATGAGCAAGGGCCGAAACTTGGCCTCCGAGCTTGGCGAGCTATGCGGAAATTGAACCGCTGTCCGCTGCAGCGCTCTCAGAAAGATAGCCGCTGCTGCCTCCATTGGACCCCTGACCTTAGGTTTCCTGTGTGCGTGTACGCATGCGCACCCGTGTGTGTGTGTGTGTGTGTGTGTGTGTGTGTGTGTGTGTGTGTGTGTGGTTTGTATTTTTGTCTTATGTAGCCTCCTGAAAATGGTTCAAATGGCCCTGAGCACTATGGGACTTAACATCTATGGTCATCAGTCCACTAGAACTTAGAACTACTTAAACCTAACTAACCTAAGGACATCACACAACACCCAGTCATCACGAGGCAGAGAAAATCCCTGACCCCGCCGGGAATCGAACCCGGGAACCCGAGCGTGGGAATAGCCTCCTGAAATAAATTCACTGTTGCGGTGTCTATCATCCGTCCATTCATCTCTTAAGAGATCAACATAATTTTCTCTTTCCAGTCGGCCGATAATTAATTATCTTTTTTGACAACCTATGTTCTGTCGTTCTATCAATATGATTCCTGATCTCTAAGACTGATCTTATTGTTTCATTCCTTATTTTATCAATTTTATTACAGCCTCTTACATATCCCATGAACTTCATCTCTACCGCTTGTATCTGTGACGTTTCTTTTTTATTTTACTGTCCATGATGCGGAACCATGTACATGAGTAGGTACGGCCATGACTTTACAGAATTTCGTTTGTGTTTCTTTTCTTTTTTTTTCTTTCCACAGTTTTCCAATTGTTCAGCATATAGCATAATATTTCTTAACGTTCTCCTCAATGTCTTTATCATAGTTAAACCTAATATTACATCCTAGTTAATTGAAGTTGGATACTTGTTCTAAATGTTTTTCATTTATTATTATTTTGTATCTAACTGGATTCTTTCTTTTGAAAGCCATTATCTTTGTCTTAATTGTAAATAAAGTTAGAGAAGTAGAAATAGAAATAAAAGAAAGATATTGAAGCAAAAAGCTGCTATGGAAAGCATCGAGCTTAAATCTATTTTCCCTTCGGAAATGTGAATGTCAACAGCGTCCAGCTTTATCGTATTGTAGAACAATGTGAAGACCAGGACACATATATCAGAATATACAATGCTTGACAGTTGCTAAGGAACAGAGATATTGTTGGACAGGAGTAATCACAGGCAATGATGGACGACACGAAACGCAGTACACACGTAATAAGAGGTGGTGTGGTATATTTATAACGAAAAATAGTATAGATTTCACCATATGGGAAAGTAGGGTAAGAGACATAAATAACGTTCCTGTTTGACACATGTCACATTCCCAACAAAAAAGTCAATATCGACTCTCACCGAGGAATATGACCTTCTCGGGCAGTAATGCATATTTTGCGCATGTTATTCATGCTGGCTACGAAAGTTTTCAGGAGTCGTTGGTGGAGATGTCCCGCTCCTGTCTCAAGGGGGTTTTTAGTTCTTGAACGATTCGAGGGTGTTAACTGAGAATCACGCCCCCCCAGGTGCATCCCATGCATGCGCTGTAGGTTTAGGTTCGTGGAGTAAGCAGGTCAGTCCGTATATTCAGTACCTTCACTTTCCAGTGTGTCCGACATCTCAGCGTCTTTGTAAGGGCGGACACTGACGTCCTAAACAGAACATCTTGACCTACCACATCCATAAACAGACAGACACGACCCAGAATAACCTCCGTGCAATATGCTGTCCTGCGACGGTATCTCTCACAGATATATGCTGCGGTGATTTGCCATTGTGTGCAATGCCTGCCCACATCATAACGCCAAGACCATACCGATGACGTCCACGAAGATTCTGTGGTGTGCAACGTCTTATCATCTCTTTCCACACCAACTGGTGGCCAGAATCACTTGACACAGAGAAGTGGGATTCGTCGGAGAACATCACTCTGGAGCATTATTGCTGACCTCAACCAACATGGTGCCTTCAGTAACTGAACTCTTTCTCGACGGTGCTTCCGAGTATACAAACCAGCCTGCTTTAATGGCTGCGGCATGGTTCCGGCAGAGACACAAGTACCGGTAGCAGCTACAAGGTCTGCAGCGGTCTGCCTAGGAGTGAGACGCCTGTTTCTTTTCACCGCTAACAGTACGCATCAATACGCTTGTAGTGTGGTGGTCCTCCTGCAACCACCGGCCTTCTTTCGCATAGCGTTTGCATCTTCAGCGGCCATTTTTAATCGCTAGCTGATACTTTCGGACAAATCCGTTACCGTGACCACAGTAATGACACTTCGACCGACTTCGAGCAGTGCAACTGCTCGTTCACGATCGTAAAGACTCAAGTGATGTGTTGTAGACAGGTTTCCGTACCATGTAGAATGTCACACTAATCTGTTCCAGAACAACCTTCATCAAACAAAGTACTGCATAAACTGTCGAACGGCTACAGAGCATTCGTCCACAGACGCCGCCGCAGTTAACATTTCCAGCCCTCTACATTTTCTTTTACTATCACTGGTCGGATGTTCCACAACAGTTGTTGGTTTTTCCATAGCAGCTGGCAGTTGTTCCTTAACAAGTGTTAGTTGTTAGCAATTGTCAAGCGGTGTATCTATAGTCAAAATGTATAAATGTATGGAATATTTAGAGGTTGTAGCACAAGGTGCTTGGACAGTTGTAGCAGTAGACAAGGTACTAGGATTGTCCTAAGTGCGTTGATGTTTACATAGAAAGAAAGAATCACATATAAGTGGTATCATATCTCATACCAAAATATAACATTTCAAGAATGAGTAGTTACTGCAGTAGTGAAATTCACAGTTGAGTGTGTTTTTTGTAAGTATAATCCATGCACAATTAAGTGACACTCAGAGTATTTTATTTCATTTTTAATTAGCGTATGGCATCTACAGAGTAAAATTGCACACATACTTTTCATTACGACTTATCTTGGAAGAAAGATTAAGGAAAGGCAAACCTACGTTTCTAGCATTTGTAGACTTAGAGAAAGCTTTTGACAATGTTGACTGGAATACTCTCTTTCAAATTCTAAAGGTGGCAGGGGTAAAATACAGGGAGCGAAAGGCTATTTACAATTTGTACAGAAACCAGATGGCAGTTATAAGAGTCGAGGGACATGAAAGGGAAGCAGTGGTTGGGAAGGGAGTGAGACAGGGTTGTAGCCTCTCCCCGATGTTGTTCAATCTGTATATTGAGCAAGCAGTAAAGGAAACAAAAGAAAAATTCGGAGTAGGTATTAAAATTAATGGAGAAGAAATAAAAACTTTGAGGTTTGCCGATGACATTGTAATTCTGTCAGAGACAGCAAAGGACTTGGAAGAGCAGTTGAATGGAATGGACAGTGTCTTGAAAGGAGGATATAAGATGAACATCAACAAAAGCAAAACAAGGATAATGGAATGTAGTCGAATTAAGTCGGGTGATGCTGAGGGAATTAGATTAGGAAATGAGGCACTTAAAGTAGTAAAGGAGTTTTGCTATTTGGGGAGCAAAATAACTGATGATGGTCGAAGTAGAGAGGATATAAAACGTAGGCTGGCAATGGCAAGGAAAGCGTTTCTGAAGAAGAGAAATTTGTTAACACCCGGTATTGATTTAAGTGTCAGGAAGTCATTTCTGAAAGTATTTGTATGGGGTGTAGCCATGTATGGAAGTGAAACATGGACGATAAATAGTTTGGACAAGAAGAGAATAGAAGCTTTCGAAATGTGGTGCTACAGAAGAATGCTGAAGATTAGATGGGTAGATCACATAACTAATGAGGAAGTATTGAATAGGATTGGGGAGAAGAGAAGTTTGTGGCACAACTTGACCAGAAGAAGGGATCGGTTGGTAGGACATGTTCTGAGGCATCAAGGGATCACCAATTTAGTATTGGAGGGCAGCGTGGAGGGTAAAAATCGTAGAGGGAGACCAAGAGATGAATACACTAAGCAGATTCAGAAGTATGTAGGTTGCGGTAGGTACTGGGAGATGAAAAAGCTTGCACAGGATAGAGTAGCATGGAGAGCTGCATCAAACCAGTCTCAGGACTGAAGACCACAACAACAACAACAACTATTAATTAAATGATTCATTGCAAACAACAATATGCGAAAGATTAGGGAGACAGCCACTGCAGCTATTACAAGTCCACATTTAAGCAGGCCACCCACTGAACAGCACGTGGAGTAGCATTCATGATACCTCTCCATTCTCCTTCAAACCTCCTCGTAGGACATTCGAAGATCAGGTGAGTTATTGTTTGCTCTTCTGCACCACAGTCGCATCGTGGGTCATCAGTGAGTTTCCATTTGTGGAGAGAGGCCTTACACCTGCCGTGGTTAGTCCTCACACGATTAAGTCTGCACCAAGCTCTTCTGGGCATTTGCATTCCTTCCACCGGTATCGAAGGATCAAAATCAGTGATGAGAGGATGGTGATTATTCAGCGACCAGTATTGTCTCCATTCCCTTGCTATGTCGTACCTTTCTGGGAATTTGAGGACTTCGTCTTCCCATATAGGTTTCCTGAATTTTAGGCGGGTAGTTGGTAGATGGTGCAATATTTTTCGGATAGGTATATCTTCAGAGACAGAGGGGTCATTAATTTTCTTCCATTCTCGGATAGCTGCTTGTTGCCTTTCTTCTGAGGGAGGGAGGAGATATACTGCAAAGGGCATGAAGACAGGGAAGTGGAGTTGATTGCAGACTTCCTGAGACAATCCTCATGGTGGTATTAAGCTGGACATCTATTTTCTTCGTGCGTGTGCTCTTGTACCAGACTGGGGCGCAGTATGCTGCCACCGAGTAAACAAGAGAGTGTGCTGAGGTGCGTAGGGTGTTAGCTTGAGCTCCCCAGGAGGTTCCAGTCAGCTTTCTTAATATGTTATTTCGATTTTTTATCTTTTGACTAACCAGGTGTTTTTTATAGGTTACTGACCGCTCAAGAGTTATTCCTAGATATTTTGGATGGCTGTTGCGCGTCAATCGCTCATTGCAGAATGTTACTGGTAACTCTCGTCTTGCCTCATGATTGTTCAGGTGGAATACGCTCACCTCAGTTTTATTTGGATTTGGGCAGAGCCTCCATTTCGTATAATACTGGTTAAGAAGTTGAAGGTCGGTTGACAGAATAGCTTCCCCCTCTTCGAATGTCTTTCTCTGAGTGGCTAATGCAATGTCACCTGCATAGCAAAATTTTTGCGATTTAGTTGCTGGCATGTCACTCGTGTATAAGTTGAAGAGAAGGGGAGCCGCCACTGATCCCTGTAGGGGCCCATTGTTTATCGAGTAGGATTTACTCGTAGATTGACCTACGTTCACTCTGAAGTAGCGATTTTTCAACATGTTTTCCAGAAGCTTAGTTGTCTTGCGGCAAGGGATCGCTTTTTTCAGCTTCAGCATGAGTCCGTCGAGCCAGATGGTATCATAAGCGGCCAAGAGGTCCACAGTATATGACGTTAAGGCAGGGGCTTGTTCACAGCAGCTCCGTCTGTTCTTAAATCCTGCCTGGTCTGCGGGAATGAGTCTATCTATGGAGTCATATATTCTGTTGTACAGCAGTCTTTCTAATAGCTTGTAGCAAATGCTCAATAGGGCTATTGGCCGATAGCTAGCTGGGTCATCCTGTGGCTTTCCTGGTTTTAAGATTGCGAGGATTTTGCCTATCTTGAACTGATAGGGAACCCGGCTGGTGTTCATGATGTCACAGTAGAATTGTCTAAGCCATGCGCGGGCGGAGGGGCCTAGGTGTCTGATGAATTCAGTGAATATTCCGTCTAGACCGGCGGCTTTCCTCGGTTTAAGAGATTTTATCGCGTTATTAATTTCCAAATCTGTAAACGGAATAGAGAAATCCGTATGTTCTTCGAGTTGACTGTCGATAATTTTAATCTCTGCTTTAATCTCTTTCTCGAAGATATCATCTACTGGGACATTTTCCCCTCGTCGTTTTATCTGTAGTGCTACTTGTGCAGGAGATATATTAGGGTTCTTATTAATTAGGGGTGTTGCTAGATCGGGTGAAGTCCAGGTTTTTTGTTGTATGTTCCCATCTTTCCCTTCTGTCTTCATTTATGGCGTTTAGTATTTGGTTTCTTATGTCAGGATCTCCAGTTCTTTGGAATTCGTTGTAAAGCATTTCAGATTCTCGATTCCAACAAGGGATGTATTCTTTCCTATAGCCGCGCGGGATGTTACGTTTTGCTGCTGCAGTAAGGACACCCACAAACCGTGTATAGTTCTCTGCACAGGGTGAGACTCATCGCAGGTGTGAGTCCACTTCCTTGGCATAAGTTGCCCAGTCTGCTTTTCTGAAATTCCATCTTGGTTTCTCTGTGGATCTAATTAGGGGGGTTGCACTCCAAGGCTCAGTAATACTGGGCGGGGTTGCGTGCGGGGGAAACCAGGTAATACCCTTTTAGTATGTAGTAGTGGATTTATCACTTGATCAGTTGTTATGAGGCGTAGATCTGGGTTAGTTTCGCTTTGCCAACGGGCAGATCGGAATGTTTTCGGGTCTTTAGCACCATAGGCCAGGTGGAGCCCTAGGTATTCAATCCACTCGGATAAGATCTCTCCATTTGTGTTGTTTGTTAAGTACCCCCAGTTCATATGGTGGGAATTAAAATCGCCGACATAGACTCCAGGATGCCCAATAGTTGGTAGGGGACGGTTGGGCCATGTAACATTAGGAGGTTTGTAGACTGTGGTTATTTTTATTCCAGAGACTTCGATTACCATGGATCTCACACCTTCCCGCACCGTGCAATCGAGCATTTTGTAGTTTTGGATGTCATTCCGCACATATACCAAGATCCGTAAACGTCAGATGGAAGATTTCCTACAATTTTGTAGCCATATATTTTCGCTCTAGTTGTGAGTTGAGGTTTATCTGCGATATGTGTCTCTTGCAGTGCTATAATGTCTATGTGGTTATCTTTAGCTGTCCTACTCAATTGTTCGCATTTGTCTCGGCTTACGCCTTCAACATTTCGTTGTAAGATACGGACACAAGTTCCGATATCTTTTGTCAGGTGGTTCTGATAAGAACCATTACTTTTCGCTTTTCAATTTTCTTTTGTAGATTTTCTAGACCGTGAGAGAAATTCATTCTAGTTCGGTCGCCTAGTGTGTAGACTGTTTGCCGTTCCGTCGTCATGGACCGTTGCCCGGGGTACACCGTCTTGGAGGTCGTCTACACTTCGAACCCCACTCAGAGTATTATACTTGTGTAAGCAGATTCAGAGGGCTGTAAGTTTCACTAAGTACTGGGAGATGAAGAAGCTTGCACAGGATAGAGTAGCACGGAGAGCTGCATCAAACCAGTCTCAGGACTGAAGACCACAACAACAACACTAGATGAAATCGTTTTATGAGGTACTGCGTACAAATTAAGTGTACTTGTAATCCTCTGATACAGATGGCCCATGGATAGTCTGAGTGTGACCGAAATTTGTCGTCAGAATAGAAACAAGCTCAGGTGTTATTGCGTGGTGCAGTTACGAAACGCCGTCTCGAGCTACCACCCTTTCAGTCGTCAGCTGGACAGACTGCTGCCCACGAACTCGAATACAGAAACGAATTTATCGCTCAACGGATTGATTAGTAAGAAAAACTGGCATTCATGAATGAGTCTTGGGTATCGATTCTAACACAATCATTAAGGATCATTCTTTCCGCGCGCTATACGAGATTGGAATAACAGAAAATTGTGAACGTGGTTCGATGAAACCTCTGCCAGGAACTTAAATTTGATTTGCAGAGTATCCATGTAGATGTAGATGTAGATGTAGATCAATAATTGGATGGAGTCAAGTACTTACTGAACTGAAAGTCTTGGTCCAGATTAACCTTAATTTTACTAGCTCTTCTTGAGCACACGTATGAAAAAGAAGAAACTACATATTACTATGAATAATACTGTTTAAACAAAAGCGATGACAAATGCTGAACATTGAAACTTTTTAACTGAAAATTGATAAGCCCTGCGAGAAATAGCTCAGATGTGAATACCCATCATCGCAACACGTCGTTCTGTGAAATATATAATAATGGCTGGGCGTGTGACGATTGCTCTGACCATGCCAGGAAACAAAGGCGTAGATTCCACATGCGAGGCTAAAGGAAAAAAGACCTTCATCTGCTGCCGCCTGCTACAACTCGTCAGTGGCAGTGTGAGGAGCTGATCCTCGAGATATCAAGCTGCGGCTCTCACCGCAGGTGTCAGCCGTCCGTCTTCTTCCGCATCTCCAACCAGTATGTGCTCTTCCACGTCTCCTCTCCGAGCATGCACAAAAGGTTTTACATTTCCTCTCTCCTCTGTACAAAGTCCGCACAAATTAGTTCCACCAGTGGCAGTGGTTCGGCCAGTGATTAAGAAATATGATTTTTATAAAGTGCAGTCCAACACTCCATCTGTTATTGAGCTGCCTTCCCGTGTATGATATTTTGAGAAGTGGTGCTTCAAATTCCAGTCTAGCTAATATGCCTTTCTTAAGTTAAACAATGAGCTGCCTTCCCACACTGCCAGAGAGAAAAATTTGCTGTCCATGTGGAGCGGCGTCTGGATGGCACCAAAGCTCCCCCACAAGTAGCAAAAGAAAAAAATTTCTAACAATGACTGTCACATAGTTTCCCAAGTGAAGCCAAATGAAAGCAACGACATGACTATGTTTCGCCCAGCCTTCCTGTCCACAATTTTCTCACATGGTTAGTCGACAATAAACTTGGCATGATGATATCCTTGTAGCAGAGATACCGACGCGTAAAATAGCTTATTTTGAATTGACTCAGACACTTTCCATAGTCCGTCAGACTGAGCTTTTTAGAAGGAGTCTCCGACTGCACACCATCGGGGCTGCAGGTCTAAAGCATTTTTCATTAGCGCTTATAGCTGATGGTGAAGTACACAATTGCAAGACAGAAAAATTTGTTGTCCATGTGGAGAGGCATCTGGATGACACCAAAGCTCTCCCATTCGCAGCAAAAGAAAAATATACTGACAATGACTGTCACGTAGTTTTCCAAGTGAAAGTAAAGAAATAGCTATCTTCCGTCCAGTCTAGATTTGCACAGTTTTTTTCGGAAGGCTATTCGGCGAGAAACACGGTCCTTTCAGCAGAAATACCGACTCGTAAAATAATACTACCCCTGTGCAGCTTGTCACCAGGCTACGGACTTAGACTGGTTAGAAATGTCGTCATAGTGCCATCACGGAAGGAGATGGGCATGGGCTTGCAGGCAGCTGTGAAGTCGGAGTTCGTGATAGGAATCACTGATAGATGCTATCTGTCGGTAGTGCCAGGAACAGATTTCTAAGGATATGAGATTATTACGACTTTCATTTAGCCTGGCTTCCTTGAGAATTACACCGAGTTCCGTAAACCTGAGAACGCTTTTCAGCTAGTTGGCGAATCGCAGAGATCTGCAAGCTGCCCACGCTATCATCGTCCCTCACCGATTGGGTAGATCTTGATAAGACTCTTGTCATCCACAAAATGTCGTTCCTCTCGGGGCACGACAGGTCCATCTCTTAGCCACTGTCCATGATCGGCTTCTCGTACTGCCTGCTGTGCATCACTCGCGACTCCGTAGAGTTAAAGAGTATCACACGTGATT
This sequence comes from Schistocerca piceifrons, assembly GCF_021461385.2. NCBI lineage: Eukaryota > Metazoa > Arthropoda > Insecta > Orthoptera > Acrididae > Schistocerca > Schistocerca piceifrons. The sequence continues at coordinate 399,633,298 of NC_060141.1, read as the reverse complement.
AACAAAAGAAGGTGTCCGGGCTACGGGGGATAGGTGCTGTTGTCTGTGTTGACTTGGAATGCCTCATATGTGCTGTTGTTGTACAGATGTACACTGAAGCGCCAAAGAAACTGGTATAGTATGCGTATTCAGATACAGAGATATGTAAAAAGGCAGAATACGGTGCTGTTGTCGGAAATGCCTGTATACGGCAACAATTGTCTGGCGCAGTTGTTAGATCGGTTACTGTTGCTACAGTGGCCGGTTATAAAGATTCAAGTGAGTTTGAACGTTGTGTTATAGTCGGCGCACGAGCGATGGGACATAGCGTCTCCGAGGTAGCAATGAAATGGGATTTTCCCATACCACCAGTTCATGAGTGTACCGTGAATATCAGAAATCCTAAACAACATCAAATCTTCAACACCGCAGCGACGAGAAAAAGATCCTGCAAGAAAGGGACCAACGTCGACTGAAGAGAATCGTTCAACGTGACACAAGCGCAACCCTTCCGCAAATTGCGGCAGACTTCAATTCTGGGCTGTCAACAAGTGTCAGCGTGCGAACCATTCAACGAAACAACATAGATATGGGCTTTCAGAGCCGAAGGCTCACTCGTGTACCTTTGATGGCTGCACGACACAAAGCTTTACGCCTCGCCTGGGCCCGTCAACACCGACACTTGAATGTTGATGACTGGAAACATGTTGCCTGTTCATCAAGAGATCAAGAGCCATCTCCGCCGACCACTAGTAGCAGCTGTCATCAGCACACCTTGCGTCATACTGTCGGTAATATACGCGACTCCGACATGCAGGGTTTCAGTTGGTTTTTCAGTCGGCCAGAATTTGAAGTGAGGTTTCTCAGCGGTGGCATCTGTAGAGCCACTTTACCTCCTTTGGTGATATATCGGTACTGCAGCCGATTACCCACTTGTTTATCGATATTATTCATTTCACTCCTTCTGTTTGCTCCTCCCCCCCCCCCCAACCCTCTCGTAATAGAGAAGCACACTAGACTCCATGCAGCGTGGTTTGTACCAGGCTCTTGCCAACACCTGTGTCAAATGATGACTACTTACATGTTTGGTTTATGTTAGTATACATAATCGTTCCTTGTACAAATTCATGATCAATTTCGTGTTCCACTTAAAAATAAATGTAATTGTAGATTTTTAGGACGGCATTTTTCTGTTAAACAGTAACACTCACCAGGATCCTTTACCATCATAATTTTTGGAGGTAAACTTGCAGTAAATTAGTGAACTCAGGGAAAATATGTTGAAATTAGCAAACTGCAATTGACATAAAAAGAGACGAGCGTTTAGGTAAATTAGAAGCGTTAGGAGCCAAGAAGATAGCCTCGGGAGAGCTAATCACGCTGATGATAGTGGCTCAGCTTGAGCAAGCGCTCAAAGCAGGCACTGTAAGGGAAAATGTACAAGAGCATGTACTGTTATGTCGGTTACCGTCGGTTCAGCGTTTACCAACAGGTTCCGGTCCAAGTCGCGGCCCGCACAATTCCGACAGAGACACGATCAATGGGCACTTGAAGATCTACTCTAGACGGACGCGACAGGCAACACTGGAGACCCTTACCGGCAATTCGGGTTCGCACGATAGCCGCTGTAGACATGATGGAGTACATCATGTCAAACCTTTCCAGATATCGGAGTCGATCAGATATTCCAGGACAGAAGGAATAGCATCATTCGATTACAAATGCTTCCTGTCCGACCTGAAATTTCAGAACTTTGAAAAATCCCATTTGAAAAATTATGAATGACTGTACTGGTAGACCTCTACGTTATTTGATTTTCAAACAGCTGAACAAAACTCAACGTATTGAAACAGTTTTCTCTTCTTCTGATCATCACTAAACTGACACACAATATTTTTATCGCAACGCAGTCTGACTTTCAATAATCCCTCCAAAAGAGTGGCCCTGACTAACAATAATTTATACCTTTCATGAATCATTTACCTCGCAAAAATCTTCGTTACTCGAACTACTGCAATTCAGCGAGCGCCAATACTGCCAGCTAAATAAAAGATTCTAACTACTGAAGGCACTAACTACTGATAGGCATAGTTAGCAAATGAAAGATTTTGATAGAGAACAAACAACGTATTTACCTTAATAATGTTCAAATGTCATCATATATATCTATCAATTCATGACAACCATCTTTACAAATTTCCTTTTTCTGGCGGACACACGTCCAGATCTACCGCTTATAGTAACTTCTCAAAACTCTGGCATCTCTTTCTCCACATCCACCACTGATGGCGGCTCACCTCCAACTGCCCAACGCTACGCGCTGTTCACATCCAACTGCCCAACACTACAATAGCGAATATTCCAACAATGCCAACCAGCCACAGACTGCACACAGCACAGGAAGTGATTTTCATACAGAGCGCTACGTGGTGTTACCAACATAAAAACCTAAACAGCCTACTTACAACTTCAGAAAGGTGGGGAGTACTTCACAACCAAAGATTTGACTTAGACAATTTAGCAAGTCACTCCCCTCTTCGTGGTCATAGAATACAAAGCTAGAACTTATCTGTAATCACATGGAAGATGTCGCTGCGGAACAATTGAGAGACATTGCAGGACGCTGCAGTTGCTTCGACGAATTTAGAGACGCGTTTCTTGCTACATACTGGTCGCGAGAAATGCAATACCGCGTTAAGCAATAAATAATGATGTGGCCAGATCTAGAAGTTCCGGTAGCAAAAGCCTGCCCAAAATGTGCAACGCATTGCTTAGAAAAAATCAGTTCTTAGAATCACGATGTAGCGAGTCTGAGATGGTTCGGTTTTGTTTCAGCAAACTCCCCACCCACCACCAGCAAGCGTTAGTTGGAAGATGCGGTGAATCTGAACTGGAACTGTCTAACAAACAAAATTCAAGGGAAAGGACAAGGGCAAACGAAGGGGTTAATCAGAAACTTCGCAATAATAACGAAGTGAGCAATAATCGGAACGGACTACAAGGTGAGCGACAGGAAAGAGTAGCAGTGTTGGACCGTAGCAATTACGGGGACCAGGGCTATGGAGCTAAGAACACCCGTAAAGTTTGATAGAATCGGGTGCGAACATGTGCATAGCCAGCAGGGAGACAACAGATGGGGCAGACAAAACCATAATAATAACAATGGAGACAGAATCGAAATTAGCGGTATCAACCCGTCCAATCGTAGCTGACACCAGAAACATGAGGAGACGATTAATAATAGCTTCGCATCGAGATTCGGTCAGAGCCGCATAAATCTAATCGGCTATGAGGACATACGCGAAGTGCGTATGGAAGAAAATGAGGTGGTCAGCAGGGGGCATCTGCAGTAATTACGCTTACAATAAGGAATGTAGAAGTGCGTTCAAATGGTTCAAAAATGTTCAAATGTGCGTGAAATCTTATGGGACTTAACTGCTAAGGTCATCAGTCCCTAAGCTTACATACTCATCATCATCAGTTATCTGCTATATTAGCAGGTCCTTTGCCTCTCCATTTTCTGCGATCCATTGCTTCCTTCTTAAGGCTGCTGTATGTTGTACCGTCCATCATGTCATCCAGTATCTGGAATCTCTTCCTTCCTCGCTTCCTTTTCCCTTCTACATAACCTTCTAAAACTGTTTTTATCAGTCCGTCATTCTTTCTTAATATATGCCCAATCCAATTTCTTTTTCTTCTCTTTATTACATCTAGTAACTGCCTTTTCTCTCCAACTCTTCTCAGTACCTCTTCATTTTTTACTCTGTCCATCCAACTTATTCTTTCCATCTTCCGCCATGTCCAGATCTCAAAAGCCTCCAGCCTTTCTCTGTCTTTTTTCCTCATAGTCCATGTTTCAGCGCCATATAGAAGAACACTCCATACAAGACATTTTATGAGTCTCTTTCTGAGTTCTCTGTCCATACCGCTGCAGAAGATTCTCCTTTTCTTATAAAACGCCTCTTTTGCCATTGCTATCCTTGTTTTAATTTCTGTGGTGCACTTCCAGTCGGTGTCTATCCTGCTTCCAAGATACTTAAAATTTTGCACCTGTTCTAGTGTTTCTCCATTCAGCACAATTTTTATTTCCTTATTTCCTCCTATTGCCAATACTTTTGTTTTATTTGTGTTAATTTTCATTCCATATTTTTTTCCGATAGTTGCAATGGTGTCCACCAAATCCTGTAATTCTTTTTCCCCTGTGGCTAGAAGGACCATGTCATCAGCAAATCTCAAGCACCCTACTCTTCTTCCTCCAATTTCTACTCCTTTGTCATCTAATGAGCATTGGTCAATCATATTTTCCAAGTACAGGTTGAAAAGAGTAGGTGATAAACAGCATCCTTGTCTTACTCCTTTTCCTAGTCTGATCCAGTTTGTACTTTCTCCTCTCACTTTAACTGAAACTTTTTGATTAAGGTACAATGAGTTTATAAGTCTTCTGGTTTTCCAGTCCACTCTCTTTTCCCTCATAATAGTCGCCAGCTTGTCCCAAACCACATTGTCAAATGCCTTTTCTAAATCAATGAAGCACATATATAGGTCTCTTCCTTTTTCAATAAACCTTTCTCCCAAGATCCTTAGGAGCCCTATTGCATCTCTGGTGCCCGTATTCCGTCTAAAGCCAAACTGCTCCTCGCCGAGATTCTCCTCTATTACTTTTTCAAGTCTTTTATTAATTATTCTTAACATCACTTTGGCTGCATGTGAAATGAGGCTGATTGTCCTGTGCTCGCTGCATTTCTTGGTTCCTTGTTTTTTCGGTAATGGAATCATTACTGTTGTCAATAAGTCCTCAGGCCATTCACCACTGTCATATATTTTATTACACAATCTCAATATTTCTCTTATTCCATTGTGGTTCAAGCATTTTGGTATTTCTCCCGGTATTGTATCTGTACCTACTGCTTTGTCATTTTTCATTGCAACAATGGCAGACTTTACTTCTTCCATTATGATGGTCGGTCCTTTCTCGTCATCACTTACACTGTTGTGTGACTCAAGTTCCAGAGTTTCTGGTTTGTTATTTGTGTCATATAGCTCTTTTATATATTCTTCCCATCTCTGGAGGACATCGTCACGATCTTTATACACTACCTCTTCGTCTTTACTCAAAATTTCCATAGTAGCACTTCCTGCTCTGTTTTGTTCCCATGTCATAGTCTTTACTCTGTTGTATAGTAAGTCGTATCTTCCCTTCCTGTCCAGTTCTTCAATTTCATCACATTCCTCTTTTAGCCATTTTTTCCTAGCCTGCTCTGTTTCTCTTCGGAGTTCGTTATTTAACCTTCGGTATATCTTTCTTGCATTTTCAGTGTTCTTGTTTTTCAATTTTCTTCTCTCCTCCATCTTGGAAATCATTTCTTGTGTGACCCATGGTTTTTTTGACCTTTTCCCTTTTACATATCCTATATTTTGCTGTCCTGCTTTAATGATTCCTTCTTTCAGCATATTCCAGTACTCGTTGGCATTATCAGGTGCTTCTTTGTCTCGTAATGTGTTTAGAAAGTCCCGAGACAGCATTTATGTAATTTGTTCTTTGTTGGACCTTATCTTCTCTAGGTCCCATTTCTTCACCATTGTCGCCTTTTTCAGTTTTTTCATTCTTATTTCTATTTCTGCCATAAGTAAGTTGTGGTCACTATTAATATCTGCACCTGGTAATGTGTGCACCTTCTTGATTCCATTCCTGTATCTTTCTTCTACCAGTATAAAATCGATTTGGTTTCTATATTTACCCCTGGTGATTTCCAAGTGTAGAGCCTCCTCTTATGGTTCTTGAACCATGTGTTTGCCACTATCAGCTGCCTTTCCCTGCAGAAGTCAATTAACCATTCACCTCTGTCATTTCTCTTTCCAAGACCATGACTGCCTACTATGTTTCCCCCTTTCCCTTCTCCCACAATGGCGTTCCAGTCTCCCATTACTATTTTGCAGCATTTTTTATTTTCGTCCATTATTCTCCCTATTACATTGTACGTTTCCTCTACAATTTGGTCATCATGTTCTGAAGTTGGCATATACACCTGGACAATCAGTAAATCTTTTTGTGCTCCTTTCAGCCTTACACCAATAACCCGGTCATTTGCATAGTCTACATATTCCACACATTTAGCCAATTCCTTTGTCATAATCATTCCTACTCCATTAATTCCTTTTACTTCTCCTCCTGAGTAGTAGAATACATGTTCATCTGACTGCAACTCTCCATGTCCATTCCATCTTACCTCAGCAACTCCTACGAGGTCCATATGATTCTTTTCCATCTCTCTTTTAAGGTTTTCTAGTTTACCTGCTTGTAGCAGAGTTCTGACATTCCAGGTACCAATTCTCGTTTTGATTTTTTGCCTCTTTTCAAGTTGTCCCCCCCGGAGATCCGAATGGGGGACTATTTTACCTCCGGACACTGATTTAACATGAGAGGAAGCCATTTTTTGTGCATAAAATGGAGACTGCATTATGCAGGGAAGATAATCTGCGGTGGTATTCCGTTGCCTTCCGCAGTTCTGGAGGCCGCCCCTAACATGGGATACAGACGCCTTTTGCAGCCGCCCGCTCCGGGTCAGACGCTGCATGAGAAGTATAGGTTGGAAAATGAAAGACCCCTAGCCCTCGAAACCTAATAGCGTCAGGGTCGGAAAAGAACAAGAGCTGGCCGAGGGTGGCCAGATAGGAAAGATAAGAGTGAGGAGCCTGGCATAAGTAAGTGGAAGCAATGCCAGGACTCAGCTCGGGGCCCCGTGGTCGCCAGCCACGTATCACTAGGTGTGACTCCCTGAGTACAAGCTTACATACTACTTAACCTAAATTATCCCAAGGACAAACACACACACCCATGTCCGTGGGAGGACTCGAACCTCCGCCGGGACCAGCCGCACAGTCCACGACTGCAGCGCCCAAGACCGCTCGGCTAATACCGCGCGGCTCAAATGGTTCAAATGGCTCTAAGCACTATGAGACTTAACATATGAGGTCATCAGTCCCCTAGACTTAGAACTACTTGCACCTAACTAACCTAAGGGCACATCCATGCCCGAGGCAGGATTCGAACCTGCGGCCGTAGCAGCAGCGCGGTTCCGGACTGAAGCGCCTAGAACCGCTCGGCCACAGAGGCCGGCTGAAGTGCGTGAAATTGTTGATAGCAGGAGCAATATTACCACCATCTCAGAACAGGAGTTCCGTCGATGTGCTGCAGACAGGAACTGGCCGACCCTCACAATGAGAGCAACTAAACTAAAATAAAAGGTGCAATAGCAGGGAGAGGGATAAGCGTGAACCTCCAGACCAGACTTGAATTTAACTGTCAAGGGCTCCGTCTGATTGAAATCGTAATAGGGATGAAGTTTATGATAAGGCCCCCAAGAAATTCTTGAGATGAACGGGCCTGGTTACTGTAAATAAGGAAACCGAGAAGACTACAAAATTTGACGAAAAAGCTATTCGACCTCAGGTACTGACCGATAGTCTAGAACTATGTGCCACACAAGTGGACAACAGTAGATTTGATAGAGCAGCTATCCAATCTGATTACATTCGTGATGAAGAAAAGGTTCGCTAGAACGACAAACTGAGGAGATCATGAAGGCGAAATTGATCTCGAAGTCCAACGTAGGGGTTAAAGAACCAAAGCAACTCGAAAGTATGTTCATGGCAAACACTGAAGTGTTTATGCCAAAGCCAGGCACGACCATAAATTTTGTGTATGGTTTCAGGGTCAAACCACACACAGTTTTTTTCGTTCCGCCTTCCGCCATTCCGCCCGTGTATCGGAGAAAGGTTGCGTCTGAAATCTCAAAGATGTTGAAAGATGGTGATAGAACCTGCGAGATCTACTTACAACAACGGCATCAAAACAGTCTGACACTGGCGTGGGGCAGGGCGCAAGGCAGATCCCATGCTCCTGCTGGCGCCTGGCTCATGAAATACCCAAGCAGTAGAGCCGACCAAGGTAACCTTCGCTATGCAGTTCATGAGCACAGCCAATAGCGTACCACATGCGGTACACACGTCATCATTCAGTGCAGATGATAATAATCTGTGCAGTAGTGGGCCACCTGTACCACAATGTCTTGCCCTCGAAGTGGCGCATAATTGTCGCTTGACGTGAGTCCGTGTGGTTGACAGCTGCATCGCCCCTAATGCTCTCCAGTGAATGAGGCACATGTGAACGTGTGCCATCTCCAATCTCCGTCCCTCTCTTGCCACGCACTCGACTCGACTCCACCCACCACACTACTCAAGACACTGAGTGTGACATATCTTTTGCGTTGAGCTATGCATGTGGGACTCTCTTTACATTACAGTCACTATGGTAGGCATTTAATTGAAGCAATGACTAAAACACAATCCACTTTCAACTCATATGTATTTATGGTTTAGTACAATCACTAATGGCATATTTACACTTTTGTACAATCTCTGGTGGCACATTTTTATTCTATTGTGCTTTCTAGAATGCCCTTCACTAATCAAATCAGTATTTTTCTCATTGCAACAGGACACTCTTCATGGGCATTTTATCTCTTTTTGTTTGTATGTGATTAAAATGTTTATAAGGCATACATGGTAGGGATATAATTCACTACTTTTTGCTGATAAACATTTTGATTATTGTGATATGTAAATACAATCCTACACTGCATATAGTTAGCTCACTCATACAACTAATTTGTTCTTAGTTATCGACAGTTCATACATTATTTGATGAACACATGAATTTGCCCTTTTTCACCTTGTAATTAATGCATTGCTTTGTCCATGTAATATTTAAATTTTTTGTGCTGATTCTCCATGAAGTGCACTGGTGTTAAAAGTTTTTTATCAATACGATCATCTTCAGTATTATTATAATATGATCTTACAGATGTAAACTCCATCATAGCAGCCACTCATTTTTGTGATACTCTACATATCCACGTACATCATCATCTATTCACTGTAAGCTAGGCTGCTCTCACCCATTTGTGTGTGGTACTTGTATTAGTCGGAGACACAAGTGGACTGTGTGTTGGTCTCCTTTCATTTTCTTTGCGGACGTCTGTGGTGTTTTCTTCCTGGTACAGGTAGACGTTTTGATTATTTTAATTTGTTATTTGCGCACTTTTAACTGTAAAGACCTCAATCCAATCCGACACACTCACTTCAAACATCTCGGGCAGCAGCCTGGTGTCCAGTTCTCCGGAACTGTGTGATAAATTGAGTGAATAAGTGTCGTGCCCAGAATATGTCTCCGTGTTGTCTGTCTTACTTGTGATGAATGGACAGAGGATTGGCGTCTCTTAACCTCTGGTTCTTTATTGAAACTTTTGGTTCCTTTGGGCGTATTGTGAAACTTTAGAGTGAGGTGTGATTTTTTCCTTAGTAATCGGATGCCATACACCGGTACGTGATCGGGAGTAGGATGCAGCAAATCGTGATTCTGTTCATTCCACTTAGGAGATGAGTGAGAACTTTTGGGCTGTGAGGAGACCAACCACTCACAACAGCAGGATGTGGAGGAACATCCTGTCACTGGGAATTACGGACAGAGTCCCCACTGCCGGCTCGCGGCTTTCTATTTTGATGTCGACTCTCAGGGGCCAGAGCAATGGACACTCGCTATTTTTACAATGGATAGGGGCAGTTTTCACGTAAAAGCCTTATCTTTTGGGCAGGAACGTGGCGGGTCGGCGCCACGGCTGTGTTATTATCTGGGACGTTTCGGAGAAATGGTCACCGTTCTCCACAGGGTAGCCGACAGAACGGCGCCAAAAGTCGCAACCCAGTTATCGCTTTCCGTTGGCGCCAGCCGCCAGGAAGATTCCCGCACAAAGTTCTTGCGGAGGCTATTATAGGCTGTTCGGCAACTACGTCAGCACACGTTTGCTGTCACCATCAGGAATTGGCGGGAAGGAATGGCATTGGAGTCTAGGTTGACGGAGTACGGTAATGGAAGTTCAAACGAATTTGTTGTGATTGACGGAAGCTTTGTTGATCGGAGACAATTAGCCGAATTGTGGCACAGAGGAGAGGTCTCTCACTGGGCGGAAAACAATTTGGAGACCTGATTCCTGGCCGCCGCAGGTCTCATTGGAGTAATTTCATTCACGGTTTCACTTGTGTGGCCACGTAGAAAAAGTCTTAGTGTTTTTCGCGCTTGCTCCTCGATTGGTCTCCAAGACAGAGCCCATCTCCTTGAAGCAGACGACCACGAGTAGCAGCCGTCACCAGCACACCACCTTACGCCGTGTGGTCGGTAATATATGCAACTCCAGTCTGCAGGGTTTCAGTTGATATTTCTCACGCACAAAATCTGAAGTCGGGTTTCCCAGCGGTGGCGTCCATAGAACCACATTGCCTCCTTAGGTGATATCGTGGTACTGCATCCGATTATCCACTTGTTTATCGATATTATTCATTTCACCTGTTTTCTTTGCTCCCCCTACTCGTAGTAGAGAAGCACACTAGAGTCCACGCATTGTTGTTTGTCCTAAGTTCTTGTCGACATCTGTATCAAGTGATGACTATTTACATGTTTGGTTTATGATAATATAAGAGGGTAATCACAAAAGTAAGGTCTATTTTTTTCTAAGTACATAGACCTGTTTATTTCTACAATGGTTTATATCAGTTTACAGCTTGAACATTTAGTTATTTTTCGACATAATCACCATTTCTGTCGATGCATTTTTGCAGGCTCTGTGGCAGTTTTTGTATGCCCATGTCATACCAGCTCGCAGAAATGCTGTTCAGAAACTTATGAACCTCTTCTTTCACCTCGTCGTCGGAGTTGAATCGCTTTCCGACCAAATGTTCTTTTAACCTAGGGAAAAGGTGACAGCCGGCCGAAGTGGCCGTGCGGTTAAAGGCGCTGCAGTCTGGAGCCGCAAGACCGCTACGGTCGCAGGTTCGAATCCTGCCTCGGGCATGGATGTTTGTGGTGTCCTTAGGTTAGTTAGGTTTAACTAGTTCTAAGTTCTAGGGGACTAATGACCTCAGCAGTTGAGTCCCATAGTGCTCAGAGCCATTTGAAAAGGTGACAGTCACTGGGCGCCAAGTCAGGATTATGTGATGGGTGATTATGTTCCACTGAGAGCAACGGTTTGCCCAGCAATATGTGGGAGAGCGTTGTCATGGAGAATGTGTACGCCCTTGCTCAACATTCCTCTTCTCCGGTTGCCCGTTTGAGATTTTCAAAGTCTCACAGTACCTGTCAGCGTTAACTGTGGTCCCAGTGGACATAAAGTCGACCAACAATACCCCTTTCCGACCCCAAAAAACGGTTGTCATGACTTTATCGGCAAACTGTGTTTATTTGAATTTCCGCGGCTTTGGTGAAGAAGGATGCCGCCACTGCCGTGATTGTTGCTTGGTCTTAGGTGTAAAGTAGTATGCCCAGGTTTCGTCACCCGTGACAAATGAGTCCAGAAAGTTGTCCTGTTCGGTTGCAAGGTGGTGAAGAAATGCGCGGGAAGCATCAAATCGTTACCGCATGTGATCCTCAGTCAGCAGCGTGGCACCCATCTTGCTCACACCTTCCGGTAGTTCAATGTTTCCGTTGAAATTCTGAGAGCGGTCCTTCAGGAAACCTCAGGAACCAAAGTGCAGAGATCATCCAGGATGATCCGTCGATCTTCATGCATGCTTTGCTAAGCCTTCAACACTGTCTCCTCAGAAATTGACGGTCTCCCGCTCCTTTGTTCGTCGTGAATTTCGGTCCGACCAGCTGCAAACTGTCTACACCACTTACGAACATATTTGACATCCATGCACGACTCACCATACGCTTCCGTCAATTGGCGATGCATTTCAATCTGCGTAGTGCCCTTTGCGTTTAAAAACCGAAAAACTGCGCGCAGTTCGCACTTGGCGGTAACATCCGACGGGAGCTCCATTCTCAACGGCGGCCAAGCCAAGGCTGAACGCCTCAGCGCGGCGTGCGCATGTTTACACGCAGCGCGTGAAGCATTCTTCATAACAGTGTGACCAACTGCCACACAAACAGAGTTCTGTACTCATAAGAAAATAGGAGACCTTACTTTTGGGATTACCCTCGTACATAATTGTTGCTTGTAGAAATTCAGGATCAGTTTTGTGGTCCATTTCAAGTAAATAATGTAACTGTAGCTTTCCAGGCTGGCATTTATCTGTTCAACAGCCGCACTCATCAGAATCCTTTCCTATCATAATTTTTGGAGGGGAACTTTGATCAATCAATTTAATGAATAAATTTTCTGAGGAGTTAGCCACCCCATGTAGGATTTATATCAAGGCCATAATAATATTGCGTTACACACCTTCAGTATTAACCCAGTTGGGTGTGATTTGCATAACAGTGTGATTCTGTACCCTAACCTGCAGATCAGGTAAGGGTCCCGTCATAGCAAACACGTAGCTAATTTTCAACACGAAGAGCGTGAATGGTTGCAAATGATGTCCAAGTAGTCGAAATAACCATTTCCAGTCAATGACCGGTTCAGTTGGACCAGAGGACCCGGTTCTTTCCATGTAAACACAGCACACACCATTATGGAGCCATCACCAGCTCGCACAGTGACTTGCTGACAACATGGGCCCATGGCTTCGTGGGGTCTGCGCTACACTCGGACCCTACCATCAGCTCATAACAACTGAAACCAGCTCATTTGACCAGACCTAGGTTTTCCAGTCGTCAAGGGTCCAACCGATATGGTCACGAGCGCAGGAGAGCCGCTGCAGGCGACGTCGTGCTGTTAGCAAAGGTACTGCCATAGACCATTAACGCCAAATTTCGCCGCACTGTCCTAATGGATACGTTCTTCGTAAGTCCCACACTGATTTCTGTGGTTGTTGCTTATCTGCACTGACAACTCTACACAAACGGCACTGCTCTCGGTTGTTAAGTGAAGGCCATTGGTCACTGCTTGTTCGTGGTGAGAGGTAGCCCCTAATGCCTGAAATCTGGTATTCTCGGTACGCTCTTGACACTGTGAATCTCGGCATATTGAATTCGCTTCCGAAATGGAATGTCCTATGCGTCTAGCTCCAGCGACCATTTTGCGTTTAAATTCTGTTAATTCCCGGCGTCCACCCGTAATCACGTCAGAAATGTTTTCACATGAATCACCTGAGTACAAATGACAGCTCCACCAGTGCACTGCCCTTTTATACCTCGTGTGCGTAATACTACCGAGACCTGTACCCTGCATGTCGCTATTCATGACTTTTGTCACCTCAGTGTATCAAACATGCGTGTCATGAAAATGAAATTACTATTGGGATCTCCTGCAAATTCGTGGAAGGAGCTTCTCAGAGCTAAGTAACTCCCAGAACAGTAGCTTAGCTAGTGCACACGCCTCCGTCCTGCTCTTACGTTTGATGTGAGGGCGATGGAAACTTTTTCCGCGAAGTAGAGGTGAGCACTTAAGCCTGGAGTTGGAATGTGGCGAGGTGCTGACGCCCCCTGGCGTGATCTGCAGGGGGGCGGGCAGGCGGTAGCAGAGCGAGCTGCCGTCAGGGAGCAGGAAGTGGCCAAGTTTGCCCTGTTAGCGGCCGGCTAACGCAGTTAGCGTCCTCAGCCTCTTTACAGGCCGACCACATGCTGCACTCAGCCAGCGGCAGATTTCAGCGCCCGAAACCCAGAAGCCGGTGGTCGGCAGTCGCCGCTCAGACAAGCCGGGTGAGCGGGCACCGGCGATCCACCACAGATGCGCACTCAGCATAGTCGGGAAAACTCGCAAGGCAGCTAAGCGAATCTCTCTGTAGACAATGAACGAGCGGCGACACCTGCCACATTAAAATCATCCTATTTTCTTATGAAATACAAGTAAATCTCGTTATATGCGTATCGTTGAGTATGCCGAATCCACATAAATCGAGACTCACTTCATATGTAAAATATGGGGTTAGGTTGTCGTTTACCCACAGACTAAGTTTAAAACAGTATCGTTTCTTAGTATTTTTGCCCAGAATAAAAATGGTTCAAATGGCTGTGAGCACTATCGCACTTAACATCTGTCAGCAGTCCCCTAGAACTTAGAACTACTTAAACCTAACTAACCTGAGGACATCACACACATCCATGCCCGAGGCAGCATTCGAACCTGCGACCGTAGCGATCACGCGGTTCCAGACTGAAGCGCCTAGAACCGCTCGGCCACTGAGGCCGGCTGCCAAGAATAAATGTTATCACTTAACTGAAATGCATTTTAATGCGAAAATTATACACTAAAAAATTCATCATTGAAAGAAAATCCTTATTGCCCTAGGACTCTGACAGTGCTAGATAATAAGAGGCTGTAATTTGCAATCCGCTGCAGCATTTCCTCCAAAAAGAAGGGTCCATCGTTCCTTGGCAGCCTTAAACCCAGGTGCTGTTTTTTCTCCAATACAAATGAATATGCGGCTAAGCATTTGTTTCTAAAATAAGCACATTTGCCGGCCGGGGTGGCCGAGCGGTTCTAGGCGCTACAGTCTGGAACCGCGTGACGTTGCGGACGCAGGTTCGAATCCTGCCTCGCGCATGGATGTGTGTGATGTCCTTAGGTTAGTTAGGTTTTAGTAGTTAGTTCCCGGGTAGACTAATGACCTCAGATGTTAAGTCCCATAGTGCTCAGAGCCATTTGAACCAAGCACATTTCATCGTGGTTGATGACCTGCTTCGCAACATAGCCTTTTTCTCTCACAGTTCCTTTAAACCACTATCTATATTTCTCAACGCCAACCGTCAGCCGCAGCTGCGTCTCCTTTCTTTATAATGTTGAGAATGCCAAAACGATGCTTGAAGTGATCAAACCAACCTGAGCTGGCCGATAAACCTGTGCACAAGTTCTCGGCTTCAGCCTGAGTGGCAGCCCCAGAGAGAGGCATATGCTGTTGGTTGTGGTGTACACAGCATTTGCTTCCATTCTTTCCATTGCCTCGGTTTGGTCACTCTAGACATACTTAATATGACTAATAATAGAATAATAAAAGAAATTGTTCAGGTAGTGAAGGGAGATGAAAATTTAATAGTCATGGGTGACTGGAATTCGAGAGTAGGAAAAGGGAGAGAAGAAAGTATAGTGGGTGAATATGAATTGGGAGAGAGAAATGATAGAGGAAGCCGTCTGGTAGAATTTTGCACAGAGCATAACTTAATCATAGCTAACACTTGGTTCAAGAATCATAAAAGAAGGTTGTATACATGGAAGAATCCTGGAGATACTAGAAGGTATCTGATGAATTATATGATGGTAAGACAGAGATTTAGGAACCAGGTTTTAAATTGCAAGACATTTCCAGGGGCAGATGTGGACTCTGACCACAATCTATTTGTTATGAGCTGTAGATTAAAACTGAAGAAACTGCAAAAAGGTGGGAATTTAAGGATATGGGACCTGGATAAACTGTCTAAACCAGAGGTTGTACAGAGTTTCAGCGAGAGCATAAGGGAAAAACTGACAGGAATGGGGGAAAGAAATACAGTAGAAGAAGAATGGGTAGCTCTGAGGGATGAAGTAGTGAAGGCAGAAGAGGATCAAGTAGGTAAAAAGACGAGGGCTAGTAGAAATCCTTGGGTAACAGAAGAAATATTGAATTTAATTGATGAAAGGAGAAAATATAAAAAAGCAGTAAATTAAGCAGGCAAAAAGGAATACAAACGTCTCAAAAATGAGATCGACAGGAAGTGCAAAATGGCTAAGCAGGGATGGCTAGAGGACAAATGTAAGGATGTAGAGGCTTATCTCACTAGGGGTAAGGTAGATACTGCCTACAGGAAAATTAAAGAGACCTTTGGAGAAAAGAGAGCCACTTGTATGGATATCAAGAGCTCAGATGGAAACCCAGTTCTAAGCAAAGAAGGGAAAGCAGAATGGTGGAAGGAGTATATAGAGGGTCTATAGAAGGGCGATGTACTTGAGGATAATATTATGGAAATGGAAGAGGATGTAGATGACGGTGAAATGGGAGATACGATACTGCGTGAAGAGTTTGACAGAGCACTGAAAGACCTGAGTCGAAACAAGGCCCCGGGAGTAGACAACATTCCATTGGAACTACTGACGGCCTTGGGAGAGCCAGTCCTGACAAAACTCTACCATCTGGTGAGCAAGATGTACGAGACAGGCGAAATACCCTCAGACTTCAAGAAGAATATAATAATTCCAATCCCAAAGAAAGCAGGCGTTGACAGATGTGAAAATTACCGAACTATCAGTTTAATAAGTCACAGCTGCAAAATACTAACGTGAATTCTTTACAGACGAATGGAAAAACTGGTAGAAGCCGACCTCAGCGAAGATAAATTTGGATTCCGCAGAAATGTGGGAACACGTGAGGCAATACTGACCCTACGACTTATCTTAGAAAATAGATTAAGGAAAGGCAAACCTACATTTCTGGCATTTGTAGACATAGAGAATGCTTTTGACAATGTTGACTGGAATACTCTCTTTCAAATTCTAAAGGTGGCAGGGGTAAAATACAGGGAGCGAAAGGCTATTTACAATTTGTACAGAAACTAGATGGCAGTTATAAGAGTTGAGGGGCACGAAAGGGAAGCAGTGGTTGGGAAGGGAGTAAGACAGGGTTGTAGCCTGTCCCCGATGTTATTCAATCTGTATATTGAGCAAGCAGTAAAGGAAACGAAAGAAAAATTCGGAGTAGGTATTAAAATTCATGGAGAAGAAATAATAACTGTGAGGTTCGCCGATGACATTGTAATTCTGTCAGAGACAGCAAAGGACTTGGAGAGCAGTTGAACGGAATGGACAGTGTCTTGAAAGGAGGATATAAGATGAACATCAACAAAAGCAAAACGAGGATAATGGAATGCAGTTGAATTACGTCGGGCGGTGCTGAGGGAATTAGATTAGGAAATGAGACACTTAAAATAGTAAAGGAGTTTTGCTATTTGGGGAGCAAAATAACTGATGATGGTCGAAGTAGAAAGGATATAAAATGTAGACTGGCAATGGCAAGGAAAGCGTTTCTGAAGCAGAGAAATTTGTTAACATCGAGTATAGATTTAAGTGTCAGGAAGTCTTTTCTGAAAGTATTTGTATGGAATGTAGCCATGTATGGAAGTGAAACATGGACGATAAATAGTTTGGACAAGAGAATAGAAGCTTTCGAAATGTGGTGCTACAGAAGAATGCTGAAGATTAGATGGGTAGATCACGTAGCTAATGAGGAGGTATTGAATAGAATTGGGGAGAAGAGGAGCTTGTGGCACAACTTGACTAGAAGAAGGGACCGGTTGGTAGGACATGTTCTGAGGCATCAAGGGATCACAAATTTATCATTGGAGGGCAGCGTGGAGGGTAAAAATCGTAGAGGGAGACCAAGAGATGAATACACTAAGCAGATTCAGAAGGATGTAGGTTGTAGTAAGTACTGGGAGATGAAGAAGCTTGCACAGGATAGAGTGGCATGGAGAGCTGCATCAAATCAGTCTCAGGACTGAAGACAACAACAACAACAACAACAAGTCATACTTAAACAGTTGAACAATGCGTAGTTCTTTCGAAATGATTTCGCATTGTCACGAATAGTTCTATCTGAATGTTAACAACACGGTCACCTTTCTCATAGCAATCCAAAGTTATCACTTTGATCTAATGGATGCACGCTTCTTTCCCATGGTGGTCACACTTCCTTTCCTTTTACCCGAAATTTTAAACATAGCCCCTATCAAGTGCCACTTCACACCTCTACTGACCTGAACTACTGGTACATGTCACGACAGACAACAAAAGATGCTCGTTGAGATGCGTTAACACATTACGGCTTTCGGTTAGTGTTAACAGATAACAGCATTGGACTTGAAACTAAAATCGCACGTATGCGAAAGCACGGATAACGAATCCGCGTACAGGGGAGTCTACTTACGCTAAACTCTAACCTATTACATCCCCGCAGAATGCTGTGAAATTAAAGTGTTCCTTGCATGCAACGACACGAAAGGGAGACCTGATCCCTGTGAGCTGCTTTAAACCTGTGCGCTTTGCGCCTAGTCATCTCGCTCCTGTGTTTGCCTCCCACACAAGAAGAGGCACTCGTGTAAGTGCGCGTCTCATTCCCGCCACTTGCACATGTATGATTCCATTCGGACCTAGATAGAAGCATGCACGATGTTCCAGAGATAAAGAAGTCGCTTTACTAGGAGCAACTGTCGTCGCAGCAGGTGTATTTTGAGACAATGACGAAATCGCAGAAAGAAGTTCAGTTACTGTGATAAATAATGCCTTTTGTGTAATCCAAGTGTTAGCCTGGTGGAAGAGAGAAAAATGGTAAAGAATATTGTATGTCACATCGGTACTCGTGATTTCGAAGTAATCCTTCAAACTGCTGGGACTCTGATAACGAAGAAAAATACAAAATACAGAGACGCTCAGACGCTCTACCACTGGCGATAAGGTTAGCTCTAGTTCTTCGAATTCTTGTTACCTGGAATTCGCCCAGTTTGAAGCTCCCGTTCAAGGTATTTATTGTATCAAAATCTAACGTCGTTCCAGAAATTTTCAACAGTTGTAGTCCAAGAATACGCGGATATGTGTTCACTTCCGAGCATGCAGCTCTGTAGGGGTATACGGAAAGAAAACAATGAAAGGATGACACGTTTCTCTTCATACATCTTCCAGTGAAATAACATCAGAAATGGTGTGTGTGTGTGTTTAGTTTCTAAAAAAAATTTTAAGTTTCTATTTTTTTTATAACATCGATATTTTCGTAAAAGTAAAGAAACTCTCTGAAAAGTGATTTCCTCAAACTCGTCGAAGTAACCTGCAAAAGTAAGCTGTTGCTAATTACAACAAACAGTTGCTGTTATTACTTAAACGGCAATCATGTTGTACATATATTTCATGGGTTTACAATCGATGTCAAGATAAGTATCATAAAAAGTTACAAATTTTGTTACAAACATTTTACTTTCAACAACTGTTCACTGCGAAAAGATTTACATAAATAAATAAAACCAGATAATAAACTGAATTAGAAGTGTATGTAAATTCCGGTAATACAAATCATTTTTCTCGAGGGTGTTGTTTTCGAAGCTTCTGGAAGCGTCAGCTGTAGTATATTACCAAACGTAGCGTCACTTATGACGCAGTTGTTCTACAACAAGTTTGTAGGCAAGACGTGAGAAGCTTGTTACTCTGATGCAGTTAATGGAAAGTAAAAGACTTTGAAATCGACGTTCATCATACCTGTACGCAACTGCGTTTATGTAAATGATGCGGTTAAAGAGAATAATCCAATATAAGTGAATGATTAAAATGCGATATTGGATTCCATGCAAGTTATTTAACGAACCCACGAACCTCCTACGAATTTTATAACGATGATTTCAACAGCAGCCATTCTACTGAAAGGGTAAGTGAACCTCTGATATATCTTAATCAGATATGACGATTTAGTGCTTTACTGTTTATCCATGGCAACAAACTGGTCTGAATATTTTGGTACGTCGTTGATATGTAAACTCCCTACGGGCATTTTAAACCCACAATGGTCATAGTACGGAACCGTGCTTGTACCCAGGCGTGCACCTTTACGTCCGAAGCAAATCATCGACAACGAGTATCTTTCTTCAGGGCAGCATACATACGGAAATCGCATGGGAAGAGAGTGGGATTGTACGGAGAATGTGTAAGGGCTTCCCAGCGAAGCTTCTGCAGCGTAATCGAAACTGTCTAGACAACATGCGGGCGGCCCACATGTTGGCAAACCCGCACACATTCTCCGCACGGTCCCCACCTCTTCCAATGGTCTTCTTCTTCATCTTCTTCTTCTTCTTCTTGGTGCCATACACTTGTAGTACGTCGGCTGCTCACAGGCGGCGTTCCCTTGCTTCTTGAACTAGCTTTTCAAAGTTGTTGATGCCAGTCCATGTCTTGATATTCTGTGACCATGATTGCTTCCTTCTACCTGATGGGCGCTTTCCTTCTAGTCTGCCTTCTAGGATTAATTGCAGGAGTTCGTACTTCTTTCCTCTTACAATGTGCCTCAGGTACGATGTCTTTCTTCTTTTAATTGTTCCCGTTAGTTCTCTGTACACCCCGACTCTACGCGGCACTTCAGCATTGCTCAGTTTCTCAATCCATGGCAATTTTAGTAATCAGGGCAAGAACCACATTTCTGTTGCTTCTAATCTCTTTACAGAAGCTGCTTTAATTGACTATGTTTCCGCTCCGTAGAGTAGGATGGGGTAACATAACATTGTACCACCCTTATTCTCAAATGGAGCGGCATGTCTGTATATATCAGCACATTTCGTAGCTTTCGGAACGTTTCTCTGGCAATCCCACAGCGAATCTTAATTTCCTCATCACAATCAAGTTTTGAGTTTATCATAGATCCTAGATATTAAAATTTGATTACTTTCTCTACTTTACTACCGTTAATGAATAGGGACTCGTTTTGACCCGGAGTTCTTTCAATTGACATTCATTTAGTTTTCTTGGCATTTATTCTGATACCAAAATGCTGACCAGCTTTATCTATTTCTGTAAGTGTTTTCTGTAGCTCGGCTATGGATGGCACAAACAAAGCTGTGTCGTCGGCATACCGTAAGTTCTAGATCTTCACTTCATTTACTTTTATGTCAAATAATTCTGAGTCTTGACTGGATCGAAAAATCTTGTCCAGATACAAACTGAACAGTAATGGGGATAGTACACAAGCCTGGCGGACTCCTTTCAGTATTTGCACAGATTCTATTTTTACATTTTTTTAAATTCTGACCTCTGCTCTCTGATTCCAGTATAATTACTGAATGATTCTTATGTCCTTACCATCCAATCCTATTTTTCGTAAGATTATGGTAAGGGAGTCATGCTTAACGGCGTCAAGTGCTTTCTCATAGTAAATAAAGCATATATGGAATCCTGCTGATAGTCAAAGCATCTTTGCAAAAGTATTTTCATGCCAAATAACGCTTCTCGGGTTCCCATTCCCTTCATAAAACCAAACTGGGTTTCTCCACAATGCTCCTCACATTTAGAATAAATTCGGTTATGTATAATTCGTAGAAAAAGTTTCAGAGCATGGCTCATCAACGATATCAATCGAAATTCTCAGCACGTTTTTGCATTTGCTTTCTTCGGTAATGGGACAAAGGTTGATTTCTGCGATTCATCCGGGATCTGGCCTGAGGTGTAAATTTCATTAAATACGGCTGTCAACGTTTTTGGGTCTATGCATTTTAAAAATTCAATGGGTAAGTTTTCTCCACCAGGCGCTTTTCTGTTCTCTGTTACTTTCAGCGCATATTTTACCTCTGATTGCAAGATACGTGGACTAGATTCTTCTTCATTTTGATTTACTGTCGTGCCTCTCTTGTCGCGAACAGAAATGATATGTAATTCTCAAAGTGTTTTGCCATTTCTTCCGATTCGAGAATAATCTGATTATCGTCATCTCTTAAAGCACTTAGATCCTGCTTCTTAAAGTTTCCAGTTATAACCATGATCTTCTTATGGAAACTATACGAGTCATGTAACTTCAGCATTCTTGCGCTTCGGTGCATTGTTCCTCATTCCACTTTGTTTTTGCTTCTCAGACCATCTTCTTTATTTCTTTATGTGTCTGTTGGTATTCCACATTTTTATGATGCACCTTCTGTATTCTACGTTCTTCCATTTTCAGCAGAATATCTTCTGTCATCCAGGGCTTAGACTTCTGTTTTTTACAAGTACCGGTTTTGGCTGTAGCATCTTGGATGGCTGCATTGCGTACCTTCACCCAGGATTCGTTGGTACTTCTTTCTTGGATCTCGTCTATGGGTGGCATCTTGTTTCCCATTTCTTTCACCACTTCCTCTCTCAGTTTTATGTTCTTCAGTTTTTCAGTATCAAATACTACACCCATGCTGTTTATCGGCTTTGAACGTTGAAATTTATTCTTTATGGTACCAATAACAGGATTGTGTTCTGATCCAGTATCTGCACCTGGATATGCTGCTGCACGTGTCATGTTGTTTTGAAATCGCTTATTTATCAGTAAATAATTAGTCTGATTTCTAATTATTCTCTCTTCTGCGTCTTGGAACAAGTTCCTTGTGTACAGTCTTCTGGGATGTAGCTTGTAAAAAGTGTTTTTATTTGTGGATTCTTCAACCCTACAGAAATGGATAAGGGCCATACCTCTTCCATTTGTTTCACAGAGACCAAATCCTCCTGCGACTCCATCAATTCTTGCATTTCCAACTTTTGCATTGAAATCTCCCATTATCAAGTTCATGTCTTCCTTCTTCAAGGTTCGTATTATGGAATGAAGATCATTGTAGAAGCTCTCTATTTCTTAATCGCTCTTGTCTGCTGTTGGGGCATATAACTGAACTACATTCACGTTCTGTTTTAGGCCTCTAATGTGGATGCCAATGACTCGGTCAAATATTGCAGCTGTGCTAATTTCACAGTTCATGAACTTTTCCCCAACTGTGATTGCCTCTCCATTTTTCCCACTGGTAGGAGGTCCTGAATAGAACATTCTTTTATCTTCTTGACTGACACATCCACTATCTGGCCATATATGTTCACTGATACCGAGTACATCTATCTTTAAGCGCGTCATTTTCTTGAAGAGATTCTGCACATTTCCTCCTTCTAATAAACTTCGTACGTTCCAAGTAGCACCTGAGAAGGTATTCTTTGTTTTTCTTGTTGTATTCTGTCTTTCACATACTGATACCGGCTCCCCAGAATCCTCTAGCCTAGTTGCACCACTGACGGTGGAGGATTTCCCTTGCGGTTTACCTCCTGGAGTAGTTTTCCATTTTCGTTTTTCCATCATGTGTTAACGGTGCCGGAGAACAGGTTTACCTGTGAGTGTCCTGGGGAAGGAAAGAGCACTGTGGTTTCCCGTTGCCTTCAGTTCTTAGGTTGGAAACTGAAAGACACCCTCAGGCCTCGATACCTAATACTATCGGGGTCGAAGAAAAAAGGAGCTGGCCAAGGGAGGCCGACAGGAAAAAAGACAGAAAGGGGCCTGACACAAGAAAGTGGAAGCAATGTCAGACTCAACTCGGGGCCCCACGGATGCTACACATGTACTTCTAGATGAACTCCTCTGGGGGATCTTCCCAAGGTGCCCTGAAGAAAGACATTCGTAGCTCCCATTCGCTTCGGATGAAGAGGGGTATGACTGAGTATAATCAAGGCTCCATAGCTAACCGCAAACGTTTTGCCATGAAGTCATTGATTGTCTTGTCTCACAGTTGAATAAATGTGTTAATGGTTACGGCGATTACTTTTGAAATAATAAAAAATATTTAGTTACTTTTTTCATCTGTCTTGCCTTCACTTGTTTGTCCCTTATGTCCCTTATGCTACACTCATGGATTCCTCGCTTCATACTCGTTTTTCAAAACTTGTAGGTACGCTTTCAAGGGATTGTTTGGGTCTATCTTCAAGAATCGGTCACTTAATTCTTTTATCTTCATTGTGACGCTCTCCCGCAGAGGAAAGAAACCTATGACCATTCATACTGCCTTGCTTTGCACATGTTCAACGTGCTTTGTTAGCCCTGTTTGGTACAGGCCTCGTACAACTAAGGAATATTCAAGAATGGGTCGCACCGAGAGTATTCCAAGCTATCTTCTTTGTGTACTAATTGTGTATTCTAGTATCTTACCGATGAACCGAGGTCTGCCACCTGTTTTATCTAAGACTTAGCCTACGTGATCGTTCCGTTTCATGTAGCTATATATTCTTATATACATATATCTGTACCTCATTTGCATTGTATTGAGAAGATACTGCTTTTTTTCGTTTTGTGACGTGTACGGTTTGGATTTTTAGTGGAATCCAAATCAACGGAAAGAGTGGAAGACTTCGTGGCTTACATTTCACGGGATTTCGAAATTTTGAGTCAAATGACGGGAATCTTTGGTCAGTTGCAAGAGACCTTTCTGAACAACTGCACTTCCTGTTTCCAAAGCTGAAGGGAATTATGACCCATTGCTATGATAAAAATAGGTCAGTAATAATGCCAGAAGATTACCGTTGTTCTGTCAGTTCCTTCACTCAATCCGACATTTATATCCACCTAAAGAAGGCAATAGTAATATTTGTCATCAACGTCCCTATCTAAGTACTTTCCTTTTCACTTACTCCACACCCATTGGAAGGTTCTAAAAGTTGTTTTCCGTGTCTTATATATTACCTGGTACTCTCTGTTGTGCCTCGAAGCTCTAAAGCACGTTAACAAAGACAATGAAGTCCGCAAATCGCAGATCCCTACTGCACGACGAAGGCAAAATAAAACGACACGCAGACTACTTTCGCAATGCAGGTACTTGATTTCACACTGTCTGCAAATGTTTGTCAGCAGTAAATTACGGTTGCGCCATTTGCCAGCGCAAATAACTCATTACGCGAAGGACAACGGGGTTTCGCGGGCAGCCTACGAGGCCAGCGCAGTACGGGAGAAGCGGTGCGGTCCGCCCCCGCACACGGGGCGCAGTAAATTAGCGCCTCTCACCTTCCCTTCCTCCCGGCCCCTGCGAAACTAATTTCAGCGAGCCGTGTAAAACGCCGCATTACATACGGAGCGTTCGGTTTTTCCGGTATGAAAATTTGATGGGGCAGCTCTGCGACCACGGTAATCAAGCAGCCAATCTGGTGGGCCAATCACACACGAATGCGGGCCTATGAATTATAAAGGTGAGTCTGCTCTCCCCGTACACCGCGCCGCCCCAGTCCTCTGGCTTTTCTCTGGAGGGTGGCAGCGAACCATCTACCCCGCATGTAGACGCGCAAAGAATGGATCTACAGGGGCTCAAACGCTTCCTTACGCCATGCTTGCGCGGGTACTCATATGTGAATGAATAAAGGAGGTTCCCAATTACCAATCGCGAATTCTGAATGTTGTGTTATTATTATTATTATTACTATTATTATTATTATTATGCACGCATCGGCCGATAGAACATCACTCGAAGCGTCTGCTTATTGCGAAATTTTTCGGGTGCCACATTTCTCATTACCATTTTCTTCCCTTCTTCCGACCAATATGTTCCTGTCCTGAATTTCTTGATCTCTTGGCTCACTTTCCACTCAAGAACTTGGTGCCTGGATGTTTGTCTGTCTTGTATACGGACTGTTAATTGAGAGAGTGGTCGGCATTACACGCAGTTACCGCCCAACAGAGAAACTTTTTTCTTCATGCAATATCCATAAAGTATTAATTTACTTTGAGTTCTTGACTGAGATAAACCAGAAGAGGCATGAGTGCAGATTACGCGTCGCCTTTATCAAAGATTTTTGATGCAGACTGCAAAAAGTTGGTTCATCGACAAAAATGAAGATTGCTCACTGCAGGATGACAATGATACAAAGAAGCGCAGCAGGCCGTGCAGCGATTGGTGAAAAGTAGAAAGGTGTGCCCGTACTGGACTGGTCCTCATAGTCGCCTGATGCTAATCCTATTGAAAGTTGATGATTTTACATCAGAAAGAATTTGCAAGATAAAAAGATCTTTACTACGAAAGAGACATTAAGCTCTCTTCCACGTGAAGACGCAGAAAACTTTATTTCAAGCACCACTCAGAGCTGTCAAGCAGGTCTCGATGCTGTGGGTAACTGAGGGTATTATTAACTGTAATTGAATTTTTTTTTGTTCATGTATGATGTACGTATATGTTTTAATTTGTCATCGAATACATTTCTTTACTGACTGTCCCGGTCACGATCTTACTTAACAGACTATATCTGAATCTGCTGTGCTAGTATCCTGCAGGTCTTTTCTGACTTCAGTGCAAAAAAATGGTTCAACTGGCTCTGAGCACTATGGGACTTAACATCTGTGGTCATCAGTCCCCTAGAACTTAGAACTACTTAAACCTAACTAACTTAAGGACATCACACACATCCATGCCCGAGGCAGGATTCGAACCTGCGACCGTAGCAGTCGCGCGGTCCCGGACTGAGCCGCTAGACCACCACGGCCGGCTTCTGACTTCAGTGACCCACTTCATATTTTGATGCTTTCTGTGTACTTCACTCTGTTTAGCTTATCGAGCGTCGGCATTCTCTTGATATTCCATCAAATTTCAGTCGACGTTCCCTCATATATTGTACTACGTTAGATACCCGTTCGGTCTCTTGTCTTCTTCACTATCTGTAGCCTTCTTCTGTCACACTGGGCCGTAAGATTTTTCTAATAGACATTTCCGATCCATGACCAACGTTTCTAGCTTCGTGATATTGTTGTTATGTCTCACATTAAATGATACGCATGATTCATTCTAGCTCTTTCATATATTTCAGAATGCTCTTTTCACGTTTTGATTTCTCTGTACGTGAGCTCCTTGCTCTATCCCCTTTCATCTCACCAAGGCCCTTGAATTTTTGAACTCTCTTTAACTCACCATACTTTGTCGGGAACTTTTTTTGGCGTATTTTTTTGTCTGACATTTTTTTTTCTCAAAGGAGATCTGTAGTTCAGACTTCGCAGTCTTCAGTTTTAGGACCTCGATTTGTTTCAGTGCAGTTTCTGTGTCAACTGTGAGTATTGTCAAATCGTCAGGGAATGCCAGATATCCAATATATAAATCAGTGATTTACCTTCCTAGCTTGATGATTTATAAAGTCTGTATTATTATTATTATTTCTTTCCTTTCTCAGACGTTATGTCTGGTTAAAAATGGAAAGTGACACGGACCTTGATCAAGCGTGACTTCCTTTTAACTGTACGGTACACGTTACATTGCATTTAGGAACTTTCGGGTAATTGAGCATGTATCAATAATTACAGAGATCTGTAGTTGTATATATATGTTTGGATGTAGCTGTATTGCGTTGATGTACTGGTGGATATTGTGTGGTATGACTCCTGTAGTTGATAGTATAATTGGTATAATGTCAACTTTATCCTGATGCCACATGTCCTTGACTTCCTCAGCCAGTTGGATGCATTTTTCAATTTTTTCTCCTGTTTTCTTTTGTATATTTGTTGTATTGGGTATGGATATTTCGATTAGTTGCGTTAATATCTTCTTTTTATTGGTGAGTATGACGTCAGGTTTGTTATGTGGTGTTGTTTTATCTGTTATAATGGATCTGTTCCAGTATAATTTGTATTCATCATTCTCCAGTACATTTTGTGGTGCATACTTGTATGTGGAAACGTTGTATGGCAAGTTGTTGATGTATTATTTTTGCTACATTGTCATGTCTTCTGGGGTATTCTGTATTTGCTAGTATTGTACATCCGCTTGTGATGTGATCTACTATTTCTATTTGTTGTTTGCAAAGTCGGCATTTATCTGTTGTGGTATTGGGATCTTTAATAATATGCTTGCTGTAATATCTGGTGTTTATTGTTTGATCCTGTATTGCAATCATGAATCCTTCCGTCTCACTGTATATATTGCCTTTTCTTAGCCATGTGTTGGATGCGTCTTGATCTATGTGTGGTTGTGTTAGATGATACGGGTGCTTGCCATGTAGTGTTTTCTTTTTCTAATTTACTTTCTTCGTATCTGTCGATGTCATGTGATCTAAAGGATTGTAGAGGTGGTTATGAAATTGTAGTGGTGTAGCCGATGTATTTATATGAGTGATTGCTTTGTGTATTTTGCTAGTTTCTGCTCGTTCTATAAAGAATTTTCTTAAATTGTCTACCTGTCCATAGTGTAGGTTTTTTATGTCGATAAATCCCCTTCCTCCTTCCTTTCTGCTTAATGTGAATCTTTCTGTTGCTGAATGTATGTGATGTATTCTATATTTGTGGCATTGTGATCGGGTAAGCGTATTGAGTGCTTCTGGGTCTGTGTTACTCCATTTCACTACTCCAAATGAGTAGGTCAATATTGGTATAGCATAAGTATTTATAGCTTTTGTCTTGTTTCTTGCTGTCAATTCTGCTTTCAGTATTTTTGTTAGTCTTTGTCTATATTTTTCTTTTAGTTCTTCTTTAATATTTGCATTATCTATTCCTATTTTTTGTCTGTATCCTAGATATTTATAGGCATCTGTTTTTTCCATCGCTTCTATGCAGTCGCTGTGGTTATCCAATATGTAATCTTCTTGTTTAGTGTGTTTTCCCTTGACTATGTTATTTTTCTTACATTTGTCTGTTCCAAAAGCCATATTTACATCATTGCTCAATACTTCTGTTATCTTTAGTAATTGGTTGAGTTGTTGATTTGTTGCTGCTAGTAGTTTTAGATCATCCATGTATAGCAAATGTGTTATTTTGTGTGGGTATGTTCCAGTAATATTATATCCATAATTTGTATTATTTAGCATGTTGGATAGTGGGTTCAGAGCAAGGCAAAACCAGAAAGGACTTAATGATTCTCCTTGGTACATTCCACGCTTAATCTGTATTGGCTGTGATGTGATATTATTGGAATTTATTTGGATATTAAGTGTGGTTTTCCAATTTTTCATTACTATGTTTAGGAACTGTATTAATTTAGGATCTACTTTGTATATTTGCAATATCTGTAGTAACCATGAGTGGGGTACACTATCAAAAGCTTTTTGGCAATCAATGTATGCGCAGTGTAGCGACCTTTGTTTAGTTTTAGCTTGATATGTCACCTCTGTATCTATTATCAGTTGCTCTTTACATCTTCGTGCTCGTTTGCAGCAGCCTTTCTGTTCTTCATTTATAATTTTGTTCTGTGTTGTATGTGTCATTAATTTCTGTGTAATGACTGAAGTTAATATTTTGTATATTGTTGGTAGGCATGTTATGGGGCGATATTTTGCTGTGTTTGCTGTGTCTGCTTGATGTTTAGGTTTCAGATAAGTTATTCCTTGTGTAAGTGTATCAGGGACTGTGTATGGGCCTGCAATGTAATTGTTAAACAATTTAGTTAGATGTGAATGTGTTGAGGTGAACTTATTTAGCCATAAATTTGCTATTTTATCATCTCCAGTGGCTTTCCAATTGTTCGTGGAATTAATTGCTCGGATGACTTCATGTTGCAAAATTATCACTTCAGGCATTTGTGGTATCATCTTGTATGAGTCTGTTGTTGCTTGTATCCACCAAGCGTGTCTGTTATGTTGCACCGGGTTTGACCATAGGTTGCTCCAGAAGTGTTCCATGTCTGTTATGTTTGGTGGATTGTCTATTTTAATGTGTATGTTATCTATTGTCTGGTAAAATTTCTTTTGGTTTGTGTTGAATGTTTGGTTTTGTTTCCTTCTATTTTCACTTTTTTGTATCTTCTAAGTCGTTTGGCCAATGCTTGTAATTTCTGCTTCTTTTCATCTAATTGCTCTATCGCTTCTTGTTGTGAGATTTTACCTAAGATTTTTCGTTTTTTGTCTGATATTTCATTCCTTATAAATTGTGTTAGCTGTCCGATGTCTTTTCTCAGTTTTCCTATTCTGATCTGTAGCCTGTGTTGCCAAACTGGTTTTGTGGGTTTCTTCTGTGTGGTGGTTAGTTCTGATCTCTTGTTAGTGTGTATATTTAGTGTAGTGAGTGCTCCTGCATAAACCAGTAGTTGTAACTCTTCCATAGTTGTATTTTCATTTTTGTTGTTGTGTATGATTGTGTTGATAGTTGTTATTGTTGTTTCGACTTGTGGGTTATTTGGTGGTCTATGCAAGAATGGTCTAATGTCTGTATTTGTGTTTTTGTATTCTAGATATGGCAACTGAAATTTTTCTTCTATATCTAACATGTGTGTCCCTTTTTGTTCTATTTAAGCTTGTTCTGGTGGCTGTCTTAAGATTTCGTTTTCCTCTTATTGTTTGATTGATTGCGTGTTTTTCTTTGTTTGTTTGTTTGCTCTGGGATGTTTGAGTCCATTACTGTATTTTCTTCTTCTTCTGATTGCACATTATTTTGTTCCAGTATTTGTTGTACTTGTTGTTTGATGTTTTCTAATTCTGATTGTGGTATCCTGTTATTTTTGATTATTACACGAATCTGATCAGCTAGTCGTTGTTCTGCTAAAAATTTTAATTCTAGGTATCTGGTAATAAATGTTGTGTACACTTGTGATCTGAATCCAGTTGTGTTGGTTCCTAACTTTGTTGCTTGGTAATAACAGAACATGAGGTGTCGGTTAACTTCATCTGACCATCTCATCCTCTGTCTGTGTTTTCCTTCTAGAGTGGTTGCAGGAAGCATGTCCTGCAAAACATCTCTATTTGGATTTAAAGCATTTTCCGTGTGGCTAGCAGTGTCGTTACCATTGTGGACGGGCATAGGGTTCAAGCGTCATCCCCGACCATGACAGTGCTTGTCCGAGGCTTCATTAGTTCTGTCCTGAACCAACTTATCACACTAAAAAGGGGGTTAGCCCTATTAGTGGTTTGTTCTTTTCGTCGCCTTTTACGACTGGCAGAACATACCGAAGGCCTATTCTTTTCCCGAGCTTCAACGGGGTTTATTATTATTATTATTATTATTACTATTAGGCTCTATTAGGCCGTGTAGGTTCATGCAAAAGCCGGCCGGTGTGGCCGTGGGGTTCTAGGCGCATCAGTTTGGAACCGCGGGACTGATGACCACAGATGTTAAGTCCCATAGTGCTCAGAGCTATTTGAACCATTTTTTGACGACCGAGAGCTGTGGTTGCATAGAGCTGTCAGCGCTAACTGTGAGTTAACGAGCATTTCTCTCTCATTTAAATATATGGCCGAAAAAGTCAGCCTACAGGAATTGTGAAAAGAACCCTGTCGTCTAGGACCAAGTGTCACAAAGGGCGCAGATTCGCCACGAGATGGGGAAATTCACAGGCGTCTATTGTCTTTGAGGCCTAAGCGCTGCAGTGTGCGAGTGAGACAGACGAGAACCTATGACATAGGAAAACCCAGTAGAAGGCTTTTGTGGCCGAGGAGACGTAGGAGTGTTAAATATGGAGGACCTAAGATCGGCCATAAAGGGTAACATTTATGAAAATTATTTAATTCTGTAGTAGTGCAGGGAATCAAGCCACAGTAATTTTAATGTGCGATCCTCCACGAATTTTCATGGTGATCCCAATAAAACGTGAATACTGATCATATCTATAATAGTTTAGGATTTACTGTTTAAGTGAAATTAACGAATTTTCCAACAAAGACTTGAATGCTTAAATCTGAACGCTTTGGTCGATCTTAACGATCGACATTTCATGTAGAAGCACATCATTAAAATGACAAACGTTGTAAATATCAACTCTGTAACTTTATTTGTCTAAAACATATTGTAAATTTAGATTATCTGAATTTTCAGTTAAGCATCAGATCATCATTTCCTCCACACAAAACACACTGAACGATGACAGTATGACACCTTATTGAATCATTAAGTAATAGAATATTCGTTGTAAAGTTTAGTGCATAACAGTTACTTTTGTTCTTTATTTACTTATCAGAAACCACATGAGTGCAAGGCTACTGGCCGTGACATTGAAAGTTAAGAAGGAGATTGTACTGATTTTATGTAAAAGAATTTAACGTTTATTATGAAATGGATATTATTGTTACTTTATTTCGAACTTCAAAGTTGTCAAGGTTTGATTATTTAAATATGATAAAATGTAAATTAATGTAGAATAAGCTGTAGCCAATCAGATGGACGGATTCAGGAAAGGGAACAACACTAGTCAGTTGAGCGAGGATATTCGGCGCGCGGGAAATGTGACCGGGGACGGGCAGAGGGAGTGCTGGTGCAGACGCCAAAGCGGACAGTTCGACTGGAGACACCTAAGGGTACAGTTCGGATTGAGACGCGAAAGCGGACAGTCTGTCTTTAGGCAACTAGGCGTTCTGTGATATCGTGAGACTTAGTCTCTCAACGGTGAGCAGCCGCGTGTCTGGTGTGAACTCTAACTTTTCGTGTGGAGTATCGGTCTTGTGTTTCGCGATGAGATTGTGAATGATCGAACTGTGTCAAATGGATATGCGCTCGAGTGTAACTGTAACTCTAAATACGACCAATTTCGCTGTTAGTTTGCTTTCTGAATAAACATTATTCTAACCAAATCGTAACTGTGTGGCCTACATCATTTATGCGTCGTTAATTTAATTCCAGATATTATTATTACAATTATTATATGTTATATTAAATTTATATTTCGCAAACTTGCCATCAGCCAGACAATTTAATCAAAGGGTCACAAGTGTCTAATTTAGGACGTGTAATTCGGCACGTGCGGTTCAACCCCAAGGCAAGTTTGAGCCAAGACATTTCGATAAAGTGGAACGGTATGTGAGCCCGAACATCTTTGGGATGTCAGCTCGCATAACAGACATGGAAAACTGCGTGAAATAACCGGAGAATTCCATGTGGCACGTACGACGAACTTATCAGTTAGGACAGCGCGGCGAAATTTGGCGTTAATGGGCTATGGCAGCAGACGACCAACTCGAGAGCCTCTGGTAACAGCACGACATCGCCTGTAGCGCCTCTCCTCGTCTCGTAACCATATCGTTTTAATCCTAGACGACTGGAAGCCGTGGGCTCGTCATATGATTCGCGATGTCGATGATAGTATGGTTCGAGTGTGGCACAGATCCCATGAAACCATGGATCCAAGTAGTCAATAAGGTACTGCGCAACCTGGGGTGTAAGGGGGTCTTAACAGGCGGCCAGACCGACGGTCAACAAACTGATCCTATAACCGTTCTGCTTTTACCGACTGAGGTCCCCAACCCGATAAACTAACAGTAATAAAAATTTGTAGGCGTCTGCTGTGTGACTGAAAACTGGAATTGTACAACTTGATACCAGTATACAATCACACCACAGATGCATTGGCGGTGTATGATCTTACACTGTTCAACGTTAATAACTGCAACTCTTTGCGTTACTAGTTCTCAGAAAATGGTCTGCGCTATATTGGTCTCATAACGATCAGGAGTTATGGTTTTGCGATACAAGGTCTGCCTAGTAATTCTTGTTGTGCCGCGCAGAGTGACCGCGCAGTTAGAGGCGCCATGTCACGGATTGCCCCTCCCGCCAGAGGTTCGAGTCCTCCATCGCGCATGGGTGTGTTTGTTGTTCTTAGCATATGTTACTTTAGGTTAGTTCAAGTAGTATGTAAGTCTAGGGACCAATGGCTTCCCGAGCACGGGGTCCCGGGTTCGATTCCCGGCGGGGTCAGGGATTTTCTCTGCCTCGTGATGACTGGGTGTTGTGTGACGCCCTTAGGTTAGTTAGGTTTAAGTAGTTCTAAGTTCTAGGGGACTGATGACCATAGATGTTAAGTCCCATAGTGCTCAGAGCCATTTGAACCATTGAACCAATGCCCTCAGCAGTTCGGTCACTTAGGAATTCACACACATTTGAACATTTGAATGTACCATTTGCACACCACACTTTTGTTTGCAAATCAAGCAGAGCCTCTTGATGTAACTGGTGTGGATTTTCAGAAATGTAGCCTCAATTGATTGGTGAGCTCACGAACCACGATAAATACAGCTATGCTTCATAGAAAATAAACATAACTTCAGAGTCATCCTGTCCGTCATCCACAGACTCCAATAGCCAAGTGCAGAACGGATGTCAAACAACAGCGTCCAAAATGCTCAGTCTATGCACAACCGGTACTTTGTAGAGTCTCAGTGTGGGTTTATGTCCAGCCGTGAGAGCAGATTTTACTGTCGCAATAGTCGGAAGTGCTAAACGACTAAACGACGCAACAATTTTCTCATTTCCGACGCCGCTCCGAACTCGCTAGTTTAACTGAAATCGATACTTGCACCTGTCAGAGTCCGAGCAAAGAGTGGGAGCGCATGTGGCGCTCGTTGCCTGCCTGCACGGTACTGGTTCTGGGACTCGAAGCGTAGCAGATCGGAGGAGACGACTGCTGTGTTGGAGAATTTGGTGAGCCACTTCAACTACTTTGCTGTGGTTGTTTGTAGTGAAAGTTTATTTCTGTCATGTGATACATATATACGAGCAGTTACTTTGCAATCACTCTGAGTGTAGAAATTAAAACACAATATGGCATTCATGAGCGTAACCCCACAAAGGTTCACAGATCGCCGGTTTTCCGTAATGTGGAAGCTGAATACGGAATCGAATTGCATTTATTCGGTTCTATGCATTATGCATTCAATATTATCACCTTCTCCTGCACTTTAAATCATTTATTGCTTAACTGGAAGACGTGTATAGAGAACATGAAATTCTAGGCTTATTCAACTTCGATTCCTGTCACCCGTTCTGTGAAGACCCAGATGGTAAGGTATATACATATGATTTATCTGACCAATTTGAGGTCAGTACAGTATCTAATTTCAGTATCACTGCTACTTAATTTTGCTCAGGCTAAGTTATTCATCAATTATTGCACGTAAGAGAGATACATGTCTGGTATGACGTCACTTTGTCGACACCTATTGTCAAGATCACCGTTGTCCCTTTTCAGTGATTAATCTGTGCATGGATAAGCAAACAGTTCAATCACAAAAAACTTCCATTTCACTAATGATAGAAATCCCACACTGTTCATGAATAACTATGACCTACAAATACAAAAAGATAAATTTGGACACGATACCAACAACGCGCACTGCTGTGGCAAGCTTAGCAGTGTGTATATTCATGGCCGGCCGCTGTGGCCGATCGGTTCTAGGCCCTTCAGTCCAGAACCCGGAACCACGCGGCTGCTACGGTCGCAGGTTTGAATCCTGCCTCGGCTATGGATGTGTGTGATGTCCTTAGATTAGTTAGGTTTAAGTAGTTCTAAGTTCTGGGGGACTGATGACCTCAGATGTGAAGTCCCATAGTGCTTAGAGCCATTTGAGCCATTTTTGTATATTCATGTAATGGAGTATCTTGTCTAATACACGGTGGCGAAGCCTTCGCCTACTTTAAATAGTGTTTACAGATCCTGTCTTTGGACTACGTTATGATCCTGTTGGTTTGATGAGGCGTTACAGTGATAAACGTTTTCAATCCAAATTTCGTAAATACGTTGCGGAGTAACCATCCTCAATATACTGCATTTGGCTACAACCTGAATTTTGGTAGGATTTTATCAGTGATTACCTACTGCTTCCTCCCCATGAACCATGGACCTTGCCGTTGGTGGGTAGGCTTGCGTGCCTCAGCGATACAGATACCCGTACCGTAGGTGCAACCACAACAGAGGGGTATCTGTTGAGAGGCCAGACAAACGTGTGGTTCCTGAAGAGGGGCAGCAGCCTTTTCAGTAGTTGCAGGGGCAACAGTCTGGATGATTGACTGATCTGGCTTTGTAACACGAACCAAAATAGCCTTGTTGTGCTGGTATGGCGAACGCCTGAAAGCAAGGGGAAACTACGGCCGTAATTTTTCCCTAGATCATGCAGCTTTACTGTATGGTTAAATGATGATGGCGTCTTCTTGGGTAAAATATTCCGGAGGTAAAATAGTCCCCCATTCGGATCTCCGGGTGGGGACTACTCAAGAGGATGTCGTTATCAGGAGAAAGAAAACGCGTTCTACGGATCGGAGCGTGGAATGTCAGATCCCATAATCGGGCAGGTAGGTTAGAAAATTTAAAAAGGGAAATTGATAGGTTAAAGTTAGATATAGTGGGAATTAGTGAAGTTCGGTGGCAGGAGGAACAAGACTTCTGGTCAGGTGACTAAAGGGTTATAAACACAAAACCAAATAGGGGTAATGCAGGAGTAGGTTTAATAATGAATAGGAAAATAGGAATGCGGGTAAGCTACTACAAACAGCATAGTGAACGCATTATTGTGGCGAAGATAGATACGAAGCCCACGCCTACCACGGTAGTACAAGTTTATATGCCAACTAGCCCTGCAGATGACGAATAAATTGATGAAATGTATGATGAAATAAAAGAAATTGTTCAGATACTAAAGGGAGACGAAAATTCAATAGTCATGGGTGACTGGAATTCGGCAGTAGGAAAAGGGAGAGAAGGAAATGTAGTAGGTGAATATGGATTGGGGGAGACAAATGCAAGAGGAAGCCGCCTGGTAGAATTTTGCACAGAGCACAACTTAATCATAACTAACACTTGGTTCAAGAATCATAAAAGAAGGT
This sequence comes from Schistocerca piceifrons, assembly GCF_021461385.2. NCBI lineage: Eukaryota > Metazoa > Arthropoda > Insecta > Orthoptera > Acrididae > Schistocerca > Schistocerca piceifrons. Next base: position 399,597,418 of record NC_060141.1, on the reverse strand, counting down.
TGTATACATGGAAGAAGCCTGGAGATACTAAAAGGTATCACATAGATTATATAATGGTAAGACAGAGATTTAGGAACCAGGTTTTAAGGGGATACGGAATCGGATTTTGGGTTAAAAAATCGAATTTTTTTTATTGGCGTATTATATTCTGCCATGTTTCCTCTTTAAAATGACGTATCATACATAGCTCTACTACAATTATAACTATTTCATTTTTATATATTTGTGAGATCGGGTATTGCGCTTTAGTTATACACGTCTCTCGTGGCTGACCATGAACTTTTTGGCAGTACCTTTAAAGTGACATGAATTCAAATATCCCGGTTTCCAGCGACTATTTATACACTAGTTGCCCGAAAATGTTTCTCTCTGGTTTCCTCAAGTTACTCTTTGACTTTGTGGCGGGACTGTTTTGTAAACAGTGTGATATAAGAAAGTAGTTGTTGTTGAGTTATTTCGTATTTAGTGCTTCATTTTTCGCAGTGAAAATGCCTAGAGCTAAAGCAAAAGTATTTAAAAAGCGTGTGAACTGGCAAAAGAAAAGAAATAATGATTCATTAGCAAAGCAAAGCAGTTCATCATCATCACTGTTGGAAAATGTGAATCCACTTATTACTGATTTGCCGAACGAACTTACACCAAATGAAAACAGTGCTTCTCATAAAAAACTAAGAGATTTGGAAGAGAAATATAATTTACTTGATAGAGGGAATGAAGTTTTTGAACTCATTGATACGAATATATTGTGTGAAGCTCTCGAAAACAGTTTGTGCTGCAAAAAATGTCATGGAAACGTTTCTCTGAAAGTAGAATCCCATGTTGGCCTGGCTGCCCAGTTTAATTTAATATGCAGTGTTTGTAAATACAGCTGTAAGTTTCCAAGTTCGGTTTCAGTAACTGTAAATAATGGATACAAGAAAACTGAACTTTATAGTGTAAATATTAGGTTAGTTTATGGATTGCGAGCAATTGGTAAGGGCAAAGCAGCTGGTGATATGCTATGTGGTGTTCTAAATCTTCCAAGTGCACCTTCAAAGTTTGAAGCTTACAATTATGTACTAGGATCTGCAGTTGAAGATGTAGCACAGAAGTCAATGCAGGTTGCTGTGGAAGAAGCAGTGGAAGAAAATGACGGCAGTCGTGACCTCACAGTGGCGTTTGATGGCACGTGGCAGAAAAGGGGCCACACCTCCAACAATGGTGTTGTAACAGCAACTAGTGTTGATACTGGCAAGGTTACTGATGTTGCAATAATGTCTAAATACTGTAGGTGCACAGGCAGGCTGAAAAATGAACACAGTGATGACTGTATTGCTAATTATTATGGTAGTAGTGGTGGCATGGAGGTTGCTGGGGTGAAGAAAATTTTTCATCGCTCTTCACAGTGGTATAATGTTCGCTATGTCAAATATCTGGGAGATGGTGACTCTAAAGCATTCAAAGAAGTTTTGGAAAGCAAACCATATGGGAACAGTGTAAATATAAGCAAACTTGAATGTATAGGACATGTGCAGAAGAGAATGGGTGCCAGGCTGAGAAGGTTAAAATCAGTTATGAAAGGGAAAAAACTAGATGATGGGAAAACCTTGGATGGCAGAGGAAGATTGACTGATTCCATAATAGACCACATTCAGAACTGCTATGGCCTTGCAATCAGGCAAAATACAGGCAATCTTGAAGAAATGAGGAGAGCTATATGGGCTTTATATTTCCACACCGCATCCACGGATGAGCATCCACAACATGGTTTGTGCCCCAAAGGTGAAAACAGCTGGTGTAAATACAATAGGGGACTAACAACAGGAGAGAAATACATTCACCACCACAGTCTACCATCAGCCATCATGGCAGAAATAAAGCCCATTTTCAGAGATCTGGCTGACAGAAGTCTTCTGATGAAATGTCTTCACGGAAAAACGCAGAACCCCAACGAGTGCTTGAATAGTGTGATATGGCATCGTCTCCCAAAAACAGTGTTTGTCGGAATTAATACACTACATTTTGGTGTGTATGATGCTGTGGCAACCTTCAATCTTGGAAATATAACTAAATGCCAGGTCCTTCAAAAGTTGGGTATGTGTGTTGGTTCCCGTACGGTACGTGCTATGTTCTTTTTAGATCAGCACAGACTAAGGCATGCTGATAATATAATCAAGACATTAGTGAAAAAAGCAAGACAGGTGCAGAGGGGTGCCAAAAGAAGACTTGAAGATGATTATGAAGACTGTGAAGGGAGTATTAGCTACGGATCAGGAATGTTTTAATCTTCTTTCTCCGTTTCCCGTAAGTTTACTTTTTACTTCATCTAGGAACATTATCTCAGGTACTGGTCAACCTAGAAGTCTGAAATTTTTATGACGTAGTGACATAGGTCCCTATTACATACTGAAACAACGATTTTTTAATTACTTGATTTACAAAAGACTTAGGGGTGATAGTCTAGTAAAAAGCGATGGAAAAAATTTACTTAAAAATAAATGTACAATATCTCTGTAAGAAAATACTTTGACAATAAACTGTTGTTTCAGTATTGTTGTAACATATGAATGCACATACAGTAAAATTTTTACCTCTCTGTCTCCAGTAGTTTGTGAGAAAATGTTCCCTATAGTAGGCATATATTAACATTGCGGGGATAGGTGATTCCGTATCCCCTTAAACTGTAAGACATTTCCAGGGGCAGATGTGAACTCTGACCACAATCTATTGGTTATGACCTGTAGATTAAAACTGAAGAAACTGCAAAAAGGTGGGAATTTAAGGAGATGGGACCTGGATAAACTGACTAAACCAGAGGTTGTTCAGTGTTTCAGGGAGAGCATAAGGGAAAAATTGACAGGAATGGGGGAAAGAAATACAGTAGAAGAAGAATGGGTAGCTTTGAGAGATGAAGTAGTAAAGCCAGCAGAGGATCAAGTCGGTAACAAGACGAGGGCTAGTAGAAATCCTTGGGTAACAGAAGATATACTGAATTTAATTGACGAAAGGAGAAAATATAAAATGCAGTAAATGAAGCAGGCAAAAAGGAATACAAACGTCCCAAAAATGAGATCAACAGGAAGTGCAAAATGGCTAAGCGGGGATGGTTAGAGAACAAATGTAAGGATGTAGAGGCTTATCTCACTAGGGGTAAGATAGATACTGCCTACAGGAAAATTAAAGAGACCTTCGGAGAAAAGAGAACCACATGTATGAATATCAAAAGCTCAGATGGAAACCCAGTTCTAAGCAGAGAAAGGAAAGAAGAAGGGTGGAAGGAGTATATAGAGGGTCTATACAAGGGCGATGTACTTGAGCACAATATTATGGAAATGGAAGAGGATGTAGATGAAGATGAAATGGGAGATATAATACTGCGTGAAGAGTTTGACAGAGCACTGAAAGACCTGAGTCGAAACAAGGCCCCGGGAGTAGACAACATTCCATTAGAACTACTGACAGCCTTGGGAGAGCCAGACCTGACACAACTCTACCATCTGGTGAGCAAGATATATGAGACAGGCCAAATACCCTCAGACTTCAAGAAGAATATAATAATTCCAACCCAAAGAATGCAGGTGTTGACAGATATGAAAATTACCGCACTATCAGTTTAATAAGTCACGGCTGCAAAGTACTAACACGATTTCTTATCTTAGAAGCTAGATTAAGGAAAGGCAAACGTACGTTTCTAGCATTTGTATACTTGGGGAAAGATCCAGAATGAAATTTTCACTCTGCAGCGGAGTGTGCGCTGACATGAAACTTCCTGGCAGATTAAATCTGTGTGCCCGACCGAGACTCGAACACGGGACCTTTGCCTTACGCTGGCAAGTGCTCTACCAACTGAGCTACCGAAGCACGACTCACGCCCGGTCCTGAAGGTGGCAGCGGTAAAATACAGGGAACGAAAGGCTATTTACAATTTGTACAGAAACCAGGTGGCAGTTATATGAGTCGAGGGACATGAAATGGAAGCAGTGGTTGGGAAGGGAGTGAGACAGGGTTGTAATCTCTCCCTGATGTTATTCAATCTGTATATTGAGCAATCAGTGAAGGAAACAAACGAAAAATTCGGAGTAGGTATTAAAATCCATGAAGAAGAAATAAAAACTTCGAGGAACGCCGATGACATTGTAATTCTGCCAGAGACAGCAAAGGACTTGGAAGAGCTGTTGAACGGAATGGATAGTGTCTTGAAAGGAGGATATAAGATGAACATCAACAAAAGCTAAACGAGGATAATGGAATGTAGTCGAATCAAGTCAGGTGATGCTGAGGGAATTAGATTAGGAAATGAGACACTTAAAGTAGTAAAGGAGTTTTGCTGTTTGGGGAGCAAAATAACTGATGGTCGAAGTAGAGGGGATATAAAATGTAGGCTGGCAATAGCAAGGAAAGCGTTTCTGAAGAAGAGAAATTTGTTAACATCGAGTATAGACTTAAGTGTCAGGAAGTCGTTTCTGAAAGTATTTGTATGGAGTGTAGCCATGTATGGAAGTGAAACATGGACGATAAATAGCTTGGAGAAGAAGAGAATAGAAGCTTTCGAAATGTGGTGCTACAGAAGAATTCTGAAGATGAGATTTGTAGATCACATAACTAATGAGGAAGTATTGAATAGGATTGAGGAGAAGATAAGTTTGTGGCGCAACTTGACTCGTAGAAGGGATCTGTTGGTAGGACATGTGTTGAGGCATCAAGGGATCACCAATTTAGTATTGGTGGGCAGCGTGGAGAGTAAAAATCGTAGAGGGAGGCCAAGAGATGAATACACTAACCAGATTCAGAAAGATGTAGGTTGCGGTAGGTACTGGGAGATGAAGAAGTTTGCACAGGATAGAGTAGCATGGGGAGCTGCATCAAACCAGTCTCAGGACTGAAGACCACAACAACCACAACAACAACAACCTACTGCTTGACGCTATGTGTTTCCCTTGTTTATCGTTTGGCACATTTATTTACGTGTATGTGCTGTGGTCGAATCACTTATTTACTTACAGTCAAAATGCGTTTACAAAGAACATTTGTGAGACGAATATCGATACACAGCTCTACTTCCACTCGCGGAGAGAGAGGATAACAGCATAATCGCGATAACCCCGGAGACTAAACACAGAATAACAACCGAGGTTTAATCCAACGCATAACATATAACATAAGCCACCCACGGCTCAATCTCCCTCCCCGCTCAGACTTAACAGGGAGGGGGTGATTCAACCTCTGAGCTACCTGAACTTATCTTGTAGTCCAGTCAAATTGCAGAAATACCTTGCAAAAGGTGGGGTAGAAGAGTTTATTTTTTCAACTCGTTCATATGGGCCACCTCAGCCTTGGTATTTGTAAAACTATAAATATAAAAATATATCATTAAGAGACAGACACACACACACACACACACACACACACACACACACACACACACACACACACACAAAATAAATTGTCTCAGGAAACTGAACTATTATTAGCTGCAATAGGCAACCTAATTAGGTAGGTAATTATTCTTGTGTATAAAAGCCACACAGTTGACATTAAAAATAAGTAGCTTTATTACAATTAAAATGCATTGTCAGTTACTAAAAAATGTTGAAAGTTCTGGGTATGTAATACTTGTAATATCGCACTATAGCGCACTTGAGACAGATATGAGCATCACTTCCAACGTTTTGATGGGCCAGGTTCCTCAGTGTCACCAGAACTACCTTGAGTTACGGATTCAGGGTCTGTACATAGAGTTGATCCCAGATTGACCTCTTCTTTAAACAGCGAGTCAGCCCCAGCAAGTTCGTTGATATCGTCAGCGGTTTCCTCAACATCCTCCATAACACCTTCTTCACTGTCTTCATAGAAAAAGTTTGGCATGTTTTCACATTTCTTGCAAATTGAAGAACATTTCAAACCCGCTTTTCTGCAGGAGCACGCTCCGCCACCGTTCAGCTTGCATGAGCATGAAACAATGTGAAGAAGTGCTTCAGGTGCTGGATCTTGGCTCATTATAACGGGTATTGGACCGTGATCACTGTGATTCCAGCCCCATTTCTCAGGAGGTTTCCAGTTTCCCATCCAACTTTGGACTTGTTGGTAAGTCCGCAACGAATGATGTTGTGCAGCATCTAGTGTAGGTGGCAACCGTGCAAGATTCAGTTTGCTTTTTGTGGTAGGACTTGGCGAATAGCTGGTACCGCAAATGGTCTAGTGTGTGGGAACTGCTGACACCTCCACTATACAATTCGATAGTAACCTGTTCTGTTGCTGTTATTATTTCTTCACGCGTTGCATGTGGGTTATTGAACGTGCAAAGCGCTGATGTTAGATGTTCATTTTTCGCGACAATATTGCAACACTTAATTTTTCCTTGACCAAAACAAGCGGATGTCGTATCACATTCGCTAAAGGCTTGAGTGAACAGAATATATTCACTGTCAAACTTGTAAGATGCAGTGGAAAACCACTGCATCATATTAGCGGGTGATACAATTAATGTTAAAACTCGACCAGGTAGGAGGATTACTGTCGCTTATCATGTCCTACAGCTCCTGCAAGCTATCCTCTGTAGTAATGGTTTAAAAAATTCGTGTGGTCCACGAAATTACAGGCCCCTGCGAGTAATTGTCGGGTATTAATAATTTCTAGTGGGAAGGTTTTTCCTGCGACCGACGTAGCACGCCTGTTGGTTCCTGAGGATGTCGAAGGCTAGCTGCCATCATTCTCTCATTAATGTACTTCTTGTAGCATGCTTCATGCACCATCACTTCACTGAGCGTTTTCAAAAAACGGGTGTGAGCAGACTCCCTGCGTTTAGCACTACAATCGATAATGGAAGCGACTCCAAACTGTAGGACCCTTATTGTTGTGTGCTAATAGCTGTCAGCGCGCTGTGAACTATCACCAGAGATAATTGTCTTCCGCCCGCCGAAGAATAAATACGCTTTTGTCCGCTAAAGAACAATTCCTACATACTTTTTCTTATAACTGATCATTAACGTCAATCAACTATATAAAATGTACGGCACCTTCATGCAATCGTATTACATATTGTAACACAAATAAACTTCACGTAATCCGACGTGAATGTGTTCGTAGTTACTGAATATGAAGCTGTTTGTCCTGGCCCTGCAGCAGAGTGAGATGGTAAATTCCAATGAATAACATGATGAGTAATATGTTTATACCACACAAATAAAAACTGAAAAAATAGTGTTCAAAAATTAGGTAATTTGCCACTTTGCTCGAAATTTGAAAAATCGGTATTTTTTGACGCGCTGTAGAGCCTTAGATATTGGGAGTAGAAAAAAATGGTAAAAATCAAATTTGTAGAGAATTTTGCGCTCTTTAAAAAAGAAATTAGACGCCAAAGCGATAGGAGCAAATGAAACTGAGATATTTTGAAAAACTGAAAAATGTCCGAAATTTTCGAAGTTTTTTGACTGCAGAAAGTTTTCCCAAGAGAAATTTTGTTGTCAAAACTTAATTTTCTAACCTTTCCAACAATATGAACGAGCTAAAAAAATAAAATCTTCTACCCCACCTTTTGCAAGGTACAGGCTTTTTTTCTGACAGTTTCACTGGACTATTGGCTAAGGTGAACCAGATACTGCTAACCTGAACTGTTCTCCTTGACCAACAGATTTACCGGGCCTAAAATACGCACGATAGTGCAAGGCCCTAGAAAACGAGGAGGAAATTTACTAAGATTCCCGCCACGCACCTGCCTCCTCGGGAAATTGCGGAAATAAACTTGATCCGCTGGCCTCCCCTTAAAGTTTTCTCAATTACGATTATAACGCTCAGCTTGTTTATCATGGGCTCTTAGTACTTTACGCCTGGCCGGTTCCAGTTTTCCTTGATAACACGAGGACTGATACCGGCTGGAATTAAATCCTCATTTCCCCACAAGTTGGAAAGAGGGGAATTAACCGGATAGGAATGGGTCAAGGAGATGGGCGTAGCTAGCAGGGCTTCATAACTGACGGTATTAAATGCAAAACTAAGCCAGGAAAGACTGGAATCGCATTTATTAGGGGTCTTCTGATGATAAATAATCAAAGTGGTCTTAAGATTTCGGTTAACTCTCTCCGCAAAGGACCCCTGGGGATAATATGGGGTGGTCGTGATATGCTTGACACCGTTCTGAAAAGGTCTTGAAAGGAGTCGAAAGAAAAACAGGAACATTATCGCTAACAAGCTGCTTGGGTGGGACAAAAACACTGAAGACATTAGTTAAATGATTAATAGTGGTGGCAGCGATAATGTTACGGCTTGGGAGGAGCCAAGTAAATCTGGAGACCGCATCGATAATAACTAGTACATATCGATGACCCTTCTTAGTACGAGGTAAAGGTCCTAAATAATCAATATAGAGCTTGTGCATAGTACAGGACTCTCGTTCAGAACTCAAAAAATCCTTTTGAAGAGCATTCTTGGGTTTGGCTAAATTACACAAGCGGCATTGGGATACCATCTCTCTCACATCCCGATCCATGTAGGGCCAAGTTAAATGCTCCTTGATTTTTTGGAGAGTTTTATAAGTCCCTAAATGGCCACCAACTAACGAATCATGAAAATAACGAAAAACCGGGCGCACCAAAGTTACAGGCAAACAGATCTTGCACTGCTTAGCATCGCCCACCCTCTTACAGAGAATACCACTCTTAACAACATACTCATCCGGCAGCTCTCCTGCCAACACACGTTGCTTAATGGGGGCCCAAGCAGGGTCCTGATACTGATGCTGATCCACATCTTCAAACAAGAGGGGAATTTCACCCAACACCATGCAATTAAGACTGTCACCCTCTACCTGCTGGTTTCTCTCGCTAGGTATAGTTTCGGCGAACATCCGGCTGCGGACATACGCAAGGATATTTTCAGAGCCTTTCACATGTTTAACTTCAAACTGAAATGCCGAAATACGTACTGCCCACCTGGCAATACGGCTGGAAGCCAATAACTTAAAACTCAAACCAAAATCAGAAATTTAAAAGGCAGAAGGCCTTATCTTAAATCAGTTTTTTAATTAGGCTGAACGCCCAAACAATCTGACACCTTAAGAGCAAAACAACTTTAATTCAAAATCGGCTGAAGGCCCATCTCTTAAGACTCAACAAAATTAAATTTTTAAAAGGCCAAAGGCCTTACTTAAAACAGTTCTTTAAATTAGACTGAAGGCCCAAACAATCTTATGCCTTAAGGGCAAAACAACCTTAATTTAAAAAATCGGGTAGAAGCCACACAAGTACAGACAACAAAACAAATAAGAAAAGGCAGTACACCCAACGGCGCTCAGAAGTTTCCGAGGGTCGGACTGGAATTCAAACACTAACGCTCGCTTAGGTGAGACAGGCAATCGGCCCAACCGTTCTCGATCCGACGACAACCCAACCGACAGACAGTCAACGGACCCACTGACAAGATAACTTCCACTCCACCCGACCACCACACAACAGGAAGTTCAGTGGAACAACGTAGAAATTATTGGCGCCCACAACCAATTATACATATAGCTGTCAAACTACACACTGTGCTGGGCAGCGACAACACAATGAGGAAAATACATTGCCTGAATTTACATCAACGACCAGGGCAGGTAAAGGGAAAGCTGGTGCACTTCAATTCAAAATAACCAAGTACATTTAAACCCCACTGGAGGGTGGCTAAAATTTGCCAACTTGAAAACACACGTTGTTGCTCGCGGGAATGTCCCAACAGCCGAGAACGAAATCCGAATGACACAATGTGAACAGTCGTGACTTGCTGGTAGATTAAGTCAAATCTCAACTTTCGTGTCCAGGATCGGTGAGCCACGGGCCTCGTAGAAATGGGTTTAATCCAATTCATAACATGAGCCAGCCACGGCTCAATTTGTAATAAGGGACATTCATTCTCAGGTCTTTATTTAACTACTCATAACTATAGTAAATCAGATTTCAGCACATACACACACCTTACAAACACAGTGTCGTCTATGGGTCAAACATTTTTCGACCGAATCTCATACTTGAAAATATAATCTGTGTGATGGCTTCTCTCCCTGATCAGTCGGAAGTATGGTACATATCTAAGCATTTTCGGATATTTAGGGAGGTAAAATGTACGGTTCAGTCTGCAACTAAGGTCTGCAAGGTATTGTAACCACAATTGCATTTCGTTTTTCTATATTACTGTAGTGAATCGAGAAATTATGATATCACATATAATGCAAATTATTAATGAGATCGCCCCACACTGAACGCCAAAGGCGTAGTGAACTGAGAATTCTTCTCTGGTGTCTCACATGAAACGACATGTAGAACTAATGAGATTTCCCAGCGTTGGGAGCCAATAATTGACATCAATAGCTAAATAAAAACAAACACAAAAGATTATGAGATTATGGGGTTGATGTATGAATGGAACAGATTTCTTATATGATTAAAACATGAAAGAAATGTGTTTATTTCAGTACACCAAAAAAATTCTGCAGTAATATATTTCTGGTCTGGGGTTTGTATGTCTGAGGTAAGATAGTGATGTTAATTTGTCTTGAATGTAATGCGTGTCTGATCGATCCATCCTTTTTCTCTACTAAGTGCAATGGGCTATTGTATGAACCAACTGCCGTTTCTATGACATCGTGCCGCGGCGTAGACTGAATTTCAGCTTTCACTTGCTTTCGCTTTCACTTTCTCTCTGTGGCTTAACACAAAACTTATTGTGATCTTTGACTTGAAGTCTGTACTGAAAACCTTTTATAGTTTCAGTATGGTGCGTAAAACAACTGAGAGTGAATGCAAAAGCCCGCATCTCGTGATCGTGCGGTAGCGTTCTCGCTTCCCACGCCCGGGTTCCCGGGTTCGATTCCCGGCGGGGTCAGGGATTTTCTCTACCTCGTGATGGCTGGGTGTTGTGTGGTGTCCTTAGGTTAGTTAGGTTTAAGTAGTTCTAAGTTCTAGGAGACTGATGACCATAGATGTTAAGTCCCATAGTGCTCAGAGCCATTTGAACCAGTGAATGCAAAATGTCAAATAATTCCTCCAATCTGTATCTGTATCTGTACTTTGTGTATATCAGGTTTGTGATCAATGTCATCACAAGAATTACGTAGACAACATCTGTCATAATAAAAGAATTCAGATGAAAACGTGTTGCACAGTATGACAAAAAACATAAGCGATTCACGTCCTCATCGTGTCTTGAGATCCAGTCTTCAATTTTCAGAGTAGTCGACTTACCTTCAGCTTCTATGATTATCTCAGCATCATTAATATTAAAAATTGATTTGCTTTCATTTAAAACGGCTACTTACAATACCATTTCTGTCGACGAAAGCACTACAATTAAGAAACTCATTACAACATTACGGATTTATTTTGACAAGTCTGATGTCGTACATCAACACTTTTGCCTGAAATAGCACCTTGAAGTTTTAATTTGCGTAAAAATAATGTAGGGCAGTGTCATCTTTGTACATTTGTTGAAAATGATTTCACTGATCACATGTATGAGGCTACCTGAATCAAGAACAGCAGACAGTCTGTTATTACCTAAAGAAAAATGTATCACTGGATGTGCGATAGCGTTGTGTGTACTACCTGATTCCTGTATTAAAATACAGGGTGTATATAAAGTCCGGGAACACTTTCCATTATTTATTGCACAAGAACTAAACATTATACAGATGCCATACATATTTTATTTTGAAGAGAAACTCAGAAAGTTTTTTTTTTTTTTTTTTTTTTTTTTTTTTTTTTTTTTTTTTTTTTTTACAAACATTCGATATGCAAACCATGAGTGACGCGGCAGACGTCAATACGGTAATCGAATTCTTGCCATACCCGTCCAAACATGGCATCGTCGACTGTGGCAGTCGCTTCCCGTATTCTCTCCCGGAACTCTGCTACATCACGTGGTAGAGGCGGTACATATACCGGATCTTTAATGTGTCCCCGCAGAAAAAAATCACACGGAGTGAGATCTGGTGATCGGGGAAGCCATTTCATGGAACAGCTCTCCCCTTCTGTAGCACGGCGCCATGTTTGCAACTAACTCTGACTATCGGCAAATTACCAAACTACACTGTGGCGGCATACACGAAAAAAAAACTTTCGGGGTTTTTCTTCAAAATGACATATGTATGATATCTGTACAATGTTTGGTTCTTGTGCAATAAATAATTGAATGTGTTCGCAGACTTTATGTACATCCTGTATATCTTATGTCTTCAAGATGTACGAAAGTTACTCTTTCGGCAGCGATGTTTTCAGTTCTGTCCATAATATCGTCAGCTGCCGGAGTTGCGAGTCATTGCTGTGTATTATTTCAGTGCCGCTGATTGTTGTCCAGCATAGGCGATCTTTCTTTAACTATCTCAAAATGTCGCGGCGTGCTTCACCTACCTGCGTTTTGTTAATGTTGAGTGTTTTGTTGTCTCTTATTATTGTGGTAATATGCCCTATTTAGTTGACTGTCTCTGTAATTTCTTTTTTTACAAGCGTTCTGTGGGTCTGGTCTATCAGAATTATATCCATTAGGATGCGAGTTGCGCCTGTAGCTGTTCTGGTTGCTGTGATAGTGCCTAAGCTCGTTCTTAAAGCGTTTGTGCTGTCGATTTCCACGGTTATGATCAATACTACGGAAATGGCTCCTGTCACGATAGTGGTTTTGGTTTTCCCACTGTGAACGACACGGACATGCTAGTTTGGTTGTCTTTAATTGTCTCTGTGATAATGAGTTTTGCGAGAGCGTCCGTCATTTCTATGAGCGTACGTTGGAAATGGGTGTCGGCAGTCACGATGTCTGTTGTCATATTTTAGAGTGATACGGTTGACGGAATCTAATTCCAGTCCTTGTAACAAACCTTGGAAAGGATCAAGATCGTCCTTGGATCTTCCTGCCAATATTAGGGAGACGCAAACATGAAGGTAATTTTGTTATGTAAATGGGCATCAACTCTGATGGACTATACAGATTTGTCAGCTTGTGGTTCTTACGTATATATCCTCAAAATACTTAACCGGCCTTGGATTCTGATCAACATTTTTCATCATTATTATTCTATGTTTCACTCGATCCTGAGTAGCTTGCGACCAATATACAGACAAGAAAGCGTGGTAAAAATCAGCTTCACTTTGACTAACCCTGATTACAGTCTGCATTCCACTGCTGGCTCGCTCTCGATTTATCCGCGCACGAATTCCAGTTTCTGACCTAAAGACTAATTTTGCGAGAAGTTCTTCTTTGTCGTTCTGTTGTGCAGTTTTTAAATTATTTTGTTTAGTTTCAAGGCTGAGTAGCCCGACCTCTAGCCTCGTAATAATAGGTTGCAAGTCACTTCTAATCTATTCTAGAATTTGTACAGAAAGGTTATTCTAATTTTTTTACATGTCTTTAATTTTTTTCTCAAGTCTCTGAATGTTTGACGTTAGTTCATTTCTCGTACCCTTGATATCTGTACTTGTGTCTTCTTTTTATTTTGCATTTTGTTCTGCGTTTTGTTCAAGTGTTTTGTCTATTTTCTGAAATAGACAAAAGTTGGATTACTAATTTCCCCATTCACGTTTACTGGATTTGCAACGATTGAGTGTGTATTGTCAGTAATAGATGATGGCTCATGTACTGTTTGATTAAAAGAAATGGAAGCAAAATGTGAATCAACTTCCTCAGTACCTGATTGTTCTGAAATTTCTCACAGCTGAGACGACGTGCCGCCCGCCCTTTCGTCTTCTGAAATTTCTTGTTCACTGTTGCAACTCCTAATAAACATCTCATCCGTGTTGGACAATTGTTTGCATACTCTGAAATTTCAAATAAATTACTATTGTGAATGTACTGTTCCATTAATAATAGCCGACCGCTGTGACCTGCTACGGTCGCAGGTTCGAATCCCGCCTCGGGCATGGATGTGTGTGATGTCCTTAGGTTAGTTAGGTTTAAGTAGTTCTAAGTCTAGGAGACTGATGACCTCAGATATTAAGTCCCATAGTGCTTAGAGCCATTTGAAACATTTTTGAACCATTAATAATTACTTCATTACTTCGTGACATGGCTTGCGATCTCGTAGGATGACAAAATACTGTGTTGCTAGCCGTAATCTTGAAATGTAAAAGCCCGGCTGGTGTGGCCGTGCGGTTCTAGGCGCTTCAGTCTGGAACCGCATCACCGCTACGGTCGCAGGTTCGAATCCTGCCTCGGGCATGGATGTGTGTGATGTCCTTAGGTTAGTTAGGTTTAAGTAGTTCTAAGTTCTAGGGGACTGATGACTATAGATGTTAAGTCCCATAGTGCTCAGAGCCATCTGAACCATTTTTTTTGGAATGTAAAAATTGAATTACAAAATAAAATTTCTATTTGTATTTAAATAAAGTGATAAATTATTTTACGCAACTGAAATTTTGCTAAAATGTATGTAACACTGAAATCCTTCACACGATTTGTACTACTGTCTGCCTACGCAACAAAGATATTCACACTCAATATTTTTCCAAAAAGGAGAAGGAATAAGTTTCACAATAAATCCCACAGAAATACGACAATGACATTACAACAGCGGAAATAGGAAATGCAAGTGTCAGTATATATACGCATAGTGTTGATTTGCTTCCGAGAACCTATGTTTCAAGCTAACTACATAATCCCAGAAAATCCAGGGGACTATCCTAAGTGTAAAGGGTCGACATATGTAAGCTTTCCATTAAAATTTTGTGTGACTGTAAGCGAAGACTGAATGCATTGATATAGAAAACGTGTACTTTGTATATCGCATCCCATTGTTCAGCAAAACAGACTCTTAGTTGGCCCTGTGTTGCGCATGTTAACAGTGTCGTCAAATAAAAACTTTAAACTTCATGAAATATAAAATTTGAAACAAAGAAAATGAATCCAATTAAAAGCCAAGGGAAACTAATTGTGCGCTCATTGAAAACTATATAACTAAAACTCAGTACTGAAGCACATTATGAACGGTGCATGATATGAAGTGTTAGACTAAGAATATCCATAAAAACAAATTGCTGCTCTACTCGGAAGAAAATAACTGTTTGAAATTTCTAACACTGTTCACAGAAAATTAATGTACTAGCAAGTACGACACCTGAAAATCCTGACATCGCATTCTTGTGCAAACTGTGCAAGGTGACATCTGCCCTGAATTAAAAGTCTTACCTCTTGCTCAGGATGCTATTTTTGTCTGGAGTATTAACGTTCTCGAAAGCAAATACACTCATAAAAAAAGTTTTGCATCACCCCCGTTCCCAGAACTCCTGAGGATAGAGATCCTTTTGACTATTCGAAGTTGTCACTAAACCCACGCAAAGATATAAGCAACCATGCATGAGCAGCGCCTATTAGACAGAGGGGGTCCGACAGCCGATCAGTTCCAGTCATTCCACCAGGAAGAAGGTACACGACTCGTCTGTGGTTCAGCCATGCCTAGACGGTCAGTACCGCGGTTCGATCATGTCCGCGTTGTTACTTTGTGCCAGGAAGGGCTTTCAACAAGGGAAGTGTCCAGGCGTCTCGGAGTGAACCAAAGCGATGTTGTTCGGACATGGAGGAGATCCAGAGAGACAGGAACTGTCGATGACATGCCTCTCTCAGGCCGCCCAAGGGGTACTACTGCAGTGGATGACCGCTACCTACGGATTATGCCTCGGAGGAAGCCTGACAGTAACGCCATCATGTATGGTGGTACAACATGCAATGTGTGGTTTTCATGAGCAGTAAAAAGGCCGGGAATGATGTTCATGTTGATCCCTATTCCAATTTTCTGTACAGGTTCCGGAACTTATGGAAGCGAGGTAATGCAAACCTTTTTTGATGTGTGTTCAAATCAGCAGATGCTGCAGCTAAAGATAAGTAATCTACTTTAAATTGTCAGAAACAACCTATTGCTTCGTGTGGCGTAAGGTACAATACACACATGACAAAAACTCAAAGCTTCACTGTGAATCATGCAGACTGGTTTTAGTTAAAAGAAAATCTTTTTGGAGAAATAAGACTCTTAATAATTGAGAAAAGACAGCACATCGTAAGAAGACTCTAACAATTACCAAATTCTCTCATTACAAAATTACAAACACACCTTTGAAATTCCTCCAAAACCTTTTAAATGTGTATTAATCTCGATAGCAAAGTATTTCAGGTAATTTCTCCCAGATTCACAAGTAACGGATCTATTTCTCTGAACAACTCAACTGCACGCTACCTTTCGTGAAATCACCACAGATCAAACACAAAGGATCTTAATGCCCACTCCTGCTGTGTCCGCATTCATCCTGTCCCAGTATAGTAAAGCCGAATTTTTTACAGTACCAGAAAACATATGAGAACCTTACACAGGGTGTGGCTGTACGAATCTGCACAGCGGATCAAACAATGTTTACCTTTTCAAGCGCTAGTCGCGTGGGGCCATCCAAATCCTACATGGCGTTGATTATGGCATTCCTGTAACTATCGATTCCATTTCTGCATGACAGTCGTGGGATTCCGCCATACACGAGCAGTTACAGAGCAGAAAGGTGGATCTGTCTCGATGTATCTCGATGCCGCTGTTGTCGAATTAGACACGTGCTGGTAGACGTGTCTCCCTCTTAGATGAGGCGTAACACCATATTCTTACAAAGAGGCAAAATTTCTTACATAGAAAATGTGTAAGCCATCTGATCAAAAGTATCTGTACAGCTACAGTGCGTATCCACCCTCCACTCTCGTGACGTATTGAACGTCGTTTGGGACACTTGTCAGGTTTCTGAATGTCTGAGGAGAAATGGCAGACTATTTTTTCCTCAAGAGCGGAAACCAGAGAAAGTAGTGGTGTTGGATGCTGCCCTCTGGAACTAAGTGTAAGTTCTAGCTCATCTCAAACGTGCTGTACTGGGTTCAGATCAGGACTATTGGCAGACTAGTCCATTTCAGGAATGGTATTAACAACAAACCATTGTCTCACATATGAGGCTTTATGACAGCGTGCACTGTCATGCTGATATAAACAGAGTCACCGGACTGTTTCTCTACTGTATCCGCACATAATGTCGTGAAACCTGTTCGTACCCTTCCGATTTCAGTCTTTTTTTAAGCGCCATAAGAAGACCACACTCTAACCACAAAAAACACGCCTCTATCACAACACTACCTGCTCTGTACTTTTCCTGTTGGCATTACACGTGATGCCAGCTGACGTTCTCCAAATGGGTCAAGTGGTGCTGAGCGCTATGGGACTTAATATCTGAGGTCATCAGTCCCCTAGACTTAGAACTACTTAAACCTAACTAACGTAAGGATAGTACACACATCCATGCCCGAGGCAGGATTCGAACCTGCGACCATAGCAGCAGCGCGGTTCCGGACTGAAACGTGACGTTCTCCAGACATTCACCAAACGCAAACCCTTCCATTGGATTGCCACAGGATACCTCTGGTAGCACTTCGGAGCTCGAGAGTGCTTCCTCCCGCTAATTCCAGGTGATTTTTTACAACCACCGTCCGCAATATTAGACGTCCCTGTCTATCAGCACGTGGCGTGTGCGTGGTCTTGGCTCC
This sequence comes from Schistocerca piceifrons, assembly GCF_021461385.2. Lineage (NCBI taxonomy): Eukaryota > Metazoa > Arthropoda > Insecta > Orthoptera > Acrididae > Schistocerca > Schistocerca piceifrons. The sequence continues at coordinate 399,579,922 of NC_060141.1, read as the reverse complement.
GCGGTTGTTCTTCATCCGCGTTTCCACTTCACTGTCAGATCAGTAAAGTCGAGTTGGGCAGCTGCAAGATGGTTGAAATTTCTCTGAAATATTTGTTGCTCAGGAAACATCCAAGAACTGATCAGCGTTCGAAGCTCTGTTGATGGACCCATTCCGCTGCTGCTACTTTTCTGTTGCCAAGACAGTACTTCCCGTCTCCCTTTACGTTGAGGTGACAACAGTAATGAGACAGCGATAAGCACATATACAAATGGCGATAGTATCCTGTACACAAGGTGTAAAAGTGTAGTGCATTGGCGGAGGTGTCATTTGTACTTAGGTGATTCATGCAAAAGGTCTCGTTTTCCGATGTGACGGTGGGAATTGACAGACTTTGAATGCTGAATGACAATTAGAGTTAGATGCATGGAACATTCCATTTCGGTAATCGTTAGGAAATTCAATATTCCGAGATCAGCAGTGTCTAGAGTGTGCTGAGGACACCAAATTTCGGGCATTACCTCTTACCATGGACATCCCAGTGCCCGACGGCCATCACTTGACGACCGAAGGCAACGGTGTATACGTAGGCTGTCAGTGCTAACAAACAAGCAACGCTGCTTGAAATAACCGCAGAAATCAATGAACGACAAACGTATCTGATAGGACAGTGCGGCTTGCCATTAATCGGATATGGCAGCGGGCAACCACGCGAGTGCTTTTGCTAACGCCTGCAGCGCCTTTCCTGGGCTCGTGACCGTGTAGGTGGGACCCTAGACAACTGGAAAACCGTAACCTTGTCAGGTGAGTCATGATTTCAGTTGGTAAGAGCTGATATTAGCGTTCGAGTGTGGCACAGGCACCAGGAATCCATGGACCCAAGTTGTCAACAAGGGACTGTGTAAGCTGGTGGTGGCTCCATAACGGTGTGGACTGTGTTTACTTGGATTGGGCTGGGTCCTCTGGTCCAGCTGAACCGATTATTGACTGGAGCTTCTTGGAGACTATTTTCATCCACTCATGGACTTCGTGTTCCCAAATAACGCTCGAATTGTTATAGCTGACATTACGCCTTGTCATCAGGCCACAATTGTTCGCGATTGGTTTGAAAAACATTCTGGACAATTCGTGCGCCCGACATGATTCCTAAGCTGGCCACTGTGGACGAGCGGTTCTAGGCGCTTCAGTGCGGAACCACGCGGCTGCTACGGTTGCAGGTTAGAATCCTGCCTCGAGCATGGATGTGTGTGACGTCCTTAGGTTAGTTATGTGTACTTATTCTAGCAGATGTCGGTCTAAGGCGCTGCTGTCATGGGCTGTGCGGCTGGTACCGGCGGAGGTTCGAGTCCCCCCTCGGGCATGGGTATGTGTGTTTGTCCTTAGGATAATTTAGGTTAAGTAGTGTGTAAGCTTAGGGACTGATGACCTTAGCACTTAAGCCCCATAAAATGTCACACACATCTGAACATTTTGAACCTCAGATGTTAATTCCCATAGTGCTTAGAGCAATATGAACCATTTGAACATGAGTCCTATCGAATATTTATGGGACGTAATCTAGAGGTCAGTTCGCATATAAAATCGTGCACCAGCAACACTTTCGCACTTATGGACGGCTATAGACGCAGGGAGACTCAATATTTCTGTAGGGGACTTGTTGTGACTATGCTACGCCGAGATGCTACTCTACGCCAGGGAAAAGGAGGTTCGACATGATTTTAGGAGGTATCTAGTGGCTTTCTTCACCTCAGTGCGTACTTTCGGGTCCGCTTCCCTTGAAATTTGGTGGTCAAATCCGCATTTGATGGGTGTGCCAGGACACATTTCATCACGTAATGTATTTCTGCCGAGACAACAATGATTTGTATATCCAAGCAAGCCACAAATAGGTATTTCTCGCCTGGGTAAGGTTTTCTACCCGTCGCCATAGCGGTGTTGCTAGTTCAGTGGGCGGAAGCGTATATCGTCGCAGGAATGGCAGAACTCTGTACAGGGCGCCATTGTTCGGTTCGCAGACAGAGGAATACGTAGCTCTGAGACGGACTCTGCAGATCGCCGCTGAGGGAGAGGAGAAATGAGATTCGGCTCCCCCGTGTCTGGCGCCATTGTACGGCCGTCGCCGGCAGCTGCAGCTGCCGATGTCTGCCGGCGAGCGCTCCACTCGTCTGGCCGACACCGCCTGCCTCTCCATTCTTCGCGTCACTTCGTTACGATGTGCGCGCGCTGCTGGCTCGAAACAAGAGCCAAGTTACACGCGGATAATGTAATAGCATTATTCCGAATATGCCGCGCTAATCGGCTATGAAAATCTCTAGTTATTGTGTTAAGACGTCAACTGTTGAACTTGTAATTGAGTTTCGGCGGGTGGCAGCCGGGCGTGACTTGGCCAAACTTTCCTCCGGGGCTGGAGTTGGTCGATCGGGGGCCAAACAGGCGCCTACCTACTCTGCATCAGGGAGCTGCCACAGCGCTGTACGGCGCGCCGCGAACAGAGGCGGCTACACGACTTATCTTTAAGGGTGCCTCCAGCCGCATATGCACGTGGCGTTGTGTTATCCTTTGCTTTCTTAACTGTTCCACCATCCACACTCCCCATCGCATTTCTTTCTGTGCCCCACACATACACAGTTATATAAATAGGGCTGAGGGTGGAAGGGTGGTGGAGAAATCATTGATGGAGCTCCACAAGATACAACACGAGGCCAACTGTTGTTTGTCATGTATGTAACTAACCTTCAGTTAAATAAACATCAAGGAAAATTATTTCTCTCTTCAGATGACACAGGCAGTATCATGCATCCGTACTGAAGTGCATCAAAGAGAAAGTTGTAAATAATACACTGAGACGATAAACTTTATGGGATAGCTCCTAATGTCGTGACTGACCTCTTTTTAGCCGGCACTTTGCACCAGCTCGACGTGGCATGGGCTGTCCCCTGCAGAAATATTGAGCCATGATGCTTCTATAGGAATCCATACTTCCGAAGGTGTAGCCAGAGCAGGATTTTGTTCTCGAACTGACATCTCGATTATGTCCCATGAATGTTCTATCGGATTCACGTCGCGCGATCTGGCTTTCCATGTCATTGGCTCTAATTGCCCAGAATGTTCTTCAAACCAATCATGAACAGTTGTGACGCCGTGACGTGGCACATTACATCCGTAAAAATTCCATGAATGTTTGCGAAATGAGATCTATGAATACGTAAAAACGGTCTCCAAGAAGCTCAACATAACCAGGACTCAGTCCACTTCATATAAACACAACTGCCACCGTTATGGAGCCACCAACAGGTTGCACAGTGCCTTGTTAACAACCTGGGTCCATGGATTCGAGGGTTCTGCGCCACATTCGAAATCAGCTCTTTTTTAAATCATCAGTCTTCTAACTGGGTTGATGCGGTTCACTGCAGATTTATCTCCTGTGTCAAACTGAACTCAGCGTAGAACTTGCAACCTACGTCCACAATTATTTGCTTGATTTCTTCCATTCTCTGTCTTCCTCTACAGTTTTTGCTCTCTACCGCTCTCTCTAATACCGTGGAAGTCGTTCCCTGATGTCTTTACAGATGACTTATCATCCTATCCCTTCTCCTTGTCAGTGTTTTCCACATTCTGCGCATTACCTCCTCATTCCTTACCTTCTCAGTACATCTAATTTTCAACTTTCATCTGTAGCACCACATCTCAAATGCTTCGATTCTCTTCTATTCCGATTTTCTCACAGCCCATTTTTCACTACCACACGATGTTGTGCTCCAAAAGTACATTCTCAAAAATTTCTTCCTCAAATTAAGCCTATGTTTGATGCTAGTAGACTTCTCTTGGCCAGGAATGCCCTTTATGCCAGTGCTAGTCTGCTTTTGATACCCTCCTTTCTCCGTCCGTCGTTGGTTATTTTCCTGCGCAGGTAGTAAAATTCCTTAACTTCATGTTCTTCGATGTTAAGTTTCTCACTGTTCTCATTTCTGCTACTTCTCATTACTTTCCTCTTTTTTCGATTTACTCTCAATCCATTCGTGAGATCATGTAATTCTTCTTCACTTTCACTCTGGATAGCAATTTCATCAGCGAATCATATCATTGATTTTAATCCCACTCCTCAACCTTTCTTTTATTTCCATCGCCCATAGTAGGGGCGAAAGACTACGTTCCTGTCTTATACAATTTTTAAAACGAACACTTCTTTGTTGGTCGTCCACTCTTATTATTCCCTCTTGGTTCGTGTAGATATTGTGTATCACCCGTCTCTCTCCCTATAACTTACCCCTATTTTTCAGAATGTCGAACATCTTGTACCATTTTACCCTGCCGATAGCTTTTTCCAGGTCGAAAAATCCTATGAACGTAGCTTGATTTTTCTCTAATCCTGCTTCCATTTTCAGCCGCAACGTCAGAATTGCCTCTCTGGTGCCTCGGCTTTTCTAAAGGCAAAATGATCGTCATTTAATACAACCTACATTTTGTTTAGCGTTCTTCTGTATATTACTCTTGTCACCAACGTGGATGCATGAGCTGTTAAGTTGATTATGCGATAATTCCCGCACTTGTCAGCTCTTGCAGTCTTCGGAATTGTGTGGATGATATTTTACCGAAAGGCAGATGGTTTGTCGCCAGACTGAAATATTCTACATACCAACTTGCATAGTCTTACCAACTGAAATCGAGACTCATCTGACCAGTGCGCGATTTTTCAGTTGTCTAAATCGAGTCCAGCTTTCCAACTCGTATTCATGGCTTCATGAGGACTGCGCCACACTTGAACCCTATCATCAGCTCTTATCAGCTGAATCGCGGCTCATCTGACCAGCCCACGGTTTTCCAGCCATCTAGGGTCCAACCAGGATGGCCAAGAGCCCAGGAGAGGCGATGCAGGTGATGTCGTGGTGTTAGAAAATGTACTCGTGTTCGTCTTCTGCTGCCATAGCCAAATTACGCCCCATTTCGACGCACTGTCTTAACTGATACCTTCGACATAAGTCCCACATCGATTTCCCTGGTTATTTCCCCCGATGTTGCACATCTGTTAGCATTAGTTAGTTAGTTACGTGTTCCATTGATCAATCTCACGGAAACCGTTATGATGTTGAACGTGTCAAGTGCATAAGAAATGCACACATGAATGAAGGTTTTTTTTCTTTTATTAAGCTTAAAATTTTTGTTACCGACCCGACCCGGCTGATTCACGGTGCTTTGGAAAACAGTTCTTTATCACCGCCTAATAGATGTGTTATTGTCAATGACGTTTTCTAGGGGCTCTCGAGTATAACTACGTCCTTACCACCCTACATCTCCTTACGACTACGCAATCGGAGCTGCTCTCTATCGTTAAGTGAAGGCCGTCAACCACTGCATTGTCTGCGGTGAGAAGTATGCCTGAAAATTGGGTTTTTCGGCACTCTCTTGACAGTATAGATCTCGCAAAATTGAAATCCCCAACGATTTCCGAAATGGGATGTTCCATGTGTCTGGCTCAACTACCATTCCACGTACAGAGTCTTGTAGGATTCTAGTCCAAGACTCCTACAATCTGGAGGACAAAGCTTGTGAAGACACAGTTAAACTCTATAGCGCCAAGAAAACACCATTAACGATAGCTCATTTATTTGGCAGTGATAAAGGATTGTCTTCCAAAGTGCCACGCCTCATCTGGGCCAGCACAGCAGACACCTCACTGACTGCAAGTAAACTTCTCTAGTATTCTCAGGAACTGAGACAAGTCTATAGTTTCCTTCGCTCTAACAAACGACACTTACGAAGGACTGTGAAGGCCCTGTATCTCAACAAGGCTGTAAGAAAATACAAAACAAGAAAGCAAACAAATATCAGTCCTTCACTGCACTACATTGTTACAGACTTGTAGTTGTTGACCTCATGTCTGAGTTGGGTAGATGGTCGGTTGCTGTTGTCCTAGGTGTGTCGGTGTGTCACAAGCTGCAGACCTCTCTATTATTGGCAGCCACTTGTTGGCACCTGATGAAGAAGTCTGGTCCCAGACTCCTCCAGTCGTAAGGAGATGTGGAGGTACGGACCTAGTTATATTCGAGAGCCCCTAGAAAACGTCACTGACAATAACACATCTATTTGGCAGTGATACAGAACTGTTTTCCAAAGCACCATGACTCAGCAGCGCCTCGTCAGCGGTGGAAACTGGAGTGTGCTCGACTTGTAGTACGGCCAGTGCAGTGAAGCGTCGGGTGATGGTTTCTACGTCACAGGGAGTCCATCGACCCATGGCCTCCGGCAGCCTCCAGCTTTACATATCGACATCCAAAGTACTTCCGTCGAGATCGAACGTTTGAACTGAGAAGTTACGCCCCAGGTCCACCTGAAGTACTCGCTAGCTAACAGGTGTCGATTCTCAGCCCCCGTTTGGAAACAGGACCCAGCAGCTCCGGTGTCAGCCTCAGGAATGGGATGAGCAGCAGCAGTGCTCCCCCTCTCGAAGGCGGGAGATGGACAGCATTGAGGTAACGCAGGTCGCGCCTCCTGCATGCAGGGTGATAGCGGCCTCCACCCCCGATTAGTTTTGACTCAGGAGTTGGCAGTGCATCTGATAGCAGCAGCGTCCTTCCATCCAGATGCTTGGTTGGACACGCATCTCGTCCCACTGGACAGCTGCAACTGACACAAGGGCTGAGACTACACACTGTACAATCGGCAGTCGGCCCTCAGTCGCTTGTTAAGGAGACTGAGGTATGTATGTTGGCACATCCTGTGGGCTCTGACGCTGCGGGACTGGTTATGACATCGTATGTCCTTGTTGTCAGCTCTCCAAGTGTCTTCAAACGTTCGCAATTTCATCTTCAGGGGTTCTTTTCTGCTGCCTGGGCACTTAAATACATAGTGTTACGTTGTATCTAGGCTTCCTTGTGAAACTCTGCTTTCTCTCTAGTATGACACTATCTCTTGGCTTCCATGATGTCATCATTCTTCGCTAGGAGACGTGGGCGCTTGGTTGTTCCCCGATGCTGCGATAGCTTCCGTATTTGCCGCAACTCACTCAGCATTTCTCCCTATCTGGCAGTCTACTAGTCACTGAAACAGGCAATTCGACTTCTGGGAGGTCCCGAGGTAAAACTTGAACGAAGCCGGGAATACTATCCCTATCCTGGGGAGTAACAGTCTGCTATTTCCCATCGTGCGGCCATAATCACATCGGAAGCCTTTTCAAATGAATCACCTGACTACAAATGACAACTCCGCCAATGCACTGCCCTCTTATACCTTGTGTATGTGACAGTACATGTGTATGTTCGTCATACATGTGCATGTTCGTCACCTTAGTGTATAGACTATGGCACATGTGACAGTTTGTATGGGCATATAATTTAACACGTATTCCTGAAGCATGTTCTTACTTGCGAGAGTAACAACACTTCGTCATTTAAGCCTCACCTGTGTTGCGAGAGTCGTGTCTAAAAATACTGATGAACCGTTGAATGTGTTGCTAAGGGACGTCTTATGAATATGTTTCAAGAGATTGAGATTTATAAGTACTTCATTAAATACTCAGAAAATGTTTTAAACGAAGGTAGTTGTAAAATATAGTTTTTTGCCAATTTTGTATAACATTGAAGCAATTATAACCTTTACTATGGTTCTTCCCCTTGCGTTTGGAATGGACCTTCCTGCTACAAACAGTGTAGCACTTTATCTTTTATAGCCTTTTACAATTTTTAAAATCTATAGGGATCATTTTAATCTTCATTGTCGTATTGGTACTTCTATTATTGCTTCAGTTTTCAGTTCTAACCGGTCTTATTTCGGAAGATAACAGTGCAAAGCCCATATATGAAGTGGTGCCACAGGACGGAGGAGTATTTCACGCACTTGTTCATCGAGCTGCCAGACGACTTACAAAAAGCATATTTTGGCTCCGTATGTATAACAGCTTTGTGACCGAGCCATGTTCTAGTATTTTATTATACTTCAGTCTTTATGCAGTTTACTTACTGTTTGCTTTCTACGTTCACAATAAAAAAGTTAACACACTGCCATTCTCCCGCATCATTATAGATTCTCGTGCATTGGTATAATTTTGTTGTCGCTTAAGTCACTTCTTGTACAGTTTTTATATTGAGCACGTTTATGTAGTAATGTCTCGCATGAAACAACAAGTTTACTGTTACCTGTCACTGTTTATTTATATGTACTACGCGTATCGAAGGTTTAAATCTCCATCACCAGATGGATTTACGTGTGTTAGTATGATATATGTGTGTGTGTTGTGTTACGATTTTTGGATAACTTGTGGCTATGGCTCCAGTGGTCACAGGCTCTTTCTCTATCGTAACGCCGGCCGAAGTGGCCGTGCGGTTCTAGGCGCTGCAGTCTGGAACCGCGAGACCGTTACGGTCGCAGGTTCGAATCCTGCCTCGGGCATGGATGTGTGTTATGTCCTTAGGTTAGTTAGGTTTAACTAGTTCTCAGTTCTAGGGGACTAATGACCTCAGAAGTTGAGTCCCATAGTGCTCAGAGCCATTTTTTTCTATCGTAACGCATCACATGTAAACTGCCATATTCCGTAAACAAAGAAACATAACACACGCATATGTCGTACTAACACATGTAAGCCGTGCGGAGTGGCCGCGTGGTTAGAGGCGCCATGTCACGGACAGCGCGGCCCTCCCGCCGGAGGTTCGAGCCCTCCCTCAGGCATGGGTGTGGGTGTTGTTCTTAGTGTAAGTTAGTTTAAGTAGTGTGTAAGTTCTAGGGATCGATGACCTCAGCAGTTTGGTCCCTTAGGAATTCACACACGTTTTTTGAACACATGTAAGTCCACCTGACGATGGAGGTTTAAATTTTCGATACGCGTTGTGAATATAGTCCTAAATAAACAGTGACTGGTGACAGTAAACTCGTTGTTTCTTTCGATATCAGTAACTGTCACGACAAAGCCTAATCTAAATTGTTCGGATTTAGACGTAGTAATGTCTTTCACTGAGCTTGTATTTGTTTTTGTCTAAGATTTTTTTTTATTTTTGACGATACAGTAGTGCTGTTAGGTTTGTTGACCTGTATCTCACTTGATTCTAAGGCGCTAATCACGCTGTGTGCGTTTTGACTTTAATAGTTACACTAACTTATTTTAATTTATTGTATGGCGGTATAGCCGTCCGCTGTAGCGGAGTGGTTCTAGGCGCTTTAGTCTGGAACCACACGACCGCTACGGTCGTAGGTTCGAATCCTGCCTCGGGCATGGATGTGTGTGGTGTCCTTAGGTTGGTTAGGTTTAAGTAGTTCTAAGTTCTAGGGGACTGATGACTTCAGATGATAAGTCCCATAGTGTTCACAGCCATTTGAACCATTTTTTATGGCGGTACAATGGCAAGAGCCGCATAAGGGTTGCGCTTTTTCCATTTCAAATATGGACTTCACATCTGGAATAGTACGTTGTTGCGTCATTCAACGGTAATATTACGTGAAATTTATATTTTTACGTTTCTAGTGTGAATAATGGTAAATACTGATGTACACAGGGGGTCTCGGAACTCCTATTATCGTGGTATATGGGTTGTAGAGGGTAGTAAGTAGGCTAAATTTGTATAAGGAACCCCTCTCCATCAATGTGCCGTTTGGACATAAACTAAGTGTGAAGAGCGGATCATGCTCAGATCTCCTCCTTGACAGCAAGCACACAAACGGTGATGGGGACGCCGCTTTCCGTCCCTGTTGTAGCCTAATTATGATACCACATACAATCTTAGTGCGGCTGCAACAATGGCTGCGTGACACCGGTACGTTGAAGGACTGCTTTCGGTCTTGAACGAAAGCTCCGCAGTCTCGACTTTGAAGAGGACTTTCTTCGCCACGTAGAAGGGAACCCGATGGTGAGTACTCGAGACATTGCCCATGCCATGGCCGGGCATCTCTAGAGCACACAGGCACAGCCCATTGCCTCTGCTGCATGCTTACCACGAAGCGGAAGATTTGAAAGTAATCTGATCTTCGAACTTTTTTGACTTTGTTTCTTATGACAATTCAGTGGTGCAGGTCTTCTGACGGATTCCCAAATGCCTAACTGTGTCAATCAAATCCTTTAGTTTACACTTAAGTATACGATCTGTTGACTGAGAGAGACGTAGCAGTTTCTTACGTGTTTAGCAATTACTTATCTCGACCTTCACTTACGTTTGATAGCAGTATTGTTTTTCTTTTCCATTTTTGACGGTTTAGTGCGTCTGCAACAATGCATGGAAACAACTGTGTTGGGTACAGTGGTTTTGACTGCATCTTCATAACCGAGGAGGACGGCACGCTGACAACAAGTGGATGAAATTACTCATAGTTTGGGTCGGTCACTGGCAGATTAGCGCCCTGGGCATACTGAGTGAAGGAGGGAAGATTAGCGTTTAACGTACCATCGACTACGAGGTTGTTAGACATCTTGGATTGTTTTGTTGAGGATGGGGAAGGAAATCGGCCGTACCATTTCAAAGAATACATCACGGAAAATCCCGGAATTTGCCTGGAACGATGTAGGGAAATCACGGAAAACCTGTATCTGGAAGGCCGGAGGCGGACTTGAGCCGCCGTACTCCCGAGTGTGAGTCCAGTGTGCTAACCACTACTATACAGAGTTAATGTCTCCAGCAGCAGCATTTTGGTACTAAGAAGATAATCCATCACATGCCACAACCTTGGGCAATGATTCACTGTCTTGCTAAGACATCCAGTCGTCGCAACAAGAGTTTTTTAAGACGTCGTGGTGATCTCTGGGTCGTAAAATTCCCATCACACTCTGTAGCAATGACTTCTTCAAGAGCTTTTTTGTGCGGTCAGTTGCTGACGTATGGTATCCCCTCGTGGCGATGCGTGATTTTGCAAGTGTGATCTGTTGTCCGATGTGAGTGGCCACAGAACAGGATTGTGACCTGTTCGTAGGTGACACAATGTTTTTCTTGAAGAGTAATTCTCGGCTTCTGTACATGCAGCGCGGTTCCTGGCAGACGTTACTACAGGATTGTGGAAAGATATTTCCTAGGCTACTGCGGTGGCTGCTGCAGCCTGCAGACCTGACGCCACGCAAAGGTGCCTGCGCCTTGTTCATGGCGCACGTGGACGTGGATGCCATCTGATGTTTGTTAATGCTGCTGAAAATGCTCAGTCAAAGAATGGTGCATCTTCTGACAGCAGACAATCTTTATACCGCTTCTCTTGCACGATTCAAGGACAGGCAAAGAGGCATCAACGAGTGCGGAGATGTAGGAACTCAGAAACGCGTTGTCTTCCATTGAACGTACTTTTATAACATCTCTAGAGGGAATGTTTCATCTAAATCAGATTTTTACACTGCTGGGAGGATCAAATGGATAGTTAATAAAGTACATGGCATTTTGTAACTGCAAAAAAAAAAAAAGTGTGTGTGAAATCTTATGGGACTTAACTGCTAAGGTCATCAGTCCCTAAGCTTACACACTACTTAACCTAAATTATCCTAAGGACAAACACACACACACCCATTCCTGAGGGAGGACTCGAATCTCCGCCAGGACCAGCCACACAGTCCATGGCTGCAGCGCCTTAGACCGCTCGGCTAATCCCGCGCGGCTTGTAACTGCACGTTTCCAAGATTTTCTATGTGCAAAACACGGAGTCGAACCCTAAAGTGAGAGCGAATGGACAAGAAGAGTCATGTACTGGCATTGAAGTGCATAGTGACTGCAATACACCTACGGTGCTCATAGCTAGGAGCCCGCCCCTTCACGAACGCACAATTATAATACTACCTGAACTATGGGAAAAAAGTCACTGGCACAGGTCAAAGAGGTTTTTGTAGTCACTAAAGAAAATTTGTAAATTTGTGGTAAGTTCTTATGGGACCAAACTGCTTAGGTCATCGGTCCCCAAGCCTACACACTACTTAATCTAACTTAAACTAATTTAGGCTATGGACAACACCCACACCCATGCCCGAGGGACGACTCGACCGTGCGGCCACCCCGCGCGGCATAGTCACTAAAATCAGATGTAATGTTACAGTTAGAATAACTGTAGCTACAGCATATTTACAAGCCGGCCGCGGTGGTCTAGCGGTTCTAGGCGCTTCAGTCCGGAACCGCGCGGCTGCTACGGTCGCAGGTTCGAATCCTGCCTCGGGCATGGATGTGTGTGATGTCCTTAGGTTAGTTAGGATTAAGTAGTTCTAAGTTCTAGGGGACTGATGACCACAGATGTTAAGTCCCATAGTGCTCAGAGCCATTTGAACCATTTGAACCATATTTACAATGTAAAGTGCAGTTGTAACTTTATACTATAGTGTGATATTTCTTAGTACTAACAACGGCGCCGGCCGGAGTGGCCGTGCGGTTCTACGCGCTACAGCCTGGAGCCGAGCTCCCGCTACGGCCGCAGGTTCGAATCCTGCCTCGGGCATGGATGTGTGTGATGACATCAGAAGTTAAGTCGCATAGTGCTCAGAGCCATTTGAACAACTAACAACGGCCATGAAAGGGGAGGAAAGGCGCTATCAGAGCCTAAGCTACCTGCGGCACCACACACAAGTGGGACAGCAACTAGTCGTGGTTTAATATTTTTGTCTGATATCCCTATGCCATCACCTGCTAAATCTGAAATATGTTTTTTTATGTTGTGCAGTATAGGATCAACTAAACCGAGCGACTCCTATTGTGTCGTGATTACGTATTGTGTGTGTAGTCGAACACGTGAAACAACTGGGACACTCGTGTCTCGTCGCCACGGCGTCCCTTATTTGGAAGCGTTGCCATTTCTGTCCTCTGACCGATGAGCATTCGAGAATGCAGACTCCAGAACAGCCTAAGATGAAGGAAGGGCTAGGCAGCGTGAGCGTGGTGCTGCAAGGAGAAAGATGTACGTAATACAAACGCGCGCTATAAACAGTACTGATTTTATTAACGTTTTAATTCAGGCGTGCGTTATTATTATTCAAAGTGTAAATGTCGTGTGACTAGGGCCTCCCGTCGGGTAGACCGTTCGCCAAGTGCAAGTCTTTCGATTTGACGCCACTTTGACGACTTGCGCGGGATGAAATGATGATGACTAGGACAACACATCACCTAGTCCCTAAGCGGAGAAAATCTACGACCCAGCCGGGAATCGAACCCGGAACCTCAGGATTGATATCCTGTCGCGCTTACCACTCAGCTACCGGGGGCGGACAAAGTGTTAGTGAATATAAATGATATACATATTACAAGGATAGTTCTTGTGATGTATAAAAAAAGTATGTTGTCATCCCTAAAAATGTATGAATAATCGTTGCCAATAGCCAAGCAGCCTGTCAGTCATTTGTACCGAGCCTCAGTACAGTCAAGGAGAGTGCTGTCAACTGGCCTACGACTGTGCGATAGCTTCTGCGTAATGGAAACAGCTGCAAAAGAAGCTCCGTTAATAGAAAGGACAATGGTGACGTGTGCTTGAAGTGTACAAGTCCACCTACAACGTTTACGTTAAATGATTGGGTGTGAAACATCCCCCTAGAAAAATTTTATTAATGACAATGCTGGACAACCTCTACGTTATTTGATTTTCAAATCGCTGACCAAAACTGAACGTACTCAGACATTTCTCTCTTTACTTATTCTGATCATCACCAAACTGACACACAATATTTTTTTTTTAGCGCAACGCATTCTGACTTCCAATAATCCCTACAAAAATATGGCCCTGACTAACAATAACCTATACCTTTCATGAATCACTTACCTCACAAAAATCTTCGTTACTCAAACTACTGCAACACAGCGTGCGCCAATACTGGCAGCTGAATAAAAGATTCTAACTACTGAAGGCACTAACTACCGATAGGCATAGTTAGCAAATGAAAGATTTTGATAGAGAACAAACAACGTCTTTACCTTAATAATGTCCAAAAGTCATTATATATATATCAGTTCATGACATCCAGTCTTACAAATTTAGTTTTTCTGACGGACACACGTCCAGATCGTCCGCTCTCAAAACTCTGCCATCTCTCTCCCCACATCCGCCACTGCTGGTGGCTCACCTCCAACTGCGCAACGCTACAATAGCGAATATTCCAACAATGACAACCAGCCACAGACTGCACACAGCACAGCCAGTGATTTTCATACAAAGCGCTACGTGGCGTTACCAACATAAAAACCTAAACAGCCCCTACTTACAGCTGTTACAATCACCTCACATCATGATGTTTTCGACAGCAGTCACGAATAGAGGTGTTGCAGTGGGGTGTAGAATCTATGTACGATATCCCTAGGCGGGAGCCCCTGCAGCTGTAATGAGCACTCATCCACATTTGTTCCTCTTTTCTGTTCATTCCATTCTCTTGCCGTCGGACCTGTGCGCTGTTTCTACATCTAATTGAAAGCGCGATATAACCTCTTTGCTACTGCCTGCTTCACGCATCGCCTGGGGGTGCCCGAGAGCTCTGCACCGCTGACTTAACTGCTACCCGCCTCAGCTTGCTCTCTGTCGTTCACCACCGATAATTGGAGGACGGCCGACCAACGGTAAGTTCTGGCAGTCGTGAGAGACATGCACGCTAGGAGCAATTGCTGGAAGTGAATATTATTTCTAGCGAGTGGGTGACGCTATTCTATCAACTTACACACCCGAGAAATACGTCGCCCTGATTTGATGGATGATGCTCCTGGAAATTAAACTGTTGTTTATGGCTACGGAATGCATGGACAAAGTGGAATCATCAAATCATAGGAAACATAGTGATCGACGTCCATTGGACTGGCGTGATGAGGTCAGTAAGAGGCAGACTGTACGAACATGGAGAATTAGAATATGTATTTTAAGTTTAAGTTAATTTGATTCCTTATTCGTGGCTACCCAGCACTGCTTAAGCTATCTGTCTGTTAGTGACACAGTCATTCTGGTTTAGTAGGTTTGAACCCACGTATTAATTCATTACTATCTGAGGTGCCTTTGCATCATTTAACTTGGTATTCTATGTAATACCCACTTTTTCAAAATTAATTGCGTTATCCATCATTGAATGGATACAGTAACCCTACGGATAGGATGAAACAAATTATGAACATCAAATTATTTTAGTAAGGGATTTTTGTCTCCTACGCAGTGACTCTCTTTTCTGCTGCTTTGTGACAAGTACTCAGTCTCGTCTTCTATCTCTTCGTAGAAATGCAATGTTTCAAGGAGGTGCGGTAGTTTCTCAAGCTTGTACATTTTATGACAATATATATGTTAAAATCGAATTCTGATGCTTACTAGCATTCAAATTTTCCTTGTCCTAACCCGTTTCTTATTTATTTCAGAATTTCTAAGACGAGGCGACGCGGAAGTCTTTATACGTTGATGCGACTGTTCAGGTGCCATTATAGCCGCCTATACGTATATTTGCATGTCCAGTCAAAGAACGTGGCTTCATTATCTTTTCATCACATACGAAGCCCAATTACAGTTTCTTGAATGCATTTTTATGCTCTCTACCATTGGAGATAAAAGAAATTTATTACTGGTACATGGTCTTACATCGCCCATTTAATGACTGACCATGGAAACCAGCTGCGCCGAACATTTCAGGTTTTTTATTTCCAAGCCTAACTGTTGTAATAAAAAAAATTCTGTCAAAACAACTTAGAGAAATTTTCATTGTGAACCCAACCAGATACAGCGAGAAAATATTTTGCTATGTCAGAACTAACGTAATTCCTTGTCGTTTTAATGGAAAGTTGTAGGTACTGTTGTTTATATTTTATTTATGTATTCTCTTATCTATTTTATCTAAAGAGTTCAGGAATTATTCTCCGATTTAGTTAATATCTATGTGTTGTCCATTGGTTGTTTGATTTGTTGGGCTTACAGGCCTTAGTTGTGTTGATATAGATGCATTTTTACTTGTGGTACGTGTTAACTGAAAATTTTGTGTGTGTTCTAGTAGTGACTGAATTTTCAGACTGTGTCCTGTTGAAATTAGTTTGTCAGAAAGTCGACATAACGCCAAGTTTTCAAACCTAAACGGAAAATTGTATAAATTACGAGAGTTGGAACTCTAATAGTGGCAACTTTTTATTTACAGCTCGTAAAAAGTAGATACGTGTTTCACGGTTTTCCTGACTTTCAAATTAGTCACCACCATTGCATATAACACGTTGCCAGCGATGTGGAAGTCGTAGGATAGTCTTAGCAGCTCCAGTTGTGTTGAGAGTTCGAGCGGTGCGGTCTGTTGCCCGACAAATTCGTAGCAGTTCTGAAGCGAATGCCGTGAAGTGTTTCCTTCTGTTTAGAAGTAGAGTTGAACTCACGAGGACTTAAGTCAGGGGAGTGCAGTAGGTGGTATAGCACTTAGTAGCCCCATCAAGAAAATCAGCACAGCTTGCACTTTACGTGCTTGAGAATTGTCCTGCAAAATGATTGTCAGGTCCTGCAGAAAGTGTCATCACTTCTGTCTCTATGCTGTTCATTTTTGGAACACAACCTACGACCAGCTTGGAGACAGAAGTGACGACACTTTCTGCAGGACCTGACCATCATTATGCAGGACAATTCTGAAGCACGTACAGTGCAAGCTGTTACTGATTTGTTTGACTGATGGGGCAACTAAGTGCTATACCACCTACTGCACTCCCCTGACTTAAGCCTTCGTGAGTTCAACTCGATTTCTAAACTGAAGGAAACACTTCATGGCATTCGCTTCAGAACTGCTACGAATTAGTCGGGCAACAGACCGCGCCGCTCGAACTCTCAACACAACTGGAACTGCTAAAAGTATCCTGCGACTTCCACATTGCTGGCAACGGGTTATACGCAATGCCGTTGACTACTTTGAAGGTTAGTAAAACTTTGAAACACATATCTATTTTGTACTATCTGTAAATAAATAGCTGCCACTATTAAAGTTCCAACCCTCGTACAAATATTAATGATTCATTGGTAATATTCTTGTATTTAATTGAATCTGTCTAATTTCATGTCACAAAAAGAAATTCATAAAAACTTTGTAGAAAATTTTTAATAAATTATTTTTTCCAGATGTAGCGATTAGTAATTTTTGCAGGCCTTTCAGGCCTCTTTCATTCCCAACACCTTGCTAGCTACTGTGTTTCAATGGTAGCAGAGTGCGGTTGCAGGAGCGAGCGAGCTGTCATGACAGAAAGGAGATAAAAAGCTAAATTTGTTTTTTCGAAGTCATTTTTTAGGTGCCGTGTAGGTTCAAGTGTTATTTGTTTCCAAGTGATTCTGTTTTCAAACATGGTTGTAATAGACGTACTACAGATTGAGGATTTCAAGTAAGATCAATTGATCTATGAGTTATAAATCCCGAACCAGGCAGTCTGAGCCGTGCGTGGTTCGTGTTCCCGCCATCATGTATTTTACACCCTGTTTTTAACGTACTTCCATCTCCCTACGTTAATTTAAATTACTGCTGTCACTGAGTTGCTGCTTTGCCTGACCGTGAGGGGCGTTAGCAGCGCGTATCGATATACCCCCTCTCGTGCCAGACGGGGTGGCCGAGCGGTTCTGGGCGGTACAGTCTGGAACCACGCAACCGATACGGTCGCAGGTTCGAATCCTACCTCGGGCATGGATGTGTGTGATGTCCTTAGCTTTAAGTAGTTCTAAGCTCTAGGGGACTGATGACCTCAGAAGTTAAGTCCAATAGCGCTTAGAGGCATTTGAATCATTTTTTTCCCTCGCGTAGTATCTTTGCTTGACTACTATTGCTTCCCGGTCGTTGTCTGTCGTAAGCGAGTTCGGGTTGCGAGTTCGGGTCTGCCAGTCAGTTGGAACGCGTCTGGAGTGCAGTCCGGACCTGCCAGTTAGGGAGTTGCAATGTGGCACTAGTACAGTCGGATTGGAGCAGCAGTGAGATCTGCGTCGACATGGCTCGCCCGACCATTGCCGCCACGCATCACTTTAGCGGGTCCGCGGTCTTGGAGGATCGTCGGTCGGTCGTCCTACTGGACGACGCGTTTTGGCTCACCTATAAGCCGATAAGTCGCCTGTGCATGTGTGTGTGTGTGTGTGTGTGTGTGTGTGTGTGAGTGTGCGCGCATCGACTCCCGATTTGTCTTCGAGTGTGATTAGTTACTGTCGCATGTCGTTCAGGTCTTCGTGCTAGTGTTAGTCAGCTTGTGTGTGTATTTGGTGTTGTGTCCACTGACGGCTATTTTAGATGTTGGCGGCATTCTGAGAAGAGTCGGTCGGTTATTGTGGACGGGGGAAGTTATCTCCGCGCGGTGCAGTCGGCTGGGTTCGCTGGCAGTCCCTGCACTGTGTCGGAGTGTGTGTGGAGCTGTCCGATCGCTACGAGCTTCGTGGTTCACCGACCCAGGACGTCAAGGTTGAGTAGTGGTTTCAACTACCCAAGCCACGTCCATTCATGTTGGTTCGTTTCGGTAGCTTGCTTTTGGGAAGGTTTTCCTGTGAACAACACTGAGTGTTTCTACTGATAAAATTTAGCCCCATGCGGTGCAATTAACTATTTTGCTTGAGTACAGTTCGAGTGCACCAGTGGAATCTTCTGCCTTGTGGTCGGTAGTGTTCCGGTTACTTGCCCTGGCCACTAACGTAATTTCAGGTATACGTGCTTTCCTCATCTGTTGCCGTTGTCCAACATCGTGTGTAATTTTGGCGCCTAATACTTAATCAATTGTGGATTATCACGTTTGTAACCTCATGTACTGATTGGTGAGAAGCAAGTCGTTGTGTCGGTCGGTCTGTGACTGTCCCGTGGTTGGGTTCCGACGGATCAAGTGTAGTTGGGCTCACCACCTGTCTCACGTAAGTAAACGAGGGTAGACCGATCTCCCTGGAGGCTTCTGAGTGCCACCAATGTTTAATTATCTGTTTTCGGCTGTTTAAAATTTAAGGCTTATGGTTATTTTTTTCTTTTTCTTAAAAATTTTGCAAAATTAATTCATACTTTATCTTTCAAGTTTAAACATTGCGGCCTTCTGCGTTTAAAAGTCTATGGTAATATATTCTAAAATTTTGAAACTTAATGGTGGTCTTCACCCTATGGTATTGCACCTTGCTTATGTTTGTTCTATCTACTTTGATGTGATGTTTTTTGGTAATTATTTTATTGCAACTTAATTGGACTTTTTTAATCTTGTTAATTTGTTAAGATTTCTTGTTTGGAGGCCTTCAGCCGAGAAAGAGTTGCATTCGGCAAAGGTCCGGCTATGTGCCTTTTTGGTTGTAGAAGTGTATTAAATTACAATAAATTACAATTAGAAGGTGAAACTGACCCCCACCTTACTTGGCCCTTTCCACAATCCTAATTACCTGTTCCGGCCAGCGGGTTTAGCGGGCGTATCACAGTCATTGCAGTATCAGTGGTTAGTGCAGCAACTCCATGGCGTGGTGGACTGCCCGCTGCAGCTTAGCGTGCTGTCCTCCCAGTCTTTTAGTTAGATTTATTCAGTTTTCAGTACAGCTTATATCTTTTAAATGAAATAGCAGTAATCTGAACAAACCTCTAAAATAACAGTTGCTCTTCATACTATTATTTTACTTTCAAACCAAATCTTGTGTATGAACTGTAAGTGAATGCAATAATTGTATATGATTTTTTTGTTGTCACTATGATTGTCAGTTGCGTCACTGATGGAATGTAGGGTCTGTTATAGTATCTGGCTGGCAGATCATGAAGTCATTGCAACAAATAAATAAAAATAAAAGAATATTGTACCACAAAGAACTGACCTGGTGGATGGGTGCTTACAAAATGAGGACAGCATGTGTCTAGAATGGTCACCCCACTCCCTGCATTAAATCTGGATGAACATGTGAGGGAGACTCTAGGCAGTAAGACTGCAAGCATAATACCATTAAAACATGTTATAGCTGACAACCATTGTGCGTTTGTCCAGGAATTGGAGGACTTGTCCCAAACCATGATGGTTACTTGATGCAGAACATTAAGAGCTGCCATGCATCTTTTATTGCCGTAGGTAGTTAACATATGATTTATTCATATCCTATATATTAGCACTATAAAGAAACTAAACACAATAAGTGTGATTCACGGCCCCATATTCGCTACTCCAGAACATCATGTGGCTGCGTCCTCGTGTAAAGTGTCAATAATGCCTGGTGGGATTTGTGGGTCTCGAGGGTGCCTGACGATATGGATTTGGTTGCAGAACCCTTCTTTTCAACCTGTCTATCTCAGACACTGGAAATAAACCGACAACTTTTTAGTACCATAAATTTATCTACAAGCACAGAAACGTAAAATATGCGCTGTAATCTGTGTACTAACACAAAGTTGTAAGGAGTTTTCGTCTCTGGCTGCGTTTAATTTATCTGAATCCAAACTAATTTTTGGCAGTCTGCAGGGGAAATTTTATACTTTAACGTAGCGAGTGCTAGCTTTCGAGACAAGCAAAAAGCCATACACAGATAGAATCTAGACTAATCATCGTTGGCCTAGTGACTGGTCAACCTGGGGGTGGGTTTTAGGAGGTATCAGTCAGTAAGGGAGAAACAATGATGTTCCCGTTTCTCTACACCTGCAAAACAGCACCCAAACAAAATACGGAAACGCGCAACAAACTTTACTCGATGTCCAGTCGTATAACATACTTCGGCTTCGTATCAGTTTTGGTTTATCCTCATTATACAACTACAGGAATGGCCTTCTTCCACAGGAATACAGAGAGAGTAGATCGGGGATTAGAAAAATAACCGTTACACGTGTATTCTGGTGAAACAAGAACGGTGCAAAAGAAACAACAAATGCTGATTACAGTAAGAAATTATACAACTCTGATAACTGGTTTTAAATGGAAAATATTATTTTAAAAACGATTCATTAATTTCATGTAACTGATCACACAGTGAGTACGATTGCTTCTGAAATTCTCTGGAGTATTCAAAACACGTTCTTGATTATCTCTGTCAGAGCTGCACAGAGATGAATATCACAAACACGAAAGCACTGGAATGTAATTACTGGCGGGCTCTTCATATACGCTCCACGCTGCCAACCTCTGGCATCGCTCTCTTCCCCTGCGGCTCTAATTTGGGAACACGACGTGGCGCTGTGGTTTCGTTGCCCAAGTCTTTCTTCGTGCTTTTCATTTTCCACGTGATGGATAGTTCCTTAAAAGCAGCAAAAATTTCAGTATATAATTGTTAATGATTACAAATGTTTAATTTTGGTGTATTTGTAGTTATAGACTCTGCTGCATAATCGCATCTAGATATATATTTGTTAAATTCTAACTTTCCTTTCATTTTTTAATATAACATTCTCTCATAATCAAGATCAGTAGAAAGTATCATATTAGATGATGGGAAAGAAAACTGTCCATAAAGTTGTTATTATATATTATTTATGTAATAATATTTCATAATTGTTTTTTCACTGAAGTAACGTGACCTTAACCTCTGGAAAAAACTGGAAATATTACTTTTTATTGGAGAGTTACCATTTCACAAACTGTTAACGCACAAAAATCTTCATTTACAATGTAATTCATGTGTAACTTTCAGTAAACAAGGTACCTAAAAGTAAAAATCATTTTAAGAAATTATGTAAACTACTATCTTTCAATGAATAATTTGAACTTCAAGACAATGTAAATTTTTAAAAAAAGCAGCATTTAGCGCTTTCTGAGAGAAATAAATCCAAGCAAACGATTAAAGCAATATTTATTTTGACAAAATGGGCAGCATATCTCCTCAGGTATGTAACTCAGCCTATTTTCATACATCATGCCATACGGAACTTCAAGAGAAAAATATTTTCATATATTTTTTTCGATTTAATGATTGCTGCTATCGCTATACAACTATTGAACAGGAGTTAATAACTATAAAACTCCAACTTGATTTGTAGTTGTACTGACAGGTTAGAACAACTGCGCGCTTCAGCTGTTACGCTAAAAGTTCGATCGATCACTAGACTCTCATAATGTCCAAAATTCGGATGCAAAGCAACGATTGAGGTGACTTCGCCAGTCTTGCATTTCCCAGTTATACAGGGTGTTCAAAAAAAGTGTCGAATAGTTTGAGAGGTCGTAGTAATAGAAACAAGAAATAATCCAATAAAAACACATACTTTCAGAGATAAACACGTGTTTATAGGAAAGGCTGCGCGACGCTTGGGTGCGGATATTAGTACAGTCGTTGCATTGGCGCTCCGTCAAATGTGTCGGCAGGGTATTATGATGTCTTACTCACAGTACTCTACCTACCATTAGAAGTTCTGCAGTCAGTTGTGTTGTCCGAGTCGTGTCATGGGCTACGTTAGCTTTCGTCGTGTTTGCGTGCGTACCTTGGGTACGTAACAGCGTGTTTTACCTTCTTCCAAACGCAGATTCACTTCTATGTTTACGGTTATTGTGCAGTTTGTGCGTACAAATGGTGTAGACAGTTACATTTTCTCTCTTACATCATTTGTTAGCGGTGGAAGCCTACTACTCGACAAGTCAAATGGCGGATATAATATTCTACTATGATTTATCAAATGGACCCAGCTTACGAGCTCGTGCCCTCTACGCTGAAAAATATTTACAGCGCAGTGCCCTCTGGTAAACCGTTCAGCAGACTTTCCCTGCGTCTGCATTCAGACAGGTACCTTTGCACTTTGGAAGACTGACAGAGGTAGACCACGCACAGTCCGCACGCCTGGCGTGGAGGAGCGTATTCTCGTTCGGTGGAAGAAACCCCTGCGACCAGTGTGTGACGATTAACATCAGCAAAAGTTGTGTCTCTTATCTGGGGGAACTCCATGAAGAATTGCTGTAATCATATCATCTACCTAGCGCTCAGGCCCTAAGGCCACAAGTTCATCAAGGCAGACGGATGTTCTGTCACAGGCTGTTCGAGAAGTATGCCGCGAAT
The DNA here is from genome assembly GCF_021461385.2 of Schistocerca piceifrons. Classification (NCBI taxonomy): domain Eukaryota; kingdom Metazoa; phylum Arthropoda; class Insecta; order Orthoptera; family Acrididae; genus Schistocerca; species Schistocerca piceifrons. Next base: position 399,557,146 of record NC_060141.1, on the reverse strand, counting down.
CCACTGTTCACAGCATATTTACCTATGAGGCATGGTTCACAAGAGATGGTGTTGTGAATGTCCATAACGAGCATGTATGTGCAGATGTGAAACCCCAAGAAACTCTAGGAAGAACGCATAATCACCGATTGTCAATCAACGTACGGGCAGGCGAATTTGGAAATAGATTAATAAGGCCATACGTCCTATCAAAAAGGTCAACTGGGGCAAATTATCTGGATTTTCTCATTAGTGTACTGCCTACTTTGTTGGAAGCTGTGCCACTGCAGTAACGAATAGAAATTTGGTTCATGCATGATGGCGCACCAGCACACATTCGTCACACTGTGCGCGAACATCTGACGCAGACATTTCATGACCGCTGGGGGCCCAACAGCTTGGCCTGTTTCTTTCCCAGACATGAATCCCCTAGACCTTTGGCTATGGAGCACATGAAGGAATTGGTCTACGCAACTCCAATCAACGACGTGTGGACACTATAGGGTCGCGTCTTCAACGTGTGCCGGCAGGGATGCGTCATTCCTTACGTCGGAGGGGAGAGATGCGCATTGTGGTGAATGGACGCCACGCTGTAGACGTTCTGTAAACACGTGTTCATCGCAGAAAGTATACGTTTCTGGACCCATGTTTACTTATTTTTCTTGTTTCGATGGGTACTACCACCTCTCAAAGTATTCGATACTTTTTTGGACCTCTGTATACCTCCGTCGGTGATTTAGAAACTTGGGACATTTATAGAATTTTTCCACCCAGAAAAAGCATTCGACAGTGTAAAATGGTACAAAATGTTCGATTCTCAGAAAAAAGTGTAAGTTGTAGGGTAAGAAAAATAATACAAAATATGTACAAAAACCAAAAGGGAACAATAAGAATGGAAGAGCAAGAAGAAAGTGTTTGGATTAAGAAGAGTGCTGCACAAGGATGCAGTCTTTTGCCCTTACTGTTCAATTGATGGAAATAAAAGTAAAGTTCGTGGGTGGGATTAAAATTAGTGTGAAGCAATATTAATGATAAGATTTGCTGATACCATCGCTATCGTCAGTGAAAGGGAAGGACAACTGCATGACATGTTGAACGGAATTACCAGTCCAATGAATACAAAATATGGATCGATGGTAAACCGAAGAAAGACGAAAGTAGTGAGGAGTATCAGAAATGAGATTACCTAGACTATATAAAAATTAGAGACCACGAATTAGATAAAGCGAAGAAATTATGATATCTTGGAAGAAAAATAAGATATAATGGACGAATTAAAGAGGATATAAAAATCAAACTGGCTCAGGTCAAAACAAGTATCATCAGTTACATCAGCCTCAACACGGGGAATAAAATTTCAGGGAGTACGTCTTTGAATCACAGCATTGTATGGAAGCGGATCATAGACTTCGGAAATGTCGGAAAAGGAGAAAATCTAAAGGTTTGAGATGTGGTACTGTAGAAGAATTTCAAAATTAGGTGGACTAATAATATGAGAAATGAGAGAGGTTCTCTGCAGAATAGGCTAGGGAATAAACCATGCAGAACACTGATAGTGAAAAGAGACAAAATGATAGAACATCAGGGTGTAACTTCCACAGTACTAGAGAGAGCAGTAGAAGAGAAAAACTGTAAGGGAAGAAAGAGATTAGAATGCTCAAACAAATCACTGAGGACGTTGTGAGCAACTGATACTCTGATATGAATTAGTAGGAACAGAAGAGGCAAAGTCGTGGCATCAACACAGTCAGAAGACTGATGATCCGAAAAAATAAATAAATAAAAATAAAGCTGAGGCAAGGAAGGAGACGAATACGATAGACAAGTTGGGCTAGTGGCTAGATGGTAACAATGGGCAGTGAATGAAAGAACTGATGCGTTACTGTTTTGGTACAGAACACCAGGCAACTAATGTGTTTAAGCCGAGATCACTGTTGGAATACTTATCACACTGGTGTGAAGACTGTGTCACTGTTCAAGTGGTGCCAACACTGAATCGTTCAGACAGGAACTTCTTGTTGTGCAGAGTGCATAGTCGTTCAGGACATGCACAGGAGACAATGTTTTCAAACCTGTCTGTGAATAGCTCCTTATCCCTCACAGTCGCATCAAACACCACATGACTCGTTCCTGAATGCTTCTGATGAGAACTACTTTCAGGACTGTAGTAATCATTTATACTGGTATTTCAAATGACTCCATTACATCCCTTATAGAAATAAAAATAAACATCTGGACGAACTTCCACAAAGAATTTCTGTAACTGAAAGAAGAAATGGAATATCATCCGATGTGCCATACCTAGCATAACATTATATGGAAACCACTGAAATTGCCCAAATACACCAAGAATAATACAAAGTGATATCCTATTATCGTGAAACTAGTAAAATGTGAATGGAACTCCGAACGCACAAAATACAGAGTTTTGTTCACTGTCCTAGATAATATCGAGCAGCTTTCAATTCTGTGTCATAATAGCTGACATGTAAACATACAAGCTAGTATAGTAGCTACAGTGCACAGTGAGCAAGCAGTTCACATTTATTTACTTTCGTAAGCTCTAAGATAGCGTATTAATAAAATCTCGCAACATTAACTGCAGATCCATTGTTTGCAGAGGCTTTAATGCTAATGATTTTATCACAGACTGTACTGATACAGGACATTTAGAATTATGATGTATCGTATTATTCCACATGTTAGGGTTCACGACGATGGTTGATGTACAAAGTTGAAGAGATATTGAAAACATAAAGGAGGTGGAAAAAATATAGAAACACCGTGACAAATGCATGCTTGAACACAAATGCAGATGCTAGCCAAGCCTGCGTGTTGCACTGTTGTATTTGACCACAAACGCCACGTGTGCAGTGTCCTTAACACACTGCAAACTCAGTTGTGTTCGGAACACCGTTCTATGTAGTGCTGAGTCCACCATATCACACCAATGAAAAAAGGTACTTGAAAAATTCCTGCTAATATAAACAAGCACCTCAGGTATCAAATGTAATGACAGTGCTACACCGGGCAGCTGCAGAATTTTAAAGTGATTTTCCTGACTAAAATATTTTTTAGAGAAACGTACTTTCTTGAAGTACCAGTAAACCCCCTATTGTTTGAAGAATCGAACTCCCATGTAAAAAATACCTTCAAACTTCTGATTACTTAACAAATGACTTAAGGACCATGTGAACTGAACCTTCCGTCGGTCTTAGTAGAACAACATTATAATAAATGATAAGCGAAAGTCTGCTTTTGTTCTACAGTATTATTTTTATTCCGTTAAGCGATTTTCAGCTTACTAGGCCATCTTCCAACATTTTTCTGAATATTGTCACTAAAAAAGTTACGATGTTTGTAAACAACATTGGAAGAGAAATTACACATCTACATTGAAGCAGAAACGTGCAGTAAATAACATCTTTAATAGTGTGGTGGTAATGCAATGTAAAAAGTAAAAACCTGAACAGTAAATAAATAAAAAGGGAGTAAACAGGAAAAGGTTTTAAGTTAGCGTAAATTTTGTTGTTCCATTGCCTCAAGACATATGCAGGGTGATCCTAATTAACGTTCAAAGAACCCCGAAGAGACGTAGACGATGGAGAGACAAAAGTCACATGGTATTGCAAATGTCTGGAAATACCCCAAAAACGGATGACAAATATTAAAGATGTGACGTTACCACATGACGTACCTCGCCGCAAGTGCAGCGTTTGAAACTATCGGTCTGTCGCAACTGATCGTCGCAACACAAGTCGAGTATTCACGCCAGTGCGGCTCTGTGCCACAGTGCGCCGCTTTAGCTCGTGGGTTTGTGTTCTAGTCTTGCGTCCGGCAGGCAGCAGTTTTTTCATTGCGTTAGGCAGAAATGTGTTTACATTGAGGTAAGATTTATTATTTCCTTTAGCGGTCTTGCACAGCGTAGGTCTGTTCATTACACGCGTCGTGACCGTAATGAGAATCATGGATTCTCTTAATGTACAAATTATTTCGTAATTTTTTCGGATGCCAGGATAATTTATTGCACTGGTGCAGTGTGAGCCATAACACTTCCTCACAATCATAAGTCAATGATTACACATAAATTAAAACCGCTTTCTGTACTTGTCAGAGCAACCTATACCAAGAGTGAACTTAAAACTCAAGCTTACTGTTCCGTCTTTAATACTCGTGCAGGTGGGAAAACTTAACTGAAAGTACGTCTGCAGAGTATCTAACGTGTTTAAAATAGTTTCCAGTGGAATAGGCTAAATGCGCGTCCAGTCCAGCTTCCTTCCCTGTTGCTTTATAAATCAGAATGAGCAATTAAATGACGGCCCAGATAGTGTAATGTCTCTTGCAGCGGTCTCTCCGCGATATTTTCAGAAATTTTATAAATTATATAACTCAGTACATATCTCGAAATATCTCTTCTTATCTTACCGATTCCTAAACTTTAATATACGATGATTACCAATGCAAAGAAGTTTCAAGCCTTATTATTCCTTGGAGCGTCCATTTACTCCATGGACTAACTTCTCTGCTATCTATGTTTTCTCTTATGAAAAGAATGAAGGAGATCTTACCGATTAGCCGTGAAAGAACGAAGATGTATATGCATGTATTGTTGAGCTAGTCGCCATCTTGATGAGATTCTGTATGAGAAGGAATTTAATACATGAACTAAACTAAAGTAAGTGTGTTCGCGTATTATTTAAATGATTATTATTGACAGTGTCTGCTTACTACGCTGTGTTGCACGGGATCAGTGGGGAACGTCTGATTTACACTGGACGAACCTGCCGTTTTGTATTCTCAAGATATCCAGTTGATTACTTCCAATAAATAGGCTAACACGGTCTTACCAACAGATCTCCGGTCTTCCCCATGTGATCACCGAAAGTTAATAATTATTACAAATGTTTTCAGGAGATCGACTGACAACTTTCGTCGCACCGAGACTTCGAAATTGCTTCACTGCCTTATGGAATTTAAGTTAAGCTCAATTTAATCAGGATAGAACAGTACTGAACTGTGTGAATGTGATAAACCTGCTTTGCGAATGAAAATTCCCTTAATATACGCATGTTTTTTACTATCCTGATCAGTGAAGCTAAATCAGGACGGTGTGAGAGAGGTTTTTAAATTTCAGATCCTACAAAAAATATTAAAATAGCAATCATCGGAAGTCGCTCAGCGCAAATGAATACTACTGGGCAGGTGGCGGAAGATGGCTGACACTTTGCTTTAACATGACAAGTGATCGTTCTTCGCATAAGACATGATCAGTTAGTCCAATAAATATGAAAAATCTGACCATCATTTCACTAACAATGAATGAACACAAAACCATGTACAACAAAGAATGGTCCCGTTAACTCAGTAAAGACATCGAGAAAACATTCATGCAGGGATTAAACTAAGGAAATTCTTACGTATAAAAAGAGAAACTACTATTTCAAATACTGGTGGCAGAGTGAGGGAAAATGACGGCCTAGCGTGGAACAGACCATCCGGACACTGTGGCTTCAACCAAAGTCATTATGAGGTGTAAGGAAGACCCGAAACGTCTATCAGGTTTGACTGAATAAAATAGACACAAACGAAATGACAGAAACGCGATGTAACATGTTTCAAACTTGGTTCTCCTAAGAACAGCAGGAGACGTCGCAAACTCGCTTCGACAGACTTTCCGACAACAGTCAGCCTATGCAGCACCATTTGTTTCTCCTCCGTCCGTCAGCGCCCGACACTCGCTTCTGGCTGGACACACTCTGCCTCAGGATCACCTGCGCAAGTCAGGTCATTCCGCGCTCCTCAGGACTGGAGGACAACAAAATGCGTTAAAGTAGAAAGAGACCAATCATACTGTCTGCCGCAGCCCCTGTCCTTTCCCAGGCGTTACTTTCGCACCCAAACGGAGAGGGTAAAAGCTCATTAGGTTTTAAAATGCCAACTCATCCTAAGGCTTACAGCTTTACGTCCCCCTGTCTCTCTCACACTTGGCTGCATCTGTCTCCCTTTGAGAGATATCTTCCGTGTCTTTCTACTTTTTTTATTCATTCATCTGGCACCTGGTAAATGGTTTCGGACATAACTAGCCTCTCGGAAAGATGTGTGCTATTGTATTCTTTAGGATTGCGTGTTTGATAAATGATAATATGGATCCTCACTCCTGATCAGTTTCCTAATGCAGCTAATATGAGAACCAAATCCGACAACGGATGACATGTATGAAGATACTGACGTCCGTCTCACTAAAAGTGCATTTTCAGTCAAACATCTGCCTGCTGTCATTTAAGCTTGGTTTCCTTCAGTTATGGATAAGGCAGAACTAACTGCAATCACTCTAGTAATTAGCTCCTTTTAATAGAATCTTGACAGATAATTCAATACTACTTTACTTTATTGAAACAACAGTATTTTTCCTCTGATGTAAAGTTTTAACTTCGACAAATCCCTGCTCTGAATGCAGAGCGGCCTGTTGGGTGGCTCAGTCAATGGAAAAAATTGGCTCTAAGCACTATGGGACTTAACATCTGAGCCGGCCGTGGTGGTCTAGCGGTTCTAGGCGCTCAGTCCGGAGCCGCGCGACTGCTACGGTCGCAGGTTCGAATCCTGCCTTGGGCATTGATGTGTGTGATGTCCTTAGGTTAGTTAGGTTTAAGTAGTTCTAAGTTCTAGGGGACTGATGACCATAGATGTTAAGTCCCATAGTGCTCAGAGCCATTTGAACCATTTTTGAACTTAACATCTGAGGCCATCAGTCTGCTATACTTAGAACTGCTTAAACCTAACTAACCTAAGGACATCACACACATCCATGCCCGAGGCAGGATTCGAACCTGCGACTATAGCAGTCGAGCGGTTCCAGACTGAAGCGCCTAAAACCGCTCGGTCACAGCGGCCGGCTCAGTCAATGGAGACCCTCACGTAACGTATACAGGATAATCTGGCGACCGCGCCTTAAGAGTTCTTTTCAAATACGCCAGAAGTACGTCATGGTTTAAGGTTACGCTTCTGATTAATACCATAGTAATGCCTCCTGCAGACACGTTGGCACCAGTCGCAAAGAGGCAGCTTTGAAACTGGCGATGGGTTATGCCCACGATAGGCTTGCCCGCGCCAACCGAGAGTTGACAGTGTGAATTTACGCCCCGTGAGATATAGCGATGAAAAGGATGTTTACAAGAACCGTGAAAACTTTCGTAGCTGAGTTGAGATGCTTTCCAAAGTAGTCTGAATGGTAGGGGGAAGATGCGAGAATTTTCTCTGTCCCATAAGCTAAAGCTGTAACTAGAGCTCTCATCGGCCGCTAATGTGTGGCGAATATATTTCTGAGACTCATACGATGGGTGGAGGGGAGTCACGTGGTCAGCTTTGTCTCTTCCGATAGGCCAGCTAATAATCACGAGCCCTGGATGGCTAACGGAGGTTTTTGGTGGAATTAATTTCGGTGAGACGCCGGAGGTAGGGAAAGGAAAATTGGGTTCCGGTCCGGGGATCGATGGGGAAAGTACTTTGGTTCCGCAGATGGTGCAGGACACCAGCTTTCCGGCTCCAAGTTCTATGGAGAACAGTTAGTGTTCGTTGGAGATCCGAGTTGCAATCACGTTAGAGTCGTTTTACAGCTACAGTCATGATTCTTTAGCTTATCATTTCAGTATTCGTGATGTGGGTCTCAATGTTTATTACAATGAATCTTGAGTTACCATGACTTGCTCGTTAACTTGCCAAGTGCGCATGTTGATTCCGGTGTATGTCTAAACTCTCCGTAATACCATGGGTACATCTACGTCATACTCTTACCTCATGGTGTGTGGTGGAGGGTAGTCTTCGTACTACTAACTCAGTACTCCAACCCCATTTCACTTGCGATCAGCGCGTAGATGAATGTTCTCCACGTAGTCATTACGCGAGACGTAACTGGGGGAAATAATATGTTGTCCGCCTCTTCCCGGAAAGTACTGCTTCGAAATTTCAGTAGTAAATCTCACCGTGATGTACAACGCCTCTCTTGTAACATCTGCCAATGGAGTTTTTTAGAACCTCCATAACGCTCTCGCGTCGGCTAAGCGATCCCGTGACGAAACGCGCCGCTCTTCTTTGGATCTTCTTTAACTCTTCTATCACTCCGAACCGGTAGGGGCTCCAGATAGATGAACAATAAAACAATTATTTCTGCCCATAATTTAAAGTCGATTTACCCGTGATCTCTCGACGTTTCCCAGTACTCTGCTGATCCAAAATACTACTAACTAAGATAGTTTAACGCTTCATGTGTTTCTTGTTGTTTTGAAAGGAGACGTACGTTGTATTTAATTTTTGCCTTGTGTGTAGGCCTTTGTGAAATAAATGTGCAGTAACCGAATTCGTCTTGATTTCATTTCGGTAGTCAGTCATGGCACTTGAATATAGATTAACTAAGGCCATCAGCTACACTTATAACTGAGGGACTCTGTTTCTTTTGACAATTCCGTGGCGCAAATCTCTTTTTAAATAACAGATAGTTTCCAATCATCCTACAGTCCATAGGATATATTCCTTCATTTTTTCTATTACACGTTGATGCTCAGGCTTCTTTAAACCTTCTACCCTTCTATTGAATCATTAGTAGAATCAGTCAACAGCTTACATAGCCCCCGGCCCCTCTCCCCCATAATAGCCCTCTCCCGTTGAGCTCACACTTCCAAGAGATTTTTTTCACTAATTTATTTACTTATTTTTATTTTATTAACAACACAGTTGTTAGGCATTCAATTCTCTGTAACCTTAGAGAAATTTTTATATGTTATGTGCTTTATGTTACTTAAAAAAGCATTAATTTTCTATTCACTCCCCCTTTAAATGGCACTCGGTCCCAAGCAGAGAGAGGGAGATGTCCGTGCATATTTCTCTCATGTCCAAAACTGTCTCTCTCTCTCTCTCTCTCTCTCTCTCTCTCTCTCTCTCTCTCTCACACACACACACACACACACATACACACACACACACACACACACACACACACACACACACACACACACACGTTAGAATTTGAACCCGCCACTGGTTCTCTGGTTTGGCCACTTCCCTCAAGCAATGACCTCTTTCTTACTTCCAAAGTAACATTACCTTTCAGGAGGTGGGGAGAGATTTTCGTTAAAGTCTGCCTTCTTCCTCAAACGAGTCACGTCATTGTCACACTGGAGATAAAGTTCTGTTTTGGAGTGGGGGAAATTTTCGTTACCATTTTCGCTTACTGTGCTACAATCATCTGTTAATTTCCAACTAGCCACACAATTGCCCAACTGCTGTCGGATGTAGAGTAAGGAATGAAAAAAATTTAAATGAAATAAAACACTTACTGGCCCCATCTTCCTTTCAGCAGGCTTTACAGTCTCGCCAAGGTAAAGCTTAGCATGGCAGACATTATACTGTGCCATCGGCATGTCACACAGGTGACACATTTCGTCAATATATATGAAAAGTACTAGTCGTATTTCAAAGTGACACCACGATCCTAGTGTCCAGCTATTCTGGACCCTCAGTTCTTGTGTCAGCTAATCAGGGGCCAGGAAATGTAACGATTCCTTTTGGAGGATATCCAATGGGAGACGAGAAAACGTTTCTGTCCTACCACAAGTAAAACGATTAGTGTTTACACTCGAACTGCTAAAGAGTGCCGTGACTCAGTGCAGTGCGGACGGCTTGCCTCGTAAACACTTTCCAGATGCCGAGACGCGGTTAATCGTGCCCAATCGCTGTTTAAATAGAAACAAACGCACGCATTAGCTGTTGCTGCTGCTGCGAAATAACTCCGGATCGCACGAGCGCGCCTTCTGTTTTACGTCTTCCGGGGCTATTCCTGAACAAAAAGGACCGCCTCACCCACTCATTCGTTTGTGCCGGTTAAAACATTGATTCGCGTCGCTTACGCACACTTCTGTTTGACGTCCAGCCCTAGTCGATATTCCCCTCTCTTCATATCTCTCTCTGTCTGTCTCTCTCTCTCTCTCTCTCTCTCCCTGTGTGTGTGTTTTTTTCCAAAGAAGGAGGCGTGTCGTGTACAGCAGAAGCCCTCAATATACGCGGCATAAACGAGGACTGTTTAGAACTTATCACAGTAGTGTAGGGTGAGTCAAAATGAAGATGCAGAAGACTTACCGTCTATAAAGCAGCCTAAGTACCCCTAACTGAACGACTAAAACCACCTAAACTACGTCGCATGTGCGTCGCGCGACGTTTTGAATATCCTGTCGCCGTCTTACGCTATCAGAATAGTCAGTCAGATTATTTTATTTTTTTTATTTCGTTAATATTAGTAATTTAAAGGTCCCAGTCCCGAGCGAGGTGGAGCAGTGGTTAGGACACTGGACTCGCACTCGGGAGGAGTGAACTTCTATTTCGTCTTCACACGTTCTCGGCCGGCCTGTAATTGTCCTTTCAACACGCATTCTGAATTTCGAAACTTGTTCGACCATTAACGAATAGCTTTGTCATCGGGGCATTTTGTCCTGAAAACAAAACTTAATTAATTTATCTTCACCTGCACAGGAAAAGAAGTAATGAATGAATTCATAGCACTACGCAGTGGAATCTGCTCTCAGCTCTAAAGGAAGTATCCGGAAACCAACAGATATTACACACACACACGCGCGCGCAACACACACACACACACACACACACACACACACACACAGAGAGAGAGAGAGAGAGAGAGAGAGAGAGAGAGAACCACAGCCAAAAGTCACAGCAAAACTCAAAATTCTCGCCCAGAACATCCGGAACAAGATGGCGCAACATATGAACATCGTACACACAGTAAAACAGTGGGTGTTAGGAAGCTCCACTCACACACCTTGTAAGTAGGCTGTTTAGGTTTTTTTATTGGTAACGCCACCTCTGTATAAAAATCACTGGCTGTGCTGTGTGCAGTCTGTGGCTGGTTTGCATTGTTGTCTGCCAATGTAGTGTTGGGCAGCGGCAGCTGGATGTGAACAGCGCGTAGCGTTGCGCAGTTTGAGGTGAGCCGCCAGCAGTGGTGGATGTGGGGAGAGAGATGGCGGAGTTTTGAAATTTGTCATGAACTGCTATATATATTATGACTATTAAGGTAAATACAGTGTTTGTTCTCTATTAAAATCTTTCATTTGCTAACTATGCCTTCCGTAGTTTGAATCTTTCATTTAGCTGGCAGCAGTGGCGCTCGCTGTATTGCAGTAGCTTGAGTAACGAAGATTTTTGTGAGGTAAGTGATTTGTGAAAAGTATAGTTTAATGTTAGTCAGGGCCATTCATTTGTAGGGTTTCTGAAGGTCAGATTGCGTTGCGCTAAAAATATTGTATGTCAGGTTAAGCACAGTCCTGTATAATATGTCAAAAGGGGACGTTTCAACCTTGTAAAAGCACTAAATCGCGATATCTACAAAAAGTAAGTACACACATTCACATACATAGTCTGCTTCCCATCCCTGTCAACATTTCAGAAAGCCTTATCACAATCAGCATACATTTCAACACACTTTCCAAAAATATTACTGTAACCTAAAAGTGCTAGTCAAAGAGTAAAATAGAGATTCTTTGGCTACAAAACAACGTATTATCACAGTCTAACATAATAGTCGCGATAGCAGCGCCCCAAGCAGCCAGCAAGTGACACCTCGGAGTACGACATCGGATGAGTGCAAGTACTATCGCTTATATTGATTTGTAACATAGTTTCTGCAATAGAGAGCGTATCTAGTGCTACGAAAATCGACAATAAGTAGAAAATGATACCTCGTTTGTCATTCTCTAGTTTCCGAAGGACTTTTGGGATGTACGAAACATTACACTATACGATAGTTTATTTACGGTTATCTTGTAGCTTACAGGTATTTACTGACTAATGTTTTCCTCTAATAACAGAAAACTGCTAGTAAACACAATAACAGCCGATCTTTTGCAGAAAGACATCGTATATCTACCCAACGAAGCGAAGTTTTTCTCGCTACACTTTCAGTCGAATCGGTGAATGTGGAACGTATGAAACTTCTTTGGAATATAATACCTACATTACTTAAGGTACCAAATAAACCACCACTCTTGTAGCTTAAGGCCAAGCAACACAGACGTGATAATAAATCGTCAAAAGCAATAAAACTGTTTCCTAACACAGAAGAAACCGATTTCACTGTTTTGCTAAATCTGACCGACAAAGGACAAGAATCTTCAGCACATTCCCTCTTGAAGCAAAAGTAATTACATTCACAAAAACGTTCGTGCATTAGGAAGTCGAGTGAAGGACGGGCGAATCATTAGACTCCATCAAAAATTTTGTAATGTCTATGACAATAACAACCAGACAACAGAAGTATATCCGTCACATGTATGAAATATACGTTTACATTCTCTTGCTTTCAGCGGAGTAATATGCAATTAAGCACATATTATAAAGTACTTCTTCGCAAGTAAGTTATAGTTTATGTCACTGAATCAGTGTAATTCAGCTGTTTTACATGAATTTGACGATAATTATTGTCTCTTGGTCATTTACTAACGCCTGGAACACAAAAATTCAGCAATTATTTCCTCACTTAAGCGGAAAATAGTGAAAACCATCATTCTTGCGATGCACGTGAATGTCTACTTTCTCACCGCTTGGAGCGCTAGTGTCGCTCCTTCGCTCAAACGGTAACAGTTTTCGGACCATAGAGTGTCGCAACTATATTTATTACACTGTGAGATTATAACGACAGAAGTGCTATAGAAATAAGAATAAAATGACAATTTAGGCCTTAACAAGTTGTGAGAAATTATGTAATAAAACAATGATAAACGCTTATTAATTGTAGATGACATAATGGAAGGCAATAGTTGTAGCTGTGCTGCGAATACCAAACAAATTTGTGAATAGCAATATGTAATAATAAGGTATGTATTTATCCTTCATGTTAATATTTCTGTCATTACTTACAGTAGCGTAAATACTATAATCACAAAAAACTGATAAATATCATTGTGGTGTGCTCACTGTAAGACCTTCGGTACACACACCATCAGATTATTTGACTTGTCGCTCTAACGAAGTAGGCGAGTGTCAGCAATATGTCTCGTGGTCTTATCGTGGCGTGTTTATCTTCTACCGTTAGGTCAGTCGATAGAAATTCCACTTGCACGCTTACGGTAGCAGATTGACGGTGAACAACTTAAAACAGAACTTGATTAATTTTCACACACATTTATTAAAATAATAAAAATATAGACATTACGTAACTTGACAAAATGTCTATACATTTCTCTCCATGGCTATGTACAGGAATATGATTATCTTATTAGGCGCAGACTGGTACAAACAAATGCAGACTGATGCAGACTGACTAATCGGAGGTCTGTACACTCGTTATAATACCTCGCGCGTTCAGGTGTCACTGCGCGAGTGTGATCCGCGAGGAGAAAAGGTTCTACGTTAGCAGCAATCTCATTGGCTGCGTGACATATTAATACGCGGATCGGTGGAAGCAGAATTTAGTCCGTCTCTAAGACAGCGCCATCTCGTAGTGCGGAGACGGACGAGCGCAGCGCCTGCGCTGTTGTGCTTAGCGGGGCGCGCTCTATTGGGAAAGTTGTGTACGCGCAGACTACGCGGAACTATGTACACAACAATCATAATACATAAATCCTTTGCATATTGTTCCACAGATAACAAATAAAACCCGCTGAAGATGGAGAAACTTATCCGAAACATGTATGGATAATAAAACAAGACGAATTGTGTTTGATCAAGGCAGAACGGCATGTCCTTATTACATATTTGTATAACTAACTTATAAACAGCCTGTACAATGACTTACAGTTTTCTCACTTTCCTGAAAATGTTAAGTTTTGGTAAGGCCTAATTTTGTCATTAGATCTTCAATTGTATAAGGAAAACGTGGCAACCTGTAGTTAAGAAGACGTATTGTCGTACACGAGTATAGCATAGTTCATACACTACTGGCCATTAAAATTGCTACACCACGAAGATGACGTGCTACAGACGCGAAATTTAACCGACACGAAGAAGATGCTGTGATATGCAAATGGTTAGCTTTTCAAAGCATTCACACAAGGTTGGCGCCGGTGGCGACACCTAACAACGTGCTGACATGAGGAAAGTTTCCAACCGATTTCTCATACACAAACAGCAGTTGACCGGCGTTGCCTGGTGAAACGTTGTTGTGATGCCTCGTTTAAGGAGGAAAAATGCCTACCATCACGTTTCCGACTTTCATAAAGGTCGGATTGCAGCCTATCGCGATTGCGATTTATCTTATCGCGACACTGCTGCTCGCGTTGGTCAAGATCCAATGACTGTTATCAGAATATGGATTCGGTGGGTCCAGGAGGGTAATACGGAACGCCGTGCTGGATCCCAACGGCCTCGTATCACTAGCAGTCGAGATGACAGGCATCTTATCCGCATGGCTGCAACGGATCGTGCAGCCACGTCTCGATCCCTGAGTCAACAGATGGGGACGTTTGCAAGACAATAACCATCTGCACGAACAGTTCGACGACGTTTGCAGCAGCATGGACTATCAGCTCAGAGACCATGGCTGTGGTTACCCTTGACGCTGCATCACAGACAGGAGCGCCTGCGATGGTGTACTCAACGACGAACCTGGGTGCACGAATGGCAAAACGTCGTTTTTTCGGATGAATCCAGGTTCTTTTTTTACAGCATCGTGATGGTCGCTTCCGTGTTTGGCGACATAGCAGTGAACGCACATTGGAAGCGTGTATTCGTCATCGCCATACTGGCGTATCACCCAACGTGATGGTATGGGGTGCCATTGTTTACACGTCTCGGTCACCTCTTGTTCGCATTGACGGCAATTTGAACAGTGGACGTTACATTTCTGATGTGTTACGACCCGTGGCTGTACCCTTCATTCGATCCCTGCGAAACCCTACATTTCAGCAGAATAATGCACGACCGCATGTTCCAGGTCCTGTACGGGCCTTTCTGGATACAGAAAATGTTCGACTGCTGCCCTGACCAGCACATTCTCCAGATCTCTCACCAACTGAAAACGTCTGGTCAATGGTGGCCGAGCAACTGGCTCGTCACAATATGCCAGTCACTACTCTTGATGAACTGTGGTATCGTGTTGAATCTGCATGGGCAGCTGTACCTGCACACGCCATCCAAGCTCTGTTTGACTCAATACCCAGGCGTATCAAGGCCTTTATTTCGGCCAGAGGTGGTTGTTCTGGGTACTGATTTGTCAGGATCTATGCACCCAAATTGCGTAAAAATGTAATCACATGTCAGTTTTAGTATAATATATTTGTTCAATGAATACCCGTTATCACCTGCATTTGTTCTTGATGTAGCAATTTTAATGGCCAGTAGTGTTTATGTAAGAGGCTTCCCGCATTGCAATAGCGAATTGATGTATCACGTAAACACTATGGGAAAGAGCAACTGTTTGCAATATCAACAGAACACTCACCAGAAGAGGCCGTGTCTCGTTCCGACCTTAGCCGCCTTGGACACGATGTTTGCCCCTGTGTTCCACGCTGAAGTAGGCTAGTACAAGAAGACTCGGTTCTACAGCACAACATGCCGAGTTTCGCGAGCGCTTCACCATGCAGTCTGAAAAGTTCTCGGCCCCGCCAGGCGGCACACTGCACAGCCGTTCTAAATGCTAATCATAATGCGACACCCACCCCTCCTCCACTCCCACTTCTCTGGTGTCCCCGCTTTATTGCCTCCACGTTGCAGCGCCAAAAGCTTTAGCACATTTCCGCGGACAAGCCGTGTGAGCAGGGAATGGGGGTCGCGCAGAAACAAAATTACTCGCATTTTTCGCGCAACGTACGATGAATTCATGATTAGACAACTGACTGCGGCACAGCACGTCGCCCCCCCCCCCTACCCCCTCCCCAGCGCCACCCTCTCCTCTTCCACCCCTACCACCACACCACTGAGCTTCTCTCACCCATTTTCCACCACGTAGGAGCAGTTTGTCACTTTTTCCCGTTGCCTCTAATCGTGTTTTCCTATGTAAATTCTGGAATCGCTATTGGTTCGCGAAAAAAATATACGTGGCGAAAAAATTCACGCGAGCGCGCAACAAACGGGACGAACAGCAAATGAAATATATGAATATTTCAGCGCTCGTGGGACCTGCTCTGTCACCAGTGTTTACGTGTTTTAAAATCGCACAACACGGTGGAGATTGTCACCAGAAGCGACGGGCGCCTTCTCCGCTGTTTTACGTTTTACTATCAGTGCCCGTTCACAGTCAGGTACACGAAATTTTATTTTAGAACGAGCAGTTATTCATTTTCGACCAATGCTATACGCTATATTCTTATAGATTGTTCTTAATATCCTCTGTCTCTTTCGGGAAAACTTTGTACACTCGCCTAAAAAATGGGCAATCAGTTTCATGTGCGATGTCAGATAGCAAACTTCATGTAGCCCGTTCTACACGTGACTCGCAGTTCTAATTTTGCCATACCTGCACATACCTCGCCAGCCCAAAATGTTTCGAAACTGGATCAATTAATAAAAAACAAAGAAGAGGGGAAGGTTTACAACTTTGCAAGACTCTGAAGGAGAGATAAAACAACAGGAGACAGAAATGGCGGTTGACCAAGTTATAATAGGGAAGGCTGCAGAACCTGATGGGATAACTTCGGGACTAATCAACTATAGTGGAGCAGAGGTGGTAATTGAACTTATTAAGTTATACAGGGTGTAACAAAAAGGTACGGCCAAACTTTCAGGAAACATTCCTCACACACAAAGAAATAAAATATGTTATGTGGACATGTGTCCGGAAACGCTTACTTTCCATGTTAGATCTCATTTTATTACTTGTCTTCAAATCACATTAATTATGGAATGGAAACACACAGTAACAGAACGTACCAGCGTGACTTCAAACGCTTTGTTACAGGAAATGTTCAAAATGTCCTCCGTTAGCGAGGATACATACATCCACCCTCCGTCGCAAGGAATCCCTGATGCGCTGATGCATCCCTGGAGAATAGCGTATTGTATCACAGCCGTCTACAATACGAGCACGAAGAGTCCCTACATTTGGTACCGGGGTTGCGTAGACAAGAGCTTTCAAATGCCCCCATAAATGAAAGTCAAGAGGGTTGAGGTCAGGAGAGCGTGGAGGCCATGGAATTGGACCGCCTTACCAATCCATCGGTCACCGAATCCGTTGTTGAGAAGCGTACGAACACTTCGACTGAAATGTGCAAGAGCTCCATCGTGCATGAACCACTTGTTGTGTCGTACTTGTAAAGGTACATGTTCTAGCAGCACAGGTAGAGTATCCAGTATGAAATCATGATTATGTGCTCCATTGAGCGTAGGTGGAAGAACATGGGGCCCAATCAAGGCATTACCAACAATGCGTGTCCAAACGTTCACAGAAAATCTGTGTTGATGACGTGATTGCACAATTGCGTGCGGATTCTCGTCAGCCCACACATGTTGATTGTGAAAATTTACAATTTGATCACGTTGAAGTGAAGCCTCATCCGTAAAGAGAACATTTGCACTGAAATGAGGATTGACACATTGTTGGATGAACCATTCGCACAAGTGTACCCGTGGAGGCCAATCAGCTGTTGATAGTGCCTGCACACGCTGTACATGGTACGGAAACAACTGGTTCTCCCGTAGCACTCTCCATACAGTGACGTGGCCAACGTTACCTTTTACAGCAGCAACTTCTCTGACGCTGACATTAGGGTTATCGTCAACTGCACGAAGAATTGCCTCGTCCACTGTAGGTGTCCTCGTCATTCTAGGTCTTCCCCAGTCGCGAGTCATAGGCTTGAATGTTCCGTGCTCCCTAAGACGCCGATCAAGTGCTTCGAACGTCTTCCTGCCGGGACACCTTCGTTCTGTAAATCTGTCTCGATACAAACGTACCGCGCCACGGCTATTGCCCCGTGCTAATCCATACATCAAATGGGCATCTGCCAACTCCGCATTTGTAAACATTGCACTGACTGCAAAAGCACGTTCGTGATGAACACTAATCTGTTGATGAAACGTACTGATGTGCTTGATGCTAGTACTGTAGAGCAATGAGTCGCATGTCAACACAAGCACCGAAGTCAACATTACCTTCCTTCAATTTGGCCAACTGGCGGTGAATCGAGGAAGTACAGTACATACGAAACTAAAATGAGCTCTAATATGGAAATTAAGCGTTTCCGGACACATGTCCACATAACATATTTTCTTTATTTGTGTGAGGAATGTTTCCCGGAAGTTTGGCCGTAATTTTTTGTAACACCCTGTATATGAAACGTATTCACAGTCGCGAATATCGACAAGCATCAGCTGTATAATGGAATGACGACAATGAAAATTTGTGCTTATCGTGTGAGGTCGCCTTACCAATAAGCTATCGGAACACGACTCATGGCCCGACAAAAACTTACGTCTGTTGTCGTGCCTGCATGTTCGAGGGAACACTGTATCGTACCTCAGAACAACACAGCTACTACAATATCGTATTTATCCACTGACCCAGCAAGAGACTCTCAATGAAAATGTCTCCCCTGTACTGGGATATGCATAATAGATATACGAGGCAAGCTGGAGACACTGGAAGTTTGGGTCTGGCCGTGAGCCGTGCTTGGTTAGCCTAATGGTAAAGCGACCGTTCGCGATAAGCGGAAAACCCATGTTTGAGTCCCGATCCGACAGAAATTTCCCTTCTCGTCACGCCATTACGTAACTGATAGTTGTCCATACTCGCAACTTCGAATACGTTTCATGTATTTCATAACGGCGTTAGTCGCCGCAGTGCCTGTTCCTTCGGACATGCATTCGTATCCAAAGGAACATTGCATCGTACTTCTGAATAACACAGGCACTGGAATATCGTAATTTTTAAGCTTTTCCGAATAGTTTGGCAGGAGAATAGTATCTCAGAGAAATGGAAGAAAAACTTAATCATATCATATTATAAGAAGGAACAAAGTTAAGACCGTACTAGCTACAGAGTGTCTATCAGCAGCAATCTACGGCAACTAAACCCGTACAATGGACAGAAGGGTGGTGAAAAGGATATGGAGGAGGAGTAGGGTGCTTTTAGGCCACAGACCCAGGACCACGACTACTCTGCGAGGTGCCGGGGTGGAGAAGAGTTTGTACCTCTTTAATTCAGACGAAAAAGAGCGACCAAGTCACAAGACCGTCCGACTCTGATGAAGATCAGATCTCGAAAATCCCCCTGCCCGCGCAACGCAAGAGTGAAGCCAACATTGCTCAACTCCCTACTCTCCTCGAAAACCGCGAATCAGCATTCAGGTCTGATTCCAAAATTCCCCCACACTGTCTCAGAACATCATACGCGCCAATAGCGACCATCCCCTCCAATTTCGAGCAGGGCTTTATGACGTCAACTAGCCTCTGCTATTCAGCTGAAAGCACTGAACTTGCCGTTTGACTGACTACGAAAACAACCTGCCTAGACCACCGGCCATCCAGCGCCAGACAGTCGCACCCAGCAGGGCACAGTCCACAAGTATTCTCAGAACCGAGAGGACAATTGCAGTCAGTCGGTGCCAGGAGTCTTCGTTCAGGACGCGCCGGAACAGTAAACAAATAAACTGCAGCGACACTCAGACATCTCGCAGGTCGTTTCGCCCTGCTTACAGTAGGCGAAACTAGACCGACGTCGGTGGTTCCACCAGGTGCTTAAGCCTACTGTACGGTTAGATTGCCTATTGATCCTCACCCATGGTCGAGTAGGAGATCATTCCAAAGTCTGACAGGGAAGTGCAGCCCCCAACCAGAAATGCAGTGTGCAATGTATGACTGCAAATAGTGTGGATAGTTTAGTAACTTAGCAAAACCAATAAACAGAAAAGCCGACGATATTCCATTGCTTGTTAGGGTGACGAGTGACTTTTCAAATAGGTGCTGTTACTCGGAACGCATGAGCCAACACCTGAAGAAGAAGAAAGAAGTAAAAATAAAATTTGCGTTACGAACATTCATTTAGTGGAAAGGATGGAATGCCTGCTACAGTTATACACGCAAGTAGTTTTTAAAGGAAATGATATTATTCGGATTCGCAAGGTATTCAAAAGCGAAAATCGCAAAAGAAGTTTTTTCAGTAGTGTCAGAGATAATTAAACAAGGAAAATTATTTATCGTAGTTGTATTCAATTACAGAAAAGTTAACTAAATACTGGAAAAGGTTTTAATAAGAATTTCAATTGATATAAGTAAGTAAAATAATAACTTCCCTAAGTAACAAGTCATATCAAAGGTTTAAGGAAATAAAGATAATGAGAGTAAAAATATAAAAAAACATCAGAAATCATAGCGTTAAATATTATGTCAGAGGTAGCTGATGCTTTATGGCTAGTCCGCAATAATATTATAACTTTGACTGCATCGCTCGGAATTCGCGTAATAAAATGCGAGTATTGAAATTAATGTTTGAGAATACTATTTAAACAGTAGTAACCGTAAGTAATATTAGCAGCAACTACGATTAATGTTTATAAAGTGTGTAATAGTATGCTGAGTTTAATGAAGTAATTTGAGTTGCTCCATTGTAATCTCACCGATTGATAGCATTTATTTCTGATAAGAGACCAGCAGTAGCCGAAGTTATCTCGCGTAGAGAACTTGAGAACTGTCTTTAGATAATAGAAACTTCAGTTGTTCTGTTTGACAGTATCATAGTTTACATAATATTGCACAAAAATAATTGCACTACGAGTTGTTGATACGAAGATTACCGTAGCAACGTCCTGTATAGCAGAATCGTACATTATTAAGTGGACACATTTGTGGGAAATCGATAAAAACTCTTGAAATCTTAAAATACCTTTTATTGGTATATGTATTCACTTTTTTGTGTAATATGATGCAAATGTCATTGTTTGACGAAATACTGGATTAATTAAGGTAGAATAATTAATCGTTAAAAGTAGAAAACTGACGATAAAAAAACAAAAACAGAAGAAAAACGAAAAGATTCTGAAACCATATACTCCTTTTTATTCATATTATCGTTACCTTTAAAACAGACAATATAACATGTACAGTTCTACATTTTACCACAGTTATGCACAATTCTACAACAGATAACGTTGCAGTTTTTCCAAGTCTTTCGTTCTATTGGACTTTGCTTTCTGATGGGTAAGCTAGTTTTTATTTGGAGCATTCAGTGGACGATGAGGAAGTCCCAGAAGAAAAGCGTATCCATTGATCGTTGTAGAACCTCCAACACAACCCACTCTGGTACAATCAAAAATAAAATGTGAAAAATTGATGACAGAATAAGTTACATTTCAGTGTCTTCCACTGTTGTGAGTTTCTTGAGAAATTCTGGTCTTCCTGTAATACAGCGGCCACCATGACCTGTAAACTAATATCTCAGTGGCACCAGCTTCTTTAACAAGAAATTTACCTTCCTTAGACCTTGTAGGAATCACCTCTCTAACACCATGCACAATGATCCATCTGACCTGTTTTCTTAGTTTCTTTTTTAAAACGCCAAAATTCCTATCACATGGCAGAAAACTGTTTCCACTCACTGGGAAGTATTGCTGAATTCTGTTGAATCTCCCAGAATCGGTCAGGTACGACAGAAATCTTTTGAGGGTGTGATTCTTACTTTTAGCTGAGCATTGGTCTGAAAAGAGATAACGTTCGGGGTATTTTTGTGGTATATCCGTTATATAATCATTTATAAACGAGCGCAATTCATTTGGATTTTTCTTGCCTTAATCTTCGTGGTAGACGTATACTGTGTTTCTTGAGCCTATATAGAGTATGCAAAATACACTCCTGGAAATTGAAATAAGAACACCGTGAATTCATTGTCCCAGGAAGGGGAAACTTTATTGACACATTCCTGGGGTCAGATACATCACATGATCACACTCACAGAACCACAGGCACATAGACACAGGCAACAGAGCATGCACAATGTCGACACTAGTACAGTGTATATCCACCTTTCGCAGCAATGCAGGCTGCTATTCTCCCATGGAGACGATCGTAGAGATGCTGGATGTAGTCCTGTGGAACGGCTTGCCATGCCATTTCCACCTGGCGCCTCAGTTGGACCAGCGTTCGTGCTGAACGTGCAGACCGCGTGAGACGACGCTTCATCCAGTCCCAAACATGCTCAATGGGGGACAGATCCGGAGATCTTGCTGGCCAGGGTAGTTGACTTACACCTTCTAGAGCACGTTGGGTGGCACGGGATACATGCGGACGTGCATTGTCCTGTTGGAACAGCAAGTTCCCTTGCCGGTCTAGGAATGGTAGAACGATGGGTTCGATGACGGTTTGGATGTACCGTGCACTATTCAGTGTCCCCTCGACGATCACCAGTGGTGTACGGCCAGTGTAGGAGATCGCTCCCCACACCATGATGCCGGGTGTTGGCCCTGTGTGCCTCGGTCGTATGCAGTCCTGATTGTGGCGCTCACCTGCACGGCGCCAAACACGCATACGACCATCATTGGCACCAAGGCAGAAGCGACGCGACTCTCATCGCTGAAGACGACACGTCTCCATTCGTCCCTCCATTCACGCCTGTCGCGACACCACTGGAGGCGGGCTGCACGATGTTGGGGCGTGAGCGGAAGACGGCCTAACGGTGTGCGGGACCGTAGCCCAGCTTCATGGAGACGGTTGCGAACGGTCCTCGCCGATACCCCAGGAGCAACAGTGTCCCTAATTTGCTGGGAAGTGGCGGTGTGGTCCCCTACGGCACTGCGTAGGATCCTACGGTCTTGGCGTGCATCCGTGCGTCGCTGCCGTCCGGTCCCAGGTCGACGGGCACGTGCACCTTCCGCCGACCACTGGCGACAACATCGATGTACTGTGGAGACCTCACGCCCCACGTGTTGAGCAATTCGGCGGTACGTCCACTCGGCCTCCCGCATGCCCACTATACGCCCTCGCTCAAAGTCCGTCAACTGCACATACGGTTCACGTCCACGCTGTCGCGGCATGCTACCAGTGTTAAAGACTGCGATGGAGCTCCGTATGCCACGGCAAACTGGCTGACACTGACGGCGGCGGTGCACAAATGCTGCGCAGCTAGCGCCATTCGACGGCCAACACCGCGGTTCCTGGTGTGTCCGCTGTGCCGTGCGTGTGATCATTGCTTGTACAGCCCTCTCGCAGTGTCCGGAGCAAGTATGGTGGGTCTGACACACCGGTGTCAATGTGTTCTTTTTTCCATTTCCAGGAGTGTACATTAACGGTAATTTGTCTTAAATAAATTGGTAGGAAGACGTTCTGCGCAAAATCTAAAGACAGAGAAAGAATGTGGTCTTCTAATCCCTGCTTCCCATTTCTCACGTTGAAGAGCAGTATAAAATTTTCTGTTCCTATACTTACGCGGAAGTAGCTCAATCGCAACTCCGCGCTTCGCTGTATCATTTAGTGGAGCAGTTAGCAGCTGAACATTTAGCTCCTCACGCGTGCAACATGTGGCTGTTTGTGGCCTTCCCTAATTGATAATTAATGGAGTATGTCCACTAAAAGTAATAACGTACTTTTTCTTGACCGTGTTTATCAAGCAATAATTTCTCCATCAGTTTGATGTTGAGGCTAGCACTTAAGTAACCGTTTTGGCCCACCTACGTAATGGAATTATTTCTACAGAAAAGATGAGATACGATCTCACATTAAATCATGCACTGGCGTTGCTAAGCTGTGGGAAATATGCCTTCCTCTCTTGTTTTCTGGCGTTCTGCCCGCATTTTTCAGTGCTCGTGGTCTTCTTATTCTCTTCACGCTGACGCTGAAAACTCCAATGAATGCAACAAAATATACTCTCTCTCTTGCAGTTGTATTCATGATACTTAAAGCACATCATACACATCAGTCATTGGAGATATACACAGATCAGTCAGAATATAAGGACCACCTACCTAATGGCCTGTATCTTCACCTTTGGCACGGAAAACAACGGCGACGCGTCGAAGCAATGAGGCCTTGGTAGGCCGCTTGAGGGAGTTGGTACCACATCTGGGGGGGGGGGGGGAGGGGAGGAGGGAGAGGGGGCATGAGTTCTGCTGACAGCACGTTAATCACGTCCCAGATGTGTTCGATCTGGCTCAGATCTGGAGAGTCGGGGAGACACCACGTCAACTGTTACTCGCCACTGTGTTTCTCGAACCACTCCAATCACACACCTGACCTTCTAACTAACACGGTGCTATCTCTTGTTGAAGAGTGCCACTGCCGTCGGGATACTTGATCTTTATGAAGGGGTGTACGTGGTCTGCAACCAGTGTACGATACTCCTTCGTCGTCATTGTGCCTTGCAATAACTCTGCTGGATCCATGGATGCCCACGTAAATGTTCCCCAGAGCATAATGGAGCCGCCGCCAGCTTGTCTTCATTGGCTGGCTCTGAGCACAATGGGACTTAACATCTATGGTCATCAGTCCCCTAGAACTTAGAACTACTTAAACCTAACTAACCTAAGGACAGCACACAACACCCAGCCATCATGAGGCAGAGAAAATCCCTGACCCCGCCGGGAATCGAACCCGGGAACCCGGGCGTGGGAAGCGAGAACGCTACCGCACGACCACGAGATGCGGGCTGTCTTCATTCCGCAAGGAGCTGCCACCCTGCAAGACGCCGGATTTGCACCCTCCCATCAGCATGATGAAGAAATTATCGGGATTCATCAGACCGTGCAACGCTCTGCCACTGCACTAACGTCCAGTGCCAAGTGTCACGTCCCTTTTCAGTCGTAGTTTTCGATGGCGATGTGATAACACTGACACATGCACGGGTTGTCGGCTCCAGAGACCCAGCGTTATGAGTCTTCGGTGCACTGTGTGTTCATACGTGCTTGTACTCTGTCCAGCAATAAAGCCTGTCGGTCACCAAACCCACGACGTCTAGCCGTGGTTTCTCCTTGGTTTTAGCACGTATTGAAGACACTCACCACAGCAGTCATCGAACACGCGACAAATCATGCAGTTTCCCAAATGCTCGTGTCCAGCCTCTGGGCCATGACAATCTGCGCTCGGTCGAACTCAGATAGATCGCACGCCTTCCCCTTTCTACACACGAACAGGACGATCACTGAAACTACATGCACCGTGCGTGTGTGTGACTAGCAGTCATTCCTAGCCAGCTGACGCTGGTATCGCCTGGACAGGTTTATGTCGATAGTAGGTCACTGGTAATAATGTTCTGACTGATCAGTGTACATCTTGATTTCCTTTTTTTTTTTTTTTTTTTTTTTTTTATCAGTTTCAGGTAATGTAATATATGCACGAAAAATACAAATTATTTACCGAATCCTATATAAAATGAACGCGTTTGATTACCTACAGGGCGGCCGGTGTGGCCGTGCGGTTCTAGGCGCCTCAGTCTGGAACCGCATGACCGCTACGGTCGCAGGTTCGAATCCTGCGTCGGGCATGGATGTGTGTGGTGTCCTTAGGTTAGTTAGGTTTAAATAGTTCTAAGTTCTGGGGGACTGATGACCTCAGCAGTTAAGTCCCATAGTTCTGACAGCCATTTGATTACCTACAGGTGTTTGGTGTTGAACATCTTTGTGACAAAATGTTACTGACATATGTTGGAGTAAATTCTACTGTTTAAGAATGGTCTGTATTCACGATAGCACAGACTCAGCACAGAAGCATGGGACTTAAAAATACATTGTACATTAAATATTTCTGTCTTCTGAATAAAAACATAGCACACACAAAAATAAAGGACAGATGCTGATCACAAAGAAACAACGAATGATTCACATTCAATGTACACTGCACGCTGTCTCAATAACCAACCAACCATCAAAAAATGCTGGTATTCTAGTACCTTCCGCCGCGGAAGTCGAACACGCGCAGAACAAATGGACGTGGTCAGCCCATAGAGGGCTCCACCTCCGCTCCGCCTCGCGCAGCGAGGGCGCCACCGCTAAGCCACGTGCAGACAGCGGCCAATAGCCGCTCCCTCCGGTTTCGTATGTAGGGACCCGCTCTGCTCTAGTCCAGTCAGTCTGGTACTCGCTCTGGATTTCGTTTCTATCTCGGCGGTACTGCGTTCTGGTCGTTGCTCGTTGTTGACATTTGCCTGGCTCTGGTTTCGAGTGGATTTACGTTTGGTGTTTGGTGTTGTGGTTTTCACAAGCCTCCGTTGTTTATCTCTTCCTTGTTGTGTCGCTCATAGTCGGTCGTGGTCGGTTGTCGTCAGTTGTCGTTGGTCTGTCGTCCGACTCGTCCTGTGTTTACCCGGTGGTGCATGCTCCACCGCCGGCGGCTTCCCCACCTGGCGGCTCCGATCCGCAGCCCAAGGCGTTCCCGCAGTTGGTTTTGGTTACTATAGGTATCATGTGATCTGGTTACACAACAAGACTGTCTAGGATTTAGGTGACATAATATGTTATTCATTTACTAAGAAAATAAAAAAAATTGCTACTTACTTGCACGTGAATGCAGGCTCTTTTGCTAGAATACTTTTCCCTCGCTGATTCACACGTCTCATCTCGTATCCTTGTAGATTTTACTTTACTGGCTTTGTAACATTCCGATTGATTAATTTTCTTTCGATTTTTCGAATTACAGCCTTACTCTCCAATATTGATATCCCTTTTGGAAGCACACACTGTATAACAAAACAGTCAATAGGCACTAATGGCAATATATAATGCAATGCACGTTTAACAGCATGGAAAACAAGGACAACAATCAATAGCAGTCCAAGCAGTTGCAGCATGCTGTTCGATTGGCAACACTGCCAATAGTGCTAGTGGTGTGACTAGAAAGCATTTCAGGTATGCAACATCAGTTTGTGTCGCCGCCTAAGCTTCATTTTCAAAGGAGCAAAAGTCAAAACACGTGGTGCTCCTTTTTTAAAAGTGTAGGAGTCATTGAGTGATGCCACTATTAAAAAAAAAACACTGTTCTTCAGAATCTCATAAAATACACACTAACTGGCGGACTGCAGCCCTTTTAAACTCAGTTGGTGCAGCAATACACGAAGTATCTGACGCAACAGTAAACTAAAAATCACCAGATTTCTGACTGCTGCCCATTTAAAATTATACGATTGAATTATAGTTCGTAGTCAAGACTCAGTTAACAAGTTCCAGGGGTGCAAGGTTTATTTAATTAATATTTATTATCAGAGAATGTACTGGTTCCGACGCTTAACACCTTTTTACCACCTCCAACGTGCCTAAATTTTACTGACAGGTATCCATGTACTGCTGGCTCGCGCCCATGTTCTTCTGTGTAGCAATAGCATATGGGTTAATTGCGTGCGGCCACCAGGAGGTAAACGCAATAAATAATCCTCGATTAAAATTTAACTTTTCCCGTACTGTTGACAAGTATTGCTAATTATAAACGCAAGGCTGGAGTCTTATTGACAGGTTAGCATAGCATCTCACCACGACACAGCACAAACTCCGTGTTAAGAGAGTGGTTTTCACATATGTGCCAGACCGAGCGAGGTGACGCAGCGGTTAGCGCACTACACTCGCATGAGGGAGGACGACTTTTCAAACCCATGTCCGCCAATCCACATTTAGGTTTTCCGTGATTTCCCTAAATCGCTTCAGGCAAATTCTGGGATGGCTGTTGGTAAACCTTTCTGGATGTGAGGTAATGGTCCAAGAAACACTTCTGTTACTGACGTTTCGTCCAGGAATGCACTGGACGTCCTCAGGGGCACTCCTTCGCTGTGTCTTGCCGACTGACCCGTCGGACGCCCGAGAGCGACATACAGTAAATACTGTACGAAAGGGGGCGTGGTCAAAGTGAGACGTGATGAGCAGAGATAAAAAGAAGGTCGTGAAAGCCTTCATTCTAAAATTCTGGGATGGTTTCTTTGAAAGGATACAACTGTCTTTCTTCCCTATACTTCTCTATTCCGATGGAACCGATGACCTCACTATTTGATCCCCTCCCCCAAATCAACCAACCAACAATGGTGCCGAACTGTAGTTTTTATGGGTGGATCCATCTGACAAGGCTGTCAAGGTGGGATGCTTATTTTTTCCAATCGTTCTTCTGAAAGTTCAGCTATATTCATGGTAGTGTTGCTCTCACGTTGTATGTGATTTAAGATACCACAGTATGATGCTGACTCCGAAAGAAAGCCTCTCTATAACCATCCTTGTGATTGGAAGAGGGATAAAGTTAACATCCATTTCTACGTGTATTGTTGCCATGTTTGTCACTCCGAGATGTGAAGGTATCTCTTTCCTGAATATCAGATATTAACCGCATAACGTTAAATCCAAGCAATGCACTACGTCTTCCACAACTTGATTGTTAGAAGCAAGTTTCTAGTGAGCATGTCGGCTGTCGTATTCCTCAGTTTAGATGGCAGATTGTTTGACGGGAAAACAGAGTGAAGTCAACCGTGGCCTAGGGGTACCGTCTCTGACTAGTGATCCAAAATTCCTGGGTCACAGGTTCGATCTTAGTTACTGATTTTTAAATAAGAACCATCAGCAATGGCGGTGGAAGGCTTCTGGTGTATGAAGTCACCCTCGTTCTGACGAAGGTCTTGTCAAAGAGGACGGAGAAGCAGGAAGAACTTCATGTGGGAAACTGCTCCCTAAATGGCTGAAGAACAAGAAACGATCAACGAAATGAGGAAGCACAAGCCAACGGAAACCACCGCAACAACAGGACATGTGTCCCGCAGTTAAAAAAAGTCATGATGGTCTCTCCTTTGTAAAAGCTTCTGAATTAGTCTCCCATTCGGATCTCCAGGAGGCGATTGCCAAGAGGGAGGAGACACTGAGAAGAAGATTTAACCAACGAAGGCATAACAATACTACAAGTCGGAGCATGGACTGCCAGAAGTTTGAATGTTGTAACGAAGCTACAAAATCTGAAAAGGAAAGTAGAAAGGCTCAGTCTAGTTTATTGGATATCAGTGAAGTGAAATGGAAGGAAGATAAGATTTCTGCTCAGAAGAATATAGGGTAGTATCAACAGCGGTTCCATGGAATGGGAGCGTAGGGCAGAGACTGAGTTACTGCGAACAGTTCAGTGATATGGTTGTTCTCATCACAATCGATAGCAAACCAGCAACGACAACAATAGTTCATGTATACATGCCGACGTTGCAAACAGAAGATGAATAGGCAAAGAAAGTGCAGGGCTAACCAAAACAAAGGGACAGATTTCAACGCATTTATCGCTTCCTAACTTCAAAAGATAGAAACACATTTACAACGTTCCTGGAAAGTGAAAAGTTCAAATCTTCATGCATTCTATGTGAGCACCATGTACACGACAAATACACTAGTGGCCATTAAAATTGCTACACCAGGAAGAAATGCAGATGATAAACGGGTAATCATTGAACAAATATATTATACTAGAACTGAAATGCGATTACATTTTCACGCAATTTGGGTGCATAGATCCTGACAAATCAGTACCCAGAACAACCACCTCTGCCCGTAATAGCGTCCTTGATACGCCTGGGCATTGAGTCAAACAGAACTTGGATGGCGTGCACAGGTACAGCTGCCCATGCAGTTTCAACACTATACCACAGTTCATCAAGAGTAGTGACTAGCATATTGTGACGAGCCAGTTGCTCGGCCACCATTGACCAGAGTCACTTGGTGAGAGAGATCTGGAGAATGTGCTGGCCAGGACAGCAGTCGAACATTTTCTGTATGCAGAAAGGCCCGTACAGGACCTCAACATGCGGTCGTGCATTATCCTGCTGAAATGTAGGGTTTCGCAGGGATCGAATGACGGGTAGAGCCACGGGTCGTAACACATCTGAAATGTAACGTCCACCGTTCGAAGTGCCGTCAATGCGAACAAGACGTGACCGAGACGTGTAACCAATACCACCCCATACCATAACGCCGGGTGATACGCCAGTATGTCGATGACGAATACACGCTTCCAATGTGCGTTCACCGCGATGTTGTCAAACACGGATGCGACCATCATGATACTGTAAAGAGAACCTGAATTCATCCGAAAAAATGACGTTTTGCCTTTCGTGCACTCAAGTTTGTCGTGAGTACGCCATCGCAGGCGCTCCTGTCTGTGATGCAGCGTCAAGGGTAACCGCAGCAATGGTCTCCGAGCTGATAGTCCATGCTGCTGCAAACTTCGTCGAACTGTTCGTGCAGATGGTTGTTGGCTTGCAAACGTCCCCATCTGTTGACTCAGGGATCGACACGTGGCTGCACGATCCGTTACAGCCATGCGCATAAGATGCCTGTCATCTCGACTGCCAGTGATACGAGGCCGTTGGGATTCAGCATGGCGTTCCGTATTACCCTACTTAACCCACCGATTCCATATTCTGCTAACAGTCATTGGATCTCGACCAACACGAGCAGCAATGTCACGATACGATAAACCGCAATCGCGATAGGCTACAACCCGACCTTTATCAAAGTCGGAAACGTGATGGTAGGCATTTCTCCTCCTTACACGAGACATCACAACAACGTTTCACCAGGCAACGCCGGTCAACTGCTATTTGTGTATGAGAAATCGGTTAGAAACTTTCCTCATGTCAACACGTTGTAGGTGTCGCCACGGCGCCAACCTTGTATGAATGCTCTGAAAAGCTAATTATTTGGATATCACAGCATCTTCTTCGTGTCGGTTAAATTTCGCGTCTGTAGCACTTCATCTTCGTGGTGTAGCAATTTCAATGGCCAGTAGTGTATCGTAACTGTGTCGCATTTCCCAACACACACGTAGCAGCCGGTCTCTCGTTATGAAATTCACAGCTTCAACAGTGCGATGTTGCAGACTTTCTAGATAGTGAGGCATATGGGGAATAAAAACGCAGTCTTTTACGTAACCCCAAAGATAAAAATGACAAGGTGTGAGGTCTGGAGACCTGGTAGGAGCAGGAGAGGAACTGCATCGCCGGTGGCCTCCCATGTTTCCTGACCGCACGCCTTTCACCTTTATGTGTGGGGTTACGTAAAAGACCGCGTTTTTATCTCCGCCCCCTATCCCTGACAGTCTTGAAAATCTGCGACATCGCATTGTTGAAGCTGTGAATTCGATAATGACAGATAACTGCTTCGTTTGTGGTTGGAAATGAGCCGCCGTTTTGATATTTGTCATGTAACACATAGTGCTCGCATTGAATTTGAACTTTTTCTTTTGAGGAACGTTGGGACTGTGTTTTTCTATCTCTGTACTTTGGAAGCAATAAATGTCTGAAATCTGTTCCTTCCTTGTCAACAGCCTTGTGTATGAGGATACTAACTCAGCGCCACCTGCTTCGTTCGAATCGACTATATAGTCTCTAAAGACTGTTACAGGTTTTCTTTAATTGAATTTTTATGTTGTTCACAAATTGCAACACCTTCTAAACTTTTTAGGCTAATTAAGGGTATCGAAGCATGGTCTTATCCGAATGTACTTGTGATTCTACTAGCTGGAGTCCAAGGTTTTTGTTAATCATGCCTTTTGAGTTCTTGTGGAGATATTTGCATAGTAACTTTCATCCCTTAACACATATCTTCATATCTAACGGAGAAGTGAAATAGCAGTTTTCATAGATTTAGCTTCAAAAGTCTTTTAATGTAACTAAACATTTTTTTAAAATTATCAGCCCCTATTTCACCCCCTCAGCGGTTGAGTTTTCAAAAACAGTGAAAAACGAGTTTTATTATTTCTTTGAAAATGCCTTCATAATGAAGTAATTTTATTAAACTTTTCGTCCCCTATTCACAACCTTAAGATATTGTGTTTCCAAAAACACTGAAACATTTATTATTTTTATTTCCAACCGAGAAGTCAATACCAATATTCATACACGTAGCTTTAAAAATGCTTTTGTAGTTCTTTAATGATGATTTATTTTAAACAAAACTTTGACCCAATATTTTACGCCCTTAGTGGCTGACTTAAAAAAAAGAAAAAAAAACGCTGGAAAATGTACTGTGTTTTTTTCCGACTGAGAAACCGGATACCAGTATCAGTAGACGTTTTTCAAAATGCCTTTCATCCCCTATTTCAACCCCTTAGGAGTAAAATTTCGAATAATTCCTTCTTGAAAGATACAGTATAAAATACACATTCTCTCCAAATTTCAAGACTGAACTGGTAATTTAGTACATAAAGGGAGATGAAACTCATATTGTCATTGGGGATTTGAATGTGGTTGTAGGGGAAAGAACAGAAGAAAGAGTTACGGGAAGATATGAGTCTGTGACGCTCCATAGTTCTAATTAGTAGGTACTGCCGTGTCAGTTCTGAGGTGTGTCTATGGAGGCCCCACGTGCGACTAGCTAGTTTCCAGGGATAGTGCAAGCTCCACAATGGTGGGGAGATCCAGGGCTGTCGCCATGTGACTTTAGAGCGCGCTAGACCAGTCTGGGCGGGCGTAATGCGCAGCGACGAAGAGCCAGCCCCCATTGTGTCTCTTCCCGCGCCGTGATGTAATTAGATCCCGCCACAAAGGCTGCGCCGCCGGCAGCACAAGGCCACGCCCGGCGGGACAGCTGTCCTCTCCCAGCTAGCCGGCACACGTCCACTCTCGCCAGTAGCCGCTGCACCCAAATTACGCGCCCCTCAGCGCTGCCGGCTCCTGGCCGCACTCTGTGATGAACACGTTGGCGCCACCCCAGAGGCGTTCAGTAAGTAATGCAACACCTTTTTCGGAAAGCAGGTTCGTTCTATTCAGAACTCCAGCAGACCTTATTATTTCCCACTCTTTTGGCAACAAAATCGTTATTTCAAGAGAACCTCCGTTGAATGCCACATTACTGGGAACGCCTGTATGCCATCATGGTACCACTCTACTGGTAGACGTCAGAGCCAACGTCTTGCTGCCTCAGTAACGTCCTCACAATCCACGTACTGCTTCCTGTGGAGCGCAGCCTTCATGAGTCCAAACAGACGGAAGTCAGAAGGCACGAGATCTGGACTTTATGGTGGATGAGGAAGGACAGTCCAATAAAGTTTTGTGATCTCCTCTCGGGTGTGCAGATTGGTGCGAGGCCTTGTTTTGTCATGGAGAAGGAGAAGTTAGTTTGCATTTTTGTGGCGAGGGTAGCACAGTTCACTTTCGAGCTGATAGCTGCGCCATCAGGGAGGAAACCGAATAACCCCTCAGAGTCCCAGAGGACCATCGCCATGGCTTTATCGGCTGAGGGCATGGTTTTGAGCTTTTCTTTGGACGTGACACTCCACAGATTGCCGTTTTGTTTCCGGATAGAAGTGAGGAACTCAACTTTCATCGCCTGTGACGATGTTCGACAAAAAATTGTCACGATCAGCCTCGTAAAGCACAAGCAATTCTGCAAAGACGGTGCTTTGTAGCACTTCATGGTCTTCTGTTAGGTGACGAAGAACTCAGTGGGCAATACCTTTGAGTACTCCAACGGGTGGGCGAGTGTCAGGACTAGTCAGCACTACCCAACACACAGACGTCCAGTTGAGCAGCGAGGTGTTTGATTGTGATCCTTCGATCACCTCGAATGAGTGTCTGGACGTTGCAACGTTGGAAGAGACACAGCTGTGTACGGCCGGCCGGCACGTTGCAGATCTAACAGGCCTGTGCGGCCTTGTTGCGATGATGGAAGGCACCTCAACCAACGACTGACTTGCTTTTGTTCACTACCAGATCTCATTGTACAAGCACCAGTGAATATATGCGATGCTCTGCTTTTCTGCTAAAAGAACCTCAGCGACAGCTCTCTGTATGGAATGCACCTCCGTTAGATACACTGTTCTGAAAGCTACATATAGCACTACCACCTATAGGAACTTCATGAAATTATAGGGGCTGAAGCTGGAATGTTACTCGGTGTCCTATAACACGCTCCTCGTACTTTGGTTGATGAATTCGGATCAAAACATCTAGTTCATATTTTCCAGTCTTTCCCTTCGTGTGGTTTGGGAACTCAGTGGATGAGTCTCACACTGTATACCAAAATATTCGAGGTTCAGGCCTCCGTTAAGTCTAACACATTTTTCTTACACTTAACGTCTTTAGCAATAGCTTCTACACACATCAAAAAGAGTTTTGCATCAGCTCGGCTCCGAGAGTTCCAGAACCTGTAGAGAAAATTGGAGTAGATATCAACATAAACATAATTTCCGACCTTTTCATTGCTCATGAAGACCACACATTGTATGTTGTACCACCATACAGCGAAACGTTCAGAGGTCGTGGTCCAGGTGGCTGTACACATCGGTACTTCTAATACCCAGTAGCACATCCTCTTGCATTGATGCATGTCGGTATTAGTCGTGACATACTATCCACAAGTTCATCAAGGCACTGTTGGTCCAGATTGTCCCACTCCTCAACGGCGATTCGGCGTAAATCCCTCAGAGTGGTTCGTGGGTCACGTCGTCCATTAATAGCCCTTTCAATATACACTACTGGCCATTAAAATTGCTACACCAAGAATAAATGCAGATGATAATCGGGTATTCGTTGGACAAATATATTATACTAGAACAGACATGTGACTACATTTTCACACAATTTGGGTGCATAGATCCCGAGAAATCAGTACCCAGAACAACCACCTCTGGCCGTAATAACGGCTTGCTACGACTGGGCATTGAGTCAAACAGAGCTTGGATGGCGTGTACAGGTGCAGCTGCCGATGGAGCTTCAACACGATACCATAGTTCATCAAGAGTAGTGACTGGCGTATTGTGACGAGCCACTTGCTCGGACACCACTGACCAGACGTTTTCAATTGGTGAGAGATCTGGAGAATATGCTAGCCAGGGCAGCAGTCGAACATTTTCTGTATCCAGAAAAGCCCGTACAGGACCTGCAACAAGCGGTCGCGCATTATCCTGCTGAAATGTAGGGTTTCGCAGGGATCGAATGAAGGGTGGAGCCACGGGTCGTAACACATCTCAAAATTAACGTCCACTGTTCAAAGTGCCGTCAATGCGAACAAGACGTGACCGAGACGTGTAACCAACTGATAGTCCATGCTGCTGCAAACGTCGTCGAACTGTTCGTGCAGATGGTTGTTGTCTTGCAAACGTCCCCGTTTGTTGACTCAGGTATCGAGACGTTGCTGCCCGATCCGTTACAGCCATGCGGATAAGATGCCTGTCATCTCGACTGCTAGCGATACGAGGCCGTTGGGATCCAGCACGGCGTTCCGTATTACCATCCTGAACCCACCGATTCCATATTCTGCTAACAGTCATTGGATCTCGACCAACGCGAGCAGCAATGTCGCGATACGATAAACCGCAATCGCGATAGGCTACAATTCGATCTTCATCAAAGTCGGAAACGTGATGGTACGTATTTCTCCTCCTTACACGAGGCATCACAACAACGTTTCACCAGGTAACGCCGGTCAACTGCTTTTGTGTATGAGAAATCGGTTGGAAACTTTCCTCATGTCAGCACGTTGTAGATGTCGCCACCGGCGCCAACCATGTGTGAATGCTCTGAAAAGCTAATCATTTGCATATCACAGCAACTTCTTCCTGTCGGTTAAATTTCGCGTCTGTAGCACGTCATCTTCGTGGTGTAGCAATGTTAATGGCCAGTAGTGTATCTCGGCTACGTTCGATAGGATTCTTGTCTGGAGAACATGCTGGGGACTCAAGTCGAGAAATGTCTTTATAATGAAGGAAGTCATTCACAAGATGCGCACGTCCTTGAGGACGAACGACTCGCCAATATGCTGCCGATAAAGTTGGACTATCGGTCGGAGGATGGCATTCACGTATCGTACAGCCGTTATGGCGCCTTCCATGACCACCAGCAGCGTTCGTCGGCTCCACATGAAGGCTCCCCAAAACATCAGGAAACCTCCACCTTGCTGCACTCGCTGGACAGCGTGTCTAAGGAGTTCAGCCTGACCGGGTCGCCTCCAAACAGGTCTCCAACGATTGTCTGCTGTGACTGATACCTGGCAAAAATTGGAGAAACTATGTCTTACCTAGCTCGCCCGGTTAGCCGTGCGGTCTAATGCACGGCTTTTAGGATTGGGAAGGAGAGCCTGGTGCCCGGTACGAAACCGCCCGGCGGACTTGTGTCGAGGTCCGGTGAGCCGGCCAGTCTGTGGATGGTTTTTAGGCGGTTTTCCAACTGCCTCGGCGAATGAGGGCTGGTTCCTCTTATTTCGTCTCAGCTACACTATGTCGGCGATTGCTGCGCAAACAAGTTCTCCACGTACGCTTTCACCACCATTACTCTACCACGCAAACTTAGGGGTTACACTCGTCAGGTGTGAGACGTTCCCTGTGGGGTGGGGGGAGGGGGGGATTGGGGGAGGTTCACCAGGGGCAGAACAGCACAATAACCCTGAAAGAGTGGTTCGGTGTGAGGCGGCGGAGGGGTGAAGTGTACTGCGGTAGTCGTCGTGGGGTTGTGGACCACTGCGGCTGCGGCGGGGACGGTGCCTCTCCACCTTTTCTAGGCCCCCAGTTAACATGCAATACAATACAATGTCTTACCTATGAGTCCGCGATACGGTAGTGGACAAACTGCAGCATACCAGCTATTCGCTGGACGCTCACGGCGTATGGGCGAGACAGGGCGCTGTGGCAACAATCGACTGAGTTTTACCACATGGTATTGAGGGACTTAGCGTCGCAACCACCTTCTCGAGAGCGCCAAACGGCCGTCCACCGGACACAGGCGCGGCTCCTGCAGATCACGGCTACCTGACTGTAAGGCACACAGATTTGAGCGAAACTGCAAGACTCCGTCCCAGATGAATGCGTTCCTTTCTATCACACTGTGAGGGAACAAAGACATCGCAAGAGACGACTCATTACGGCAGTCATTGCGGCGGACGGGCACCTTGCAGTGACACTCTTCGCCATCTGCTGTGTCATCACAGATTATTACCACGCCCTATATCTGGCGCGTCAATGGTCTAACAATGACGTTGAGGACTTTCTGTACGACCCACCGCTTTCGGGTAGGGCTCAAAAAGACGACGTGTTCATGGAGGCCGTCACGCTGGAAGAATTGCGCCTGGCCCTGTCGCGGGGTGCGAGAAACAAATCCTCTGAACCTGATAGTCTTCGGCTTGAATTTTATAGCACCTTTTCTGACCTGATGGGGGGAGTTTTGCGGCAGACGTGCTGAAAATTCCTGGATCTGGACGTTTTGCACCCCACCCCCAAATTTTTGCAGTATGTGGTAATCCCTGTGTCTAAACCGAACAGAGGGTGCAGACCGCAAGACTTCCGGTCGTTGATTTTACTGAATTCGGATTGTAAGCTGTTCACACACGTACTTCGTGCTCGCTTCCATGCTACTGTCGATGATGCCATTTGCGCCGACCAAACATGTCTGGGAAGTGACCAGTAATATATTCATGGTGTTAAACTCTTATAAAGATGTGATCGCGACCATCAAGGCGGTTGACCTAGACCACGCGTTCGGCCGGGTAAGGCACGGTTTCTTGGAGCTGCCTTGGAGAAGATGAGTCTGTTCCCAGTATCAGCAGGTGTGGTACTCCATCTCATCTGCGGGGCCCCTGAACCCACCGATTCCATATTCTGCTAACAGTCATTGGATCTCGACCAACGCGAGCAGCAATGTCGTGATACGATAAACCGCGATCGCGATAGGCTACAATCCGACCTTTATCAAAGTCAGAAACGTGATGGTACGCATTTCTCCTCCTTACACGAGGCATCACAACAACGTTTCACCAGGCAACGCCGGTCAACTGCTGTTTGTGTATGAGCAATCGGTTGGAAACTTTCCTCATGTCAGCACGTTGTAGGCGTCGCCACCGGCGCCAACCTTGTGTGAATGCTCTGAAAAACTAATCATTTGCATATCATAGCATCGTCTTCCTGTCGGTTAAATTTCGTGTCTGTAGCACGTCATCTTCGTGGTGTAGCAATTTTAATGACCAGTAGTGTAGATTCCGGTAAGACACAAATATAAGAGCTTGATTATGTCCTGTGCGAGTATGGAACCAATACGCTCCACAAAATCATTGAGTGGCATTTCGTAAACGAAGAAACCAGGTGAAAGGATGTTGTTTGGTCCAAGTTTTAATTTCTTCAGCTTCACTGAAAAATGTTCTGAGTCCTTCATGTATGTGTCGATAATTCACACGTGTGGCTGAAGCAGACAGGCTAAATGTTTCGCCAGTTTATTCTTTGCGTGCTTTTAAAGTTAGAACTTAAATGAAGGTGAGGAGATTTCGGGAGTGCTTGCTGCTGATCGCATCATTTTCGATGTGTTTCCTTTAGATTCTTACATTTCATGTTTCGTACAGAAAGGTGTTGATTTATCAGACGGAGGCACAAATGCTCTCTGCACATGTTCAACTACAAGGTGGATCATATGTAAGTTCTCCGAGTAAGATTATAAACTTGGTAGAAGCAACTGTGATCATAAAACTCTTTCAAGTAATCATTTATGCCCATAATTGTTTTAGTGGCCCAAAGTAAGCACTAACTACCCTCGAACGAGCTTTTTAAGTAAGGCCCGATTGTGTTACAAATCAATTCTTGGGTCAAACCTTCAAGGGAATTTTTAAGACGGCATACTTACTACTGACGGCCTTGGGAGAGCCAGTCCTGACAAAACTCTACCATCTGGTGAGCAAGATGTACGAGACAGGCGAAATACCCTCAGACTTCAAGAAGAATAAAATAATTCAAATCCCAAAGAAAGCAGGTGTTGACAGATCTGAAAATTACCCAACTATCAGTTTAATAAGTCACGGCTCCAAAATACTAACGCGAATTATTTACAGACGAATGGAAAAACTGGTAGAAGCCGACCTCGGGGAAGATCAGTTTGGATATTGGAACACGTGAGGCAATACTGACCCTACGACTTATCTTAGAAGAAAGATTAAGGAAAGGCAAACCTACGTTTCTAGCATTTGTAGACGTAGAGAAAGCTTTTGACAATGTTGATTGGAATACTCTCTTTCAAATCCTAAAGGTGGCAGGGGTTAAATACAGGGGGCGAAAGGCTATTTACAATTTGTACAGAAACCAGATGGCAGTTATAAGAGTCGAGGGGCATGAAAGGGAAGCAGTGGTTGGGAAGGGAGTCAGACAGGGTTGTAGCCTCTCCCCGATGTTATTCAATCTGTATATTGAGCAAGCAGTAAAGGAAATAAAAGAAAAAATTGGAGTAGGTATTAAAATCCAGGGAGAAGAAATAAAAACTTTGAGGTTCGCCGATAACATTGTAATTCTGTCAGAGACAGCAAAAGACTTGGAAGAGCAGTTGAACGGAATGGACAGTGTCTTGAAAGGAGGATATAAGATGAACATCAATAAAAGCAAAACGAGGATCATGGAATGTAGTCGAATTAAGTCGGGTGATGCTGAGGGAATTTGATTAGGAAATGAGACACTTAAAGTAGTAAAGGAGTTTTGCTATTTGGGGAGCAAAATAACTGATGATGGTCGAAGTAGAGAGCATATAAAATGTAGACTGGCAATGGCAAGGAAAGCGTTTCTGAAGAAGAGAAATTTGTTAACATCGAGTACAGATTTAAGTGTCAGGAAGATGTTTCTGAAAGTATTTGGATGGAGTGTAGCCATGCATGGAAGTGAAACATGGACAATAAATAATTTGGACAAGAAGAGAATAGAAGCTTTCGAAATGTGGTGCTACAGAAGAATGTTGAAGATTAGATGGGTAGATCACCTAATGAGGTGGTATTGAATAGGATTGGGGAGAAGAGAAGTTTGTGGCACAACTTGACTAGAAGAAGGGATCGGTTGGTAGGACATGTCCTGAGGCATCAAGGGATCACAAATTTAGCTTCGGAGGGCAGCGTGGAGGGTAAAAATCGTAGAAGGAGACCAAGAGATGAATACACTAAGCAGATTCAGAAGGATGTAGGTTGCAGTAGGTACTGGGGGATGAAGGAGCTTGCACAGGATAGATTAGCATGGAGAGCTGCATCAAACCAGTCTCAGGACTGAAGACCACAACAACAACAACAAAACTTTCGTGTTACTCAGAACGATGTACAAAAGAGAAATTAGCTTTCAACAAATCGGACAGAGGTGTGCAAAGCGTAGTTCTCCCAAAACTCCATCCATAAATGAGACGAGAACCAATCTTATATACATTACAAAAAGCAGTACCGTCAGTCACCCAATTCTGAAAACAGATGTAGATAAGTGAGGAAACATTAGCCGAATGTGCTCAACTGCATAA
Source organism: Schistocerca piceifrons (assembly GCF_021461385.2). Taxonomy (NCBI): domain Eukaryota; kingdom Metazoa; phylum Arthropoda; class Insecta; order Orthoptera; family Acrididae; genus Schistocerca; species Schistocerca piceifrons. Next base: position 399,517,077 of record NC_060141.1, on the reverse strand, counting down.
ATACAATCAACTCTCGATACTTCGATGTTCAAGTGACCTCAGAAAATGTTCGAATAATTGAGAATCCGATTCAACAAAATAATGACTGATCAGGGACGAATCAAGAAAAGCGCGAAGTAAGGATTTCCGTTCCAAAAATAAACTTAAAAAACATTAATGTGGTTTCAACAAAATTCGCTTTTCGTCAATAAGCAACTAGATCTCAAACGAAAGTTATTTTTTCACGTTCCGTAATTTTGAATCACTCAACTTTATTTTGTAAAGAAATCAGCGAAATTTTTCTGCTTCAGTGCCCTCCAACGTGCGACCAAAGTCAAAAATACATCATCGTCTATTACCGCTCTAAAGATTTATACGTAACATTTCCTATTAGAGGTTCGCGTCAGAGACGGAATCTGCTGTGTTTCTTCTCTTTCTTCTTCTTCTTCTTCTTCTTAAAAACGATGTCGTGTCCGGTTCCTCCTTCCATGTAATACGTTTTCAGCAGGCTGTTCTTTCTTGTTCTGGTGGAATTCTGAGCCACGAGTTCTATAACCAGTTCCTTTTCTGTGGGACTTGAACGCTTGTAATTCTTTGAAGTCATTTTATAATTGATTTATTAATGTACATACTACGTACTGTTGAATAGATTAACAAGTGCCGTGAAGAGTTGAACGACGAAACAAATACAGAAGCAACTGACGAAGTAATTTGAATTACTATTAGACACTTGCTAACTTCAATGTACAGTGTCGTCGACCTGTCAGTCACGATTATCGCTTCGCATTATTAAAACACGAATGATTTCTTCAAATTATCTAGGTTTTTCCCTAGGAACCGGACAATTATTTCGATTTACGGAGCATTTCAATTCATTGAGGTCAAAATTAACAAGGGTCGACTGTACTACAAACATGGATCGATGAAACTCGGTCCAAGCATAGAAAGAACTTCTGCAGAAGGTAACTGAAAGAAATGCGCGATGTGACGAACAGAAGTGAACTTTTATTCGAAGACAATACTTACAGTGATGTCACAGAGATCATGATTGTCCCCTGGACATTACAGGAGACTAGACACACGATTCTTAATAGGGTGTGTGATCACCGCGGAAGGCAAAGCATGCTCTACAACGGACTCCCACGCTGGGCACTTGATTGGTAAGAAGTTCTTGCAGTATAACGTTCCGTTCCTCCAGCAGCGCGGTTGATAGGTAATGGATGATTGTTGGTGCATGTGAATGTGCTCCAATATGTATCACCAACGCAAGCTAACACATGATTGATGGAATTTAAGTCGGGGAAACAGGCAAGTCAGTCCATTCACCGAGTATCCTCTCGCTCCAAGAGTTCCTCCACCTACACTGTCCGATATAGTCGTGTATTGTCATCCATTAACAAAGAAGTGAGGCCCGAATGCACGCCTGAAAAGAGCACGTGCCGAAGGAGTCGAGCGTCACAATAACGTTGACCAGTAGGCGTGTCGTGTTGCAAGATTTGATGGTCAGTACACCCATGCAACATTATGCCTAACCACACCACAACATCTGGACCACCAAGACGGTCATGTCCTACAATGCTCTTAGGTGCATTACGTGTTCCCAATTGTGGTGTCACCGCCAGACACCACACTTGCTAGGTGGTAGCTTTAAATCGGCCGCGGTCCATTAGTACATGTCGGACCCGCGTGTCGCCACTGTGTGATCGCAGACCGAGCGCCACCACAAGGCAGGTCTCGAGATACGGACCAGCACTCGCCCCAGTTATACGGACGACTTTGCTAGCGACTACACTGACGAAGCCTCGCTCCTTTGCCGAGCAGATAGTTAGAATAGCCTTCAGCTAAGTCCATGGCTACGACCTAGCAAGGCGCCATTAGTAACATTGCATGTATCTATGGAGTCTCACTTATATCGTCAATAGCGATGTACCAAGGATGGATTAAAGTTAAGTATAACCGAAGCTACGTACTTTTCTTTATAACATTCATTACGTATCCTGTTACAGACCTATCTCTTGCCTGCTAAACGCGTGCCTTTCGGCTACTCCCGTGGCGTGGCTGTCTTGCTACGCCACAACACCAATAGAGGTGGATCGTTCGTGAACGAACAGGACCAAAGGAACTGTCCACTGAAGTAAACAGAAAGACCGAGATAAGATTTTTTTAAGGAGCGGCGTTTTTCCGTTCACTTCGGTCACGGCCGATCTCGCTACAGGAACGGCGGGAAGGGTCGCGACCGGTTCTCGTTCCTGGAAAGGTCTCGGCCAGTTCTCATTCCAGGAACGATTGGTTTTCGTTCCTGGAATGGTCATTGCATGTTTCCTTCCCGTCTCCGTCTCGTCTTTCTTGGGGTAATCACTCGTTCCACGTTCCATTTCAGTTTCTTTATAATTATATAACTTCTATAAAAATTAAGTTATATGTCCCATGTATGTTTTTTCATGCAGCAAGCAGAGATACCTCCTTATTTCTTCGTCGTTTTGATCATTTGTAGAACACATATTTCTTACAAGACAAGCTTTTGTTTATTTTTTATGTTTGTCGATTTTTTTTGGGTCTCACCTGCTTGGTTTAATACTTTATAATGTTAATGTATATCACTTTTTAATATAGTGTAATAATGTTTTCATTAACCAGCGAGTTTTACATTTCTTGCAAAAATAAAACTAGGCCCTTAAGGAAGCATCTTATTTTTCAGATTTGTTTGTTTTTTTGTGATACTCCCTAGTTTGGTTACTTTGCGCACAAGAAATAATTTTTTCATGATTTCGGCTCCATAAATAAACGGGAAGGGGTGCCTCTCTATATGAAAAACTGTAGAGCTGTACAAAATCGTATTTGCTTTTTATCTAAAAAAAAGTACTGTGTAGAAGTATCTTCGAAGCGAAAAACTGTATTATTTTCTACTTAATTATTAACATTGTATTACTGCATTAACTTTAATAATACAACCTATAAACCTATTATTTACTAAGCGTGTGAGGAAAATATGACGAGAAAATCACATTTTCTTTTATACGTAGCTATTCTTCAAAGAAGCGTCTTTTTGCCCTGGAATCTTAATCTTAATCTTAAGGGGATAGACACAACATAAGTATATACAGCTTCTCGTTTTTTTTATTATTGTGTTCCATGAACTTCACTCGTGTCTCAGTCAGATAATTTACAACGTTTAGTTTAAGAACTAGATGTAGGTGTTTGACATTTTCATTTTCGTGTCACTCTGAAGAACCTGTAATAAGAAACTTGTCACTCAAATCGAGTTGCTTGAATGTACTTTCGTTTTATTAGGAACGGCAGTTAAACCGCATTAGTCATAATTTTGCGGATTTGATCGGTTCCTGCTGGAATCTTTATGTATCTTTGTCTGCTGGTTTTGCTTCACTATCTATAGTGACTTAATTTTTGGTTCAGAATTTTAAGGCACCAGAACAACAATGGTCAGGAGCCATAAACGACATTTCAGTTTTTGTAAAGCCATATCCGGGATATGACTATCGACAACCTGATGCATGAAGTTTTGAAAGAATTGTGAAATACAAATACGGAGCCTTGGGTTCTGAAACAGCGCAGGATCATGTTTTGACATACATAACAATAAGGAAAAATTGCAATCTGTTCTTGTAGTCCCAATTCAATTTCGTCAAGGAAATAAACTTTTTCAATACTTGAATGCTTTTCGCCCTCCGCCTCAGATGATGGATCCCTTTGGAGCACGGAAAGATACTCCATGAGATAGATTCAAGAAGAGAATTCGCAGTTAATACAAAAACTACAATACAATCGTCTCATATATCTTATCCCTGCAAGGAAAACACAGCAGATTTTTTCCAGACTGTCTTGAACCGAAACACACGCACATCTAAAAGGCCAGAGACTAATGATTTAACAGAAAATCCATTAAGTGAGAATTTCATGGACAACTTTTTCGTAATACGTTAAATGGCTGAAGTATGCGTGAATTTCTAGGCGTTCAGCTAGTAGTGGATTTTTCTTTTATTTCATTTTCAGTTACAAATGCGTGTAAAATTTATGTTTTAAGAACATTAGTACATAATTTATCGATTTGTTGATTTTTATATTCGTTTCATTCTCGTCTGTTGATGGCTGCCTGTGCTCATTCAGAAGTTCCCTTTCTCAATAACTGATGATTGATTCCATGCATGTAACCTGGGGAGCTTATCAACTGCTGACTGATCAAAACCTGGTTGTCTTTTTCGATTGCAAAGATCTTCAAAGCAATGAAAGGCGCTAATTTGTCAAGTTTTTGAAGCAGAGACTCTTGTTTCTTTTCACTTAATTTCGATGATCTCCCAATACATTTATGTAATTCCTGCAGTTGCTGATACAAATCTCCTAATTTTAATATGCAGCTTCTGAGCACCTGTATCGGAAGTCGTTAATTTTCCAAGTAAATCCTCGCTTCCCTCATAGTATGAAATTTTGATGCCCAGTTAACTTACACACCTGCATATCGTAAAAGAAAACTCTAACTGTTCGTCTGACAGGCAATAGTTTACTTCCAGGTATTTCATGATAGTAGTGCCCGCACAAATATATATAACTTTCTGTAAACGAACTGAAAACCACTACATTGCACTTGCTACGACTACAAGCTTCTCTCGGAAGTGAATGCCGATTGGCACTGTATCGTGAACAGGTTCCATAAGTCGTACTTCTACACAGCTTGTTCTGGACTCTCTGTGCCTGGCTTGCGGTCACTGGCCCGTCACATCACCCAACGTGGGACTATCATGCAAAAGTAATACTTGTGCGTAGTTGATATTTTTTGGGGAAATTTATCTGATGTCCACATAGTACAAAAATAGATAAAAGAGAAAGAGTGAACGAGTAAAAAAACGGTTCCCAGAAAGGGAGGACCACCAGTGAATTAGTTCCCGAAGATGAACGAATCTGCTTATCTCCAGTTCCCATCTTTCGCCATATTGACGGTACGTCCAGCATTGTCGAACATGACCGTTTTGGTGGTTCAGGTGTTGGGTAGGGGTAGGCATAATGTTACATGAAGGTACTGATCTCCGAATCTTGGAACACGGTACTCCTTCTTCATATGTGTCTTTTCATGGGTACATTCGGCCATGAGTTCACTTTTATGGATGACTATGCGCGACCAACAGACGTAGGAGCTCTTGGAACCAGCTGATATTCGACTAATGGACTAGCTTGCCCCTTTTCCCGACTTAAACCCCTTCGAACACAGGTGGGATGTGTTTGAGAGATGTATATCAGGACGTTCACTTGCACGAACGACCGTTCAGCAGTAGTCAACCACGCTGGATGGATGAACGAAATATCCAAACACAAAAATACTTGCCAACCTTGTGACCAACATGTGAGCACGTTCCAGAGCATGCTTTACTGTCCGTAGTGATCACACCATGTTCTACTTTTGTGATGTCCAGGGGACCATCATGAATCGCGGTGACTTTTCTTTAATTATTGTCACTGAATAAGTGTCATTTCTGTTTGTCTCATTGAGTATTTCTAAAAATGGTTCAAATGGCTCTGAGCACTATGGGACTTAACATCTGAGGTCATCAGTCCCCTAGAACTTAGAACTAGTTAAACCTAACTAACCTAAGGACATCACAAACATCCATGCCCGAGGCAGGATTCGAACCTGCGACCGTAGCGGTCTTGCGGTTCCAGACTGCAGCGCCTTTAACCGCACGGCCACTTCGGCCGGCTGTCTATCAGAAACAGTACATTTGTAAGAATGGATGTCATGAACTGCTATATATATTATGACTTTTGAACACTATTAAGGTAAATACATTGTTTGTTCTCTATCAAAATCTTTCATTTGCTAACTATGTCTATCAGTAGTTAGCGCCTTCAGTAGTTAGAATCTTTTATTTAGCTGGCAGTAGTGGTGCTCGCTGTATTGCATTAGTTCGAGTAACGAAGATTTTTGTGAGGTAAGTGATTTATGAAAAGTATAGGTTATTGTTAGTCAGGGCCATTCTTTTGTAGCGATTATTGAAACTCAGATTGCGTGGCGCTAAAAGTACTGTGTGTCGGTTTAAGCACAGTCATGTGTAATTTTTCTAAGGGGACGTTTCATATGTCGACCCTTAGCCGAGGATACCTCACTGGAATCTTCTGATTTTTTCTCGTAGTTTGTGTAATTAGTGTACCCTTTGTTGATTGCTAGCGCGTAATTGTAGAGAGAATTTCCTTTGTAGTTGTAGTTTTTCATTGTTGTACACTAAAACATTTGTGGCATGCATGTAGATTGGCACCAAGTATTCCGCAGCTGCACTTGCAATTAACGAGATATTATTTTCAATGCTATGTTAATGTGTTTTCTTATTTTGCTCTTCAAATTTTGTTTTTCTGTGTTGTCGTGTGAAATATTGTGACAATAATAGCGTGTGAAAAACGTAATACTAGGCTCCAAAGTAAACTGAGAAATGACAGTGAAGACGAAAGCAGTGTGTTAGCGCCGCCGAGTAATGAATTTACTAATGTTCAAAGTAGTAATTTGGGAATAGTGCATAGGGAAATGGAGCGGGCTGCAAATAATGGTGTAGGCAGTGAAACAATTAGTGAACAGGGAAGCATTATCGATCGATCGGTCGGCAACAGCTCGCCTCAGGAATCCGAAATGGCAGGACACAATCTTGCAAATACTGTAGATTCAGGTTTGGCGTCCTCATCGTTTTTTCAAATAAGTCAAGACACATTTTCTGCTTCTCAATATGTGCATGTTGCCGGTGGAAATGCACTGCCGAAAAGCATAGAGGAACAGATTCCAGACACTAATACATTATTATTGCAATTAATGCAACAAATGAAACAAAATCAGAGACAATCACAGCAAAAGCTTCAAAAGTTAGACACAATGGAACAAAATCTTCGGAAGTTAGACGTAATGGAACAAAATCTTCAAAATTTAGACACCACACTTGAACAAACACGTGAAGATTTAACTACTGAGTTACATAACATTGAATCGAAATGTCAAAAAGTCTGTAATGACGTAAAAACACAAATTTGTGAGCATTTTCAACCTATTTTTTCGCGGCATGAAAATGCGTTACAGAATCACGAAGCAGCCATAAAAGAACCGCAAACCATTGTTCATGAAAATCATGAGAACTTGTGGGCTAAAACTGACTCAGTTGTATCTACCGATTCAGTTACGCTACTTTCAAAAACTCAGGAAAACTTAAAGGACACAGAAGATACTCTGAAAACTGGTTCAGAAAGACACATAGAGGAAATTAGTTCATTATCAGAGAAAGTAGTCGAACTTTCAGATCAGCTAAATAATTTAACTACGAAGGTAGATGATAAACTGAATGACGCAAGACCGGTAGTCTTTAATGACACAGAAGAGTACGAACAAATTAGGAAATTCAAACAAAATCAGAATCAAATTAATACGCAACACCAAAGAGAATTCCGGGAAGTACAAGATCAGTTGGCACAAGTAATACAAGAATTACATATTTCAGAGGACACTCGCGCTCCAACATGGGAAGAGGGAAAGCTACAAAATAATAACACAGGGCATTTCGGAAATTATGAAAGAAATTGGCAAGGTGCACCGAATTTTGAGATGCAACCGCCGACACGACGTAACAATGACCGACATGCGACTCGCCAACACGATGATTTTGACTATAAGCTGTTCATTACTACACGTAAATTCAAAACATTTAAAAATTCTGGCAACGACATTCATCCACAAGCGTGGCTTCATCAATTCTCGCATTGTTTTCCTCCCAACTGGTCATTAGAGCATAGATTAGAATTTATGTGTGGCTACTTAGAGAATGAACCAGCTGTAAGAATGCGATCGGTCATTCACGATTGCCACAGTGAAGGAGAATTTTATCATGCCTTCCTCTCAACATATTGGTCTCAAGCCACACAAGACCGAGTAAAACATAGCATCATAATGATGAAACATTTCGAACAATCTGAATTTTCCAGTCTTGTGAAATATTTTGAAGACATTTTGCACAAGAATCGGTACCTGTCAAACCCTTACAGCCCCTCAGAACTCATCTGCATTTGCTTAATCAAACTACCTGAACATTTACGACGTATTATCTTGGCAGGACGTTGCGAAGACGACATTGAAGCTTTCCAGGGACTCTTACAAGAACTGGAAATTGACACTGACAATCGCGGAACGCGAAAACAGCAGCACAACAATTACAGGTCACATCCGTCACAATTCCGCGATGCAAGAAATAATAACTGGACACGACAAGGCTATTATTACAACGCAAATCGTGACGAAAACAGACACCACCCGTATTACCCCGTATGACAGCCGTTGGTAGAGTAGTAATAATTACAGGGAAAGATCACCTCTCCGCAGTAATGACTATCACAGAGACAATCAGAGAAACAGACAATATGGGAACCAAAATAATTATTATCAAGGGAGACAGAATAACTTCAGACGCAACGGTCCAGCGCGCAGTTACGATTCAGGGAGAAGTTCTCCACCACGTGACCGACAAGAAAGAAACTATGGAATCTACCGACATGACGACACACGATATGATCGTAACGACAGACCTGAATTGCATCAGAACTGGCGGGATTCAAACAGGGCAGGGGCCTCTCGACAAGGTGAATTTGTAGAAGTTAGGTCTCCAAATCCCAATAACGACGCGCGCCAGCAAAGAGACGATAGGCAATGACTCACACTGCTGGCAGCCACGAAACGTACTTATGAAGCTGACGACGTAGCTGCCGTGGCTAGTAATTACGTAAAAATGGAAGATATTAGAGACATCTTACTCCAGGAACACGACGTAAAACATAACAACATTGCATATCCTGTAATTCACATTACGGTAAATGACGTAAAATTTACGGCAGTACTTGACTCTGGCAATCCCATTTCAGTAATTAGTGAAACAGCCTTTAGCAAATGCAACAAATCGAACGATTTCCCCACACTTCCGTTACGTAAGATTAAATTACAAGGTGCAATCGTTGGAAAAAGTGTAGATGTACGCCAACAAACCAACTTAGAATTCTTTTGTCAAAGCCACAGCTTCTCTATGAACTTTCTTATTGTTCCACTATTGTCGACGGAAATTATATTGGGAGTAGACTTTTTGAATGAATAAAAAGCAATCTTAAACTTTCGCGATGCTGAAATAAGTTTAGAGAAAGAAGGTAAGTCAATAGCTTTGAAGTTTGAAGATTGGCTCTCAAACCATGACGAAGAAATTAATCGCCTTTACCTCCTGTTGCCGGCCGCGGTGGCCGTGCGGTTCTGGCGCTGCAGTCTGGAACCGCGGGACTGCTACGGTCGCAGGTTCGAATCCTGCCTCGGGCATGGGTGTGTGTGATGTCCTTAGGTTAGTTAGGTTTAAGTAGTTCTAAGTTCTAGGCGACTGATGACCTAAGATGTTGAGTCCCATAGTGCTCAGAACCATTTGAACCATTTACCTCCTGTTAGACAACAGTTCGGAATTTTCGACGGAACTTGACACTAGCAATCACTCTGCAAGTACTGACAGCGATGATATCGACGGCGTATTTGGTACTAATGAGTTAATTCAGAATAAAATTCAAACAATCGATAATTGTAATGACACTGATAGGCAGGATCTTTTTGAGATTTTACAAGCACATTCCACAGTTTTTACTCACAAAACAGGAACAATCATGGGATTTCAATACCAATTTCGTGTTCGTGAGCATACTAAATTTTGTGTTAGACCATACATAATTCCGGCACATTATAGGGACCGTGTTAGAACAGAAATACAATCTATGCTTGACGAGGGCATTATTGAGCCTGCAGTAAGCTCATACAACTATCCATTACATGTTGTTGAGAAGAAAAATGGATCGATGAGGCTTGTCTTAGATTCGAGACAAATCAATACTATCATCATTCCTGAAACAGACAGGCTGCAAACGTTGGAAGAACTTCTTCAAAATTTTAATGGTGTAAAAGTGTTGTCTTCTATTGATCTCAGATCCAGCTTTTATCAGATCGAACTTCATCCAGAATGTAGAAAATACACAGCTTTCCTTTGTTTCGGCGTTTGTTATCAGTTTCGGAAACTTCCTTTTGGTTTGAACATTTCTTCAGCAGCATTCATTCGCGGGCTAAATTCCATATTACCTGAGTTCTTAAAACGTCACGTCACCTTATATGTGGACGCTATTCGGATAGCAGAAGCCTCATGGGAACAACATAATCGCATCCTCAACAGCATGTTACATATTTTTGCAGAATCTGGAATTACAGTTAACTTGGAAAAGTCTGAATTCGGTAGGACAAAGGTGAAGTTTTTGGGACATATTATTTCTTCTGAAGGCATTCAGCCGGATCCAGAAAAGTTAGAAGCAATCAGAGCTATTCCAGTTCCATCCACAAAAAGACATGTCCGCAGTTTTCTAGGTCTCGTAAATTTTTACCGTCGTTTTCTGAATATGCAAATACTAGTTACACCAAGACTTTGTTCTCTCACTGGAAAAAATACTATTTGGAACTGGGACGAACAAGCACAGTTGGAATTCAATTCTTTGAAAGAATCGCTACTTAATGCGCCAATACTAGCTCATCCAGATCTCTCACAAGATTTCTGCCTTAGCACGGGTTCTTCTAAAGTCGGTCTTGGTGCCCATTTATTTCAGGAAGCCATAGAAAACGACACTGCTGTTCAGAATACCATTGCTTTTGCTATCCGAGCGCTAACAAAATCTGAAAAAAATTATTCCGTTACTGAATTAGAAGCGTTAGCTATCGTTTGGGCATTTAACAAATTCCGTTTCTTTCTTTCTGGTAAGCACATAAAAGTATACAGTGATCATCGTGCATTACAATTTCTTATGTCTTCAAAATTAAATCATGACAGGTTAAAACATTGGGCATTGTTTCTGCAAGAATTCCACTTCACAACAGTCTACATTCCCGGCAAGGAGAACATTGTTGCGGACGCACTGTCACGCGCACCGGCTGGGCTTGAGAAAAGTAACACAGAAGGCAACCTCGAGAAAAATTTCAGTATTCTTTAAATTCAGAAAGTCGCCTTGAAAACTTTATCTCCACATCTTTAAAGGACATTGCTCATGAACAAGATAAAGATCCGATTTGGAAAGACATCAAAAGTAAATGGCATGAAAAGACACACACTCAGATTCGGCATTATTATCTGGTTAGAAACAACATACTCTTCTAACGCTGCACTGTTGATGACAAGCTATGGGTACTCTGCATTCTAGACGATTTTGTTAATAAGCTCATTTGGTACATTCATTTCAGCTCCGCACATTTTGGTCCACGAAAATGTTATCATATTCTTCGAACGACTTGTTATTTTAACAATATGAGAAAGAGAATTCGGAGATCTTGTCTATTTGTAAACTTTGTCAAAAGGTGAAACCATTTACTATCTCACATCGTGCTCCGATGTTTCCTATTATTCCTTCTAAATTAAAAGAATTTGCTGCTGTTGATCTCTTGGGACCTCTTGTCAGAACATCGAATGGATTTTCGTACGTTCTAGTCGCTGTTGAAATTACTTCAAAATTTGTTTCTTTCACTCTGTTACGTAAAGTCACTGGACGGTCTGTATCCAATGCCTTTGCTACAAATTTCTTATGTGAAGTTGGACACGTTAGTAAAGTCATTTCAGATAAAGGACCGCAATTCAGATCTGGTGTTTGGTGACGCATGCTTCGGAACCATAAAATCAAACCTGTTTTTATTTCATTGTACTCACCATATTGTAACCTGTCTGAACGGATTATGAAAGAAATCAATAAACTTTGCAGACTTTATTGTCACAGAAAGCATTTGCATTGGGACAGATATTTACACTTATTTCAAAACGTGCTGAACGAAATGCCTCATGACTCCACTGCTTTACCACCTATTCTTGTACTGAAGAATGAAGAACCTCCGAACAGAATCAGAGAGCTTGTACCTTTTCCGAATACACGTAAACTTCGACGCAAAGACATAATTGATTTGGCTATTAAAAATATAAATTCTGCAGCAGACAAAAGGAGAAAATTACGCGGTAAAGCAAATTCAAAGAAATTATATATTGGTCAGAAAGTTCTCATTAAAGCTCATTCATTGTCACATGAGAAGAAACACTTGAGTCACAAATTCTTTCTGATTTACAATGGACCTTAAAGAAACCGACGTATACCACATGATAATTGCGTTGAAGTTGAAACTCTGCGTACTAGGAAGAGTAAAGGATTGCACCACATTTCACATGTAAAACCGTTTATTGAGAGATAATCGGTTTTTTTTTAACTTAGTCTTTGCTATAAAATTTTTCACTTTACATTACTAGTATGCTTTGTCAGACTTAGAATCTGTTAACATGCAACAATGTTTGAAGTTAAATATCCAGTCAAGAACCAAGAGAACTTATTTAAACAGAAATTACGAATGCATTGTTATAGTGAACAGACGACACAGTGTTATTGTGTGTGCACATTCTTGCTTGTTAGTTGCACGATCGCGTAACGACTCTAAGGCTCACATACTTAGAACATATACCGGTGCTGCTAATTAGACTTAAATGCAATATTTTGGTTTACTTGAAAAGACATTCCTTATTTGAAGTAGTTTCTGTGAGATTAAAGATGACTTAGTATTTGGTTTCTTTGACAGCTACACGATTATACCACGACGCTACTAATGTGTGACACAATTTACATTGTTGCTTTTGTGCTGTATCTGCTTTATATCTGCACAGTTTTTCTATATTATTCTGGAAAGTAAAACATGTTTTAGTAGTAACTTTTGTGGTATAACTACAATGAGACAGCCTTTTCCCTAGCACAACAATACGTTACATTATAGTACTTTCTTGATCACGGTAAGGTACGTAATAACTGCGATATCTATACGCAAAGCATTTCACTTTTGTTTATGATGAGGTAAGTACATTAGCTTCAGCAGAACTTTGCTTACAGAGGACGATAACTACGACACTTCCACAGAATTATCTTACAACAAGAAGCACATTTAGCGCTACAGGACACGCATTTGAGTGATTAACTTTGTACTTAAAACATTTATTTTTAAAGATTTTTCAATCACAAAGATACAAAGAAAGTTTTCGGTGATACATTTCATTTGATTGCTGTAGTCTGTAACACCTGAGGGTATAATTACATTAATCCTCAGGGGGTACACGCTTACTTTGTGTACCATGTGTTTGGCAAGCACAAGGAGCCCTAGCTAATATGGTATTTGCTTATACAACTTTACACGTCGATACCATATTTTTCTAACACATAATTACACAGCTATCTGATAATTTAACTGAGAGAGACAAACTTTTTTTTTTACCATGTCAGTGACACATGTTTACGTAATTACACAGTTGGATAACTTCACACTTATGAAATTGTATTTTGTCTGTACTTTGTGAAGTGTTCATATATTTTTCGGAGCCATTGTGATACTATGAGAGCTTTGAATGATGTATCTGGTATGGGATTATGATTTTTAAAGTACGTTTGAGGTAGATGACACTATTGAAATGAGCAGAGAATTTTTTTAGGTTTTGAAATTATTGAAAGAAGCTGCGACGATTTTTAAATGTGATTGATCTGTTATGATGTTATTATTACGACGACGGTGTGTATTATGCTGTTGAGGTATGTTTATTACGATACGTATTTATTATGATGAAATATCGAAGAAGCGTCAACGAATATGTACATGGGTAATAAGGCAAGGAATAATTAGTAGTGGTTAGGGACTCTGATTTGAGAAAAAGGATGTTGGAAACCGAGAATCGTTCTTTAAGAGTCATGAAACGTGTGTACATGCGTGAATGTATATCAACACTGCTATTCATGAGACTTCGTTTCTACACATTTCTATCGTAATTTTTCGACCTGTGAATTTTTATTGGTCTCAAACTGTCACTGTAGCGGAGACCGCTGTCGTGAATGTTTCGTTAAGGAAGGTAAGTGACCTTGACGTAATGCGTAATGAGCGCCCAGCTGAGCGATAGTTGCCTGAAAAAAGAAAGCCATTAGGTGGAGAAAAAAAAGGGCCATTATCCTCGCTATTGACATTTCTTTGTAGAAAGCATTGCAAATACGACACGCTCAAAATTGGAAACATATGATTATACTGTGGAGCACGTACTTTGTGCTACTTACTGAAATGCTTATGAATTGATGGGAAATATTCTTACATCTGCACACCTGGTTATGGCAAGTGTCTTTCTACGAGAGTTGAGAGAATTTCTACTAACTTATGAAATGCCACATGACTATTGAATGATATTTTTATGCTTTGCTTTAGATAGTTGCTTATTTCATTTGATATCTGGTTTCCAGATGTGTTGCAGCATTGGTTTTATAAAATAAAATTAAATGCATTTGCTAATGTGAAAACTTTCTGTCAACAGATCTGTTAAATAATAATTTTATGATCCACATTCTTCGAAAAAGGAGCACTTGGAAAGGAAAGAACGATAGGAAGGGACTAATAACAGTAACTGCATACATAATTTTCATTTCAAGTACTTGGTAATTTCTTTTCTCGAATAATTTTTGTGGTGCACCACTTTAATTACATAGACATTAAGATGTGAATAGACATTTCCCTTACCTGAATTGTTGTCTTTAGTGTACTATTTTTTCTCATTGAGCTTCGTCATGTTTAGATATAAGTTATTGCATTTGCTGCTGCTGTTTGCCAGGCATAGTGCTACTAAATTTCACTTTGTATTACTCTGTTAAGCCAGTTTTACTACTGATTTATTTTTCTTGTTGCTGCACATTGCCTTATATTAGTTGTAATATTGCATTTTCTAATTTGATAATTTAGAAAAACTGCTGCTTGCTTTGCCAATTTGCATTTTTTGTCATTGCAGTTTGTGTTAATATGCTAAGTGTTGCTGCATTGCCTCGTCCCTTAGTTTATGCATCTGAGCTCAGTAGATTTAAGTTAGCTTAAGAGGGGGTAGACTATGTAAGAGAATGAGTTGTGATGAATTGGAAGAAATGCATTGAGAAGTTATACGAAAAAAGTACAGAAAACAGGTATAGATAGGACTTTTTGGGAATAATGATGAACGAAGGGAGATCTCCAAGAAAAAAAAGTTTTGTTTGCAAAATACTGCAGTACCAAATGTTACACTGAAAACGAACTCTGTCCTTTCCTTTTGTGTTATCCCACTACGTGTTTGTGTACCCTTGTGTATTTGTGTTCTTCCTGTCTTTATGTGTTTAGCTAATAAGAGTTAAGTTGTAGAATTTTTCTAGTACTATGTTATCTACTTTGTAAAGATGTTTAGACATTATTTATTCTGTTCTGTTTCAATGCTCATGTGTGAAATTAATGTTTCGAAAACTATTCTCATTATTTTATATATTTACTAATGTCATAATTCCTGTAACACTGATGTATATGTTATTTCGATTCTTTTGTAAAGCCTGTATTACCACAAATGTTATCTGTATTGTTATGTTCTTTAATGATGTACTTTTTACCTTTGTAATTGTATTCTTATGTTGTAAATTTATAATTGTGTAGACACCAGTTCTTCAAATTAAGTTTCATTTCACTGTACACGTTTTTGTTGGTCATAGTATATGCACAATATATGAAAAAAAAAGGGACTGTTAATGCTTGCACGTTTGCTAAAAATTCAGCAAGGGACTGATTAACAGTACTGCTGGTTCTAAGGACAACTCCAAAAACGTTGTGAGTGCACAAGTGGTGGTTTATGGACTTGCTATATTGTCCACAAGACTCTTAGTTGGCGATTGTGCACCTGCACAGTCGCAACAGATGGCTGCTGACCGTCTCTGCAAGGACTGCAGTGCGTCTGCACCTTTGATGACCCACCAATACCATTATTTCTACAAGGACTACAGTGGGTAGGCTCTGTGATGACCTACTTACCAATATTCTTCAAAACTTCGACTGATTCTGCTGTGGGTTTGCTCTGTTGTGGCCCATTACCTGTCTGCGTGTCAAGAGTCAGAAATGTCTTTCCGTTGGAAGGACAACACTACTTCTTCAAGACTGCACGGAAATCCACTACACTTTGAGAAAAACACTGCTATTTTACTGTGATGAACGATCAGGACTGTCTTTATGGACTGTGAGAAAATTTTAACTTTTGACCAACATTGTATCAATAAGTGTGTGCATATGATTCCTTTGTTATTGTAATTGTGAAAAAATTTTAACAAACATGTATTGGCCAGTGCCCGAAACAATTTGTAAAATTTTTTGTGGGGAGCATTTGGGCTATGTAAGTAGGCTGTTAAGATTTTCTTACTGGTAACGCCACGTAGCACTCTGTATGAAAATCACTGGCTGTGCTGTGTGCAGTCTGTGGCTAGTTTGCATTGTTGTCTACCATTGTAGTGTTGGGCAGCTGGATGTGAACAGTGTGTAGCGTTGCGCAGTTGGAGGTGAGTCGCCGGCAGTGGTGGATGTGGGGAGAGAGATGGCGGAGTTTTGAAATTTGTCATGAACTGCTATATTTATACATGATGATATCAAGGTAAATACATTGTTTGTTCTCTATTAATATCTTTCATTTGCTAACTATCCCTATCAGTAGTTAGTGCCTTCAGTAGTTTGAATCTTTCATTTAGCTGGCAGTAGTGGCGCTCGCTGTATTGCAGTAGCTTGAGCAGCGAAGATTTTTGTGAGGTAAGTGATTTGTGAAAGGTATAGTTTAATGTTAGTCAGGGCCACTCTTTTGTAGGGAATTTTGAAAGTCAGATTGCGTTGCGCTAACAAAATATTGTGTGTCAGTTTAAGCACAGTCATGTATAATTGTTCAAAAAAGGGGACGTTTCATATGTCGACCCTTAGCCTAGGATACCTCACTGGAATCTTCTGATTTTTCTTGTGGTTTGTGTAATTGGTGTAGCTATTGTTTATTGGTAGCGCGTAATCATAGAGAGAATTTCCTTTGTAGTTGTAGTTTTTCATTGTTGTACAGTAAAACAGTTGTGGCATGCATGTAGATTTGCACCAAGTATTTCGCAGCTGCGCTGGCAATTAAGTAGACATTATTTCCATTGCTATGTTATTTTATTTTGCTCTTCAAATTGTGCTTTTCTGTGTTATCGTGTGAAATATTGTGACAATTATGGCGTGTGAAAAACGTAATACTAGGCTCCAAAGTAAACTGAGAAATGACAGTGAAGACGAAGGCAGTGTGTTAGCGCCGCAGAGTAATGAATTAACTAATGTTCAAAGTAGTAATTTGGTAATTGCGCATAGGGAAATGGAGCGGGCGGCAAACAATGGTGTAGACAGTGAAACAGGTAGTGAACAGGGAAGCGTTATCGATCGATTGGTCGGCAACAGCTCGCCTCAGGAATCGGGAATGACAGAACACATTATTGCAAATACTGCAGACTCAGGTTTTGGGTTCTCACCGTTTTCTCAAATGAGTCAAGACACATTTTCCGCTTGTCAAAATGTGAATGTTGCCGGTGCAACTTCACTGCCGAAAAGCACTGAGGAACATGTTTCAGACACCAGTGCATTGTTATTACAATTAATGCAACAAATGGGACAAAAGCTTGAAAAGTTAGACACAGTGGAACAAAATCTCAAGAAGTTAGACACAATGGAACAACACCAGAGACAAACACAGCAACAGTTAGACACAATGGAACAAAATCAGAGACAAACACAGCAACAGCTTCAAAAGTTAGACTCATTGGAACAAACTCTTGAACAAACGCGTGAAGATTTAACTACTGAGTTACATAACATTGAATCGAAATGTCAAAAAGTCTGTAATGACGTAAAAACGCAAATTTGTGAGCATTTTCAACCTATTTTTTCGCGGCATGAAAAGGCATTACAGAATCACGAAGCAGCCATAAAAGAACTGCAAATTATTGTTCATGAAAATCATGAGACCTTGCAAGTTAAATTTGACTCAGTTGCATCTACCGATTCGGTTACGCAACTTGCAAAAACTCAGGAAAACTTTAAGGACACAGTAGATACTCTGAAACTTGGTTCAGAAAAACACACTGAGGAAATAAGTACACTATCGGAGAAAGTAGACGAACTTTTGGATCAGTTCACTAATTTATCTACGAAGGTAGATGATAATCTGATTGACGCAAGACCGGTAGTCTTTAATGACACAGAAGAGTACGAACAAATTAGGAAATTCAAACAAAATCAGAATCAAATTAATACACAACACCAAAGAGAAATCCGGGAAGTACAAGATCAGCTGACACAGGTAATACAAGAATTACGTATTTCAGAGGACACTCGCGCTCCAACACGGGAAGAGGGACATAGAAATACGGAAAAGCCGCAAAATAATAACACAGGGCATTTCGGAAGTTATGAAAGAAATTGGCAATGTGCACCGAATTTTGAGATGGAACGGCCGACACGACCTAACAATGACCGATATGCGACTCGCCGACATGATGATTTTGACTATAAGCTGTTCATTACTACACGTAAATTCAAAACATTTAAAAATTCTGGCAACGACATTCATCCACAAGCATGGCTCCATCAATTCTCGCATTGTTTTCCTCCCAACTGGTCATTGGAGCACAGATTAGAATTTATTTGTGGCTACTTAGAGAATGAACCAGCTGTAAGAATGCGATCGGTCATTCACGATTGCCACAGTGAAGGAGAATTTTACCATGCCTTCCTCTCAGCATATTGGTCTCAAGCCACACAAGACCGCGTAAAACATGGCATCATAATGATGAAACATTTCGAACAATCTGAATTCTCCAGTCTTGTGAAATATTTTGAAGACATGTTGCACAAGAATCAGTACCTGACAAACCCATACAGCCCCTCAGAACTCATCCGCATTTGCTTAATCAAATTACCTGAACATTTACGACATATTATTTTGGCAGGACGTTGCAAAGACGACATTGAAGCTTTTCAGGGACTGTTACAAGAACTGGAAAGTGACACTGACAATCGCGGAACGCGAAAACAAGGACACAACAATTACAGGTCACATCCGTCACAATTCCGTGACGACAGAAACAATAACCGGACACGACTGGTCTATTCTTACAACGCAAATCGTGACCAAAATAGACACCACCCGTACGACAACCGTTGGCAGAGTAATAATAGTTACAGAGAAAGATCGCATTTCCGTAGTAATGACTATCACAGATACAATCAGAGAAACAGACAATATGGGAACCAAAACAAGTATTATCAAGGGATGCAGAATAACTTCAGACGCAACAGTTCGGCGCAGAGTTACGATTCAGGGAGAAATTCTCCACCACATGACCGACAAACAAGAAACTATGTAAACTACCGACAAAACGACAGACATGAATTTCATCAGAACTGGCGGGATTATAACAGAGCTGGGCCCTCTCGGCAAGGCGAATTTGTAGAAGTTAGGTCTCCTAATCCCAATAACAACGCGCGCCAACAAAGAGACAGACAATGACTCGCGCCGCAGGCACCCACGTGCGGCGGCTGGCTCAGAGAAAAATAACATAGACGCTAACCTTGAGAAAAATTCCAGTATTCTTTGCCGACGTATACCGCATGACAATTGCATACAAGTTCAAACTCTGAGTACTATGAAGAGTAAAGGTTTACACCAGGTTTCACATGTAAAACCGTTATTGAAAGATAATCTGCTTTTTAACTTAGTCTTTGTCATAAAATTTTTCGCTTCACATTACTAATATGCTTTGTCAGACTTAGAATCTGTTAACATACAACAATGTTTGAAGTTAAATATCCAATCAAGAACCAAGAGAACTTATTTAAACAGAAACGACGAATGCATTGTTATAGTAAACAGACGTCACAGTGTTATTGTGTGTGTAAATTCTTGCTTGTTTGTTGCACGATTACGTAACGACTATAAGGCTCACATACTTAGAACATTTACCAGTACTGCTAATGAGATTTTAATGCAACATTTTGGTTTATTTGAAAATACATTCTGAATTTAAAGTGCTTTCTGAGAGATACCAGATGACACAGAGGTTAGTTTATGTGACAGCTACACGATTTTTATCACGACGCTACTAATGAGTGACAATTTACAATGTTGCTTTTGCGGTGTATCTGTTTTATATCTGCACAGTTTTCTGAATTCTTCTGGAAAGAAAAACATGTTTTAGTAGTAACTTTTGTAGTATAGCTACAATGAGACTGCCTTTTCCGTAGCACAACAATACGTTACAGTACAGTACTTTCTTCATCACGGCAATAAGCGTAATAACTAAGACATTTATACGCAAAGCATTTCACTTTTGTGTATTATGAGGTAAGTACATTGGCTTCTGCAGAACTTAGCTTTCGGAGGACGATAACTACGACACTTCCACAGAGATTATGTTGCAACAAGACGCACATTTAGCGCTACAGTACACGTATTTGAGTGATTAATTTTGTACTTAAAACATTTATTTTTAAAGATTTTTGAATTACAAAGAAAGTTTTCCGTGATATATTCCATTCCATTGGTGTAATCTGTAACACCTGAGGGTATAATTACATTAATCCTCAGGGGGGTACACGCTTACTTTGTGTACCATGTGTGTGGCAACCACAAGGAACCCTAGCTAATATGGTATTTGCTTATACAACTTTACACATCGGTACCATATTTCTCTAACACACAAATTACACAGCTATCTGATCATTTAACTGAGAGAGACAAACATTTATTTTACTACATCAGTGACACATGTTTACGCAATTACACAGTTGGATAACTTCACACTTATGAAACTGTATTTTGTCTGTACTTTGTAAACTGTTCATATTTTTTTGGAACCATTGTGATACTATGAGAGCTTTGAATGATGTATTTGGTATGGATTCATGATTTTTAAAGTACGTTTGAGGCAGATGACACTTTTGACATGAGCAGAGAATTTTTTTAATTATTGGAGGAAGTTACGACGATTTTGAGATTTGACTGAAGTGTTATGATGTTATTATTACGACGACGATGTGTATTATGTTGTTGAGGAATGTTTATTATGCTACGTATTTCTCACGATGAAATATTGAAGAAGTGTCGACGAATATGTATATGTATAATGAGGTAAGGAATAATGAGTAGTGTTTAGGGACTCTGATTTATGAAAAGGATGTTGGAAACCAAGAAACGTACTTTAAGAGTTATGAAATGTGTGACTGTATCACAATGCTGACCAATATTTTTTTTGGACACTTATATTTATAGGATTTTGTTTCTACAGATTTGCAACGCTAATTCTTGACCTGTGAAATATTTTTATATGAGACTGCCACGGTAGCAGAAACTGCTGTCGTAAATATTTCCGTACGAAAGTTAAGTGACCACCTGCACGTAATGCGTCGCGGGCACCCAGCTGTGTCAGACGCCTGGAGAAAAAGCCATTATTGCGAGCCCTTTTCAGCGGCACAGGTAGAACAAAAAAAAAGGGGAGGCCATTATCCTTGGAAATATTCTTACATCTGCAAACCTGATAATGACAAGTGTCTTTCTACGAGAATTGAGAGCTACTGACTTACGAAATGCCACATAGCTATTGAATGATGTTTTTATGCTTTGGTTGGCGTAATTGCTTATTTCATTTGATATCTGGTTTCCAGCTGTGTTGCAGCATTGCTTTTATAAAATGAAATGCATTTGCTAATGTGAACACTTTCTGTCAACAGATCTATTAAATAATTATTTTATGATCCACATTCTTTAAAAAAGGAGCACTTGGAAAGGAAAGAACAATAAGAAGGAACTAGTAACAGTAACACGTAATTTTCTTTTCAAGTACATGGTAATATTTCTTTTTACAATCAGTTGTTGTGGTGCACCACTTTAATTACATAGATATTAAGATGTGAACATACATTTCCCTTATCTGCATTGTTGTTTTTACTGTAATATTTTTTCTGCTTGAGCTTTGTCATGTATAGGTATAAGTTTTATATTTTTTATATTTTTTATATTTGCTGCTGCTGTTTGCCAGGCATAGTGCTACTGAATTTTAAATTGTGTTACTCTGTTAAGCTAATTTTACTACTGACTTATTTTTCTTGCTACTGTACATTGGCTCATGTTAGTTGTAATGTTGCATTGCTTGGTAATTAATATTTACTGTAGCTTGCTTTGCAATTTTCCATTTTTTTTGCATTGCTGTTTGTGTTAATTTGTTATGTGCTGCTGCATTGCCTCGTCCCTTAGTTTAGTATCTGAGCTCAGTAGATTTAAGTTAGCTTAAGAGGAGACTATATAAGAAACTAACTATTATAAATTTATAAGAAATGCATTGAGAAGCTATCAGAAAATGGTCTGGCAAAATAAAAAGGATACTGTACAGTGGGGAAAAACTATTATTGACAGAGGATGTGAACAGAATACAGAAAGCAGAGAGAAAAACTATTTTTGACAGAGGTTGTGAACGAAATACAGAAGGCAGGCTTAGATAGGACCTTTGGGAATAATGATGAATGAAGGGAGATCTCCAAGAAGCAAAGAAAGTTTTGTTTGCAAAATACTGCAATGAAACAAACCCTGTCCTTTCCTTTTGTGTTATCCCACTATGTGTTTGGGTACCCTTGTGTATATATGTTCTTCCTGTCTTTATATGTTTACCTCATCAGACTTTTGTTGTAGAATTTTTCTCATACTCAGCTACATGAACTATGATGAGGAATACTGTTATCCTCAAATATAATTTGCGTTAATAATATGTTATTTACTTTGTAAAGATGTTAGACATTATTAATTCTGTTTTGTTTTAATGCTCATGTGTAAAGTTGATGTTTCAAAAGTTATTCTGATCTTTTATGTATTTACTTATGTCATAATTCCTGTAACACTGATGTATATGTTTATTTCTATTCTTTTGTAAAGCCCCTATTACTACAAACGTTATCTGTATTATTATGTTTTTAATGATGTGTTTTGTACTTTTGTTATTGTATTCTTATGTTATAAAATTGTAATTGTCACCAGTTCATGATATTATTAACTTGTTAGTTACATTTCACTGCACACGTTTCTGTTGGTCATAGTATATGGACAATATGTGAGAAGTAGGGACTGATAGTGTTTGCACGTGTGTTAATAATTCAGCAAGGGACTGGATAACAGCGTTGCTGGTTCTAAGGACAATTCCAAAAACTTTGTGAGTGCACAAGTGGTGGTTTATGGACTTGCTATATTCTCCGCAAGACTCTTCGATGGTGAATGTGCACCTGCACAATCGCAACAGATGGCTGCTGGTCATCTCTACAAGGACTACAGTGGGTCTGCACCTCTGGTGGCCCACCAATACCATTATCTCTACAAGGACTACAGTGGGTCTACATCTTTGATGATCCATCAGTACCATTATTTCTACAAGGACTGCAGTGGGTCTGCGCCTCTGGTGGCCCACCAATTCTACCAGGACTACAGTGGGTCTGCTCTGTGATGACCTACCAATATTCATCAAAACTTCGACTGACTCTGCAGTGGGTTTGCTCTGTTGTGACCCAATACTTGTCTGCATGTCAAGAGTCAGCACTGTCTTTCCGTTGGAAGGACAACACTACTTCTTCAAGACTGCATGGAAATCCACTACTTCTATGTGCATTTTCTTTTACTGCTCAGACTTTGAGAAAAACTCTGCATTTTTACTGTGATGAACAATGTGGACTGTGTTTATGGACTGTGAGAAATTTTTAGCTTTTGACCAACATTGTATCAATATGTGTGTGCATTTGATTTCTTTGTTATTGTAATTATGAAAAATTTTATCAAATCATTATTGGCCACTGCCCAAAAAAAATTTGTAAAATTTTTTGTGGGGAGCATGGGGGCTATGTAAGTAGGCTGTTTATGTTTTCTCTATGTAAGTAGGCTGTTTAGGTTTTTTTTATTGGTAACGCCACCTCTGTATGAAAATCACTGGCTGTGCTGTGTGCAGTCTGTGGCTAGTTTGCATTGTTGTCTGCCATTGTAGTGTTGGGCAGCGGCAGCTGGATGTGAACAGCGCGTAGCGTTGGCAGTTGGAGGTGAGCCGCCAGCAGTGGTGGATGTGGGGAGAGAGATGGCGGAGTTTTGAAATTTGTCATGAACTGCTATATTTATACATGATGATATCAAGGTAAATACATTGTTTGTTCTCTATTAATATCTTTCATTTGCTAACTATCCCTATCAGTAGTTAGTGCCTTCAGTAGTTTGAATCTTTCATTTAGCTGGCAGTAGTGGCGCTCGCTGTATTGCAGTAGCTTGAGCAGCGAAGATTTTTGTGAGGTAAGTGAATTGTGAAAGGTATAGTTTAATGTTAGTCAGGGCCATTCTTTTGTAGGGAATTTTGAAAGTCAGATTGCGTTGCGCTAACAAAATATTGTGTGTCAGTTTAAGCACAGTCATGTATAATTGTTCAAAAAGGGGACGTTTCAACGGGAAGATTTCAATTAGATTACATCATGGTCAGACAGAGATTCCGAAATCAGATACTGGATTGTAAGGCGTACCCAGGAGCAGATATAGACTCGGATCACAATATGGTAGTGATGAAGAGTAGGCTGAAGTTCAAGACATTAGTAAGGAAGAATCAATACGCAAAGAAGTGGGATACGGAAGTACTAAGGAATGGCGAGATACGTTTGAAGTTCTCAAACGCTGTAGATACAGCAATAAGGAACAGTACAGTTGAAGAGGAATGGACATCTCTAAAAAGGGCCATCACAGAAGTTGGGAGGAAAACATAGGTACAAAGAAGGTAGCTGCGAAGAAACCATGGGTAACAGACGAAATACTTCAGTTGATTGATGAAAGGAGGAAGTACAAACATGTTCCGGGAAAATCAGGAATACAGAAATACAAGTCGCTGAGGACTGAAATAAATAGGAAGTGCAGGGAAGCTAAGACGAAATGGCTGCAGGAAAAATGTGAAGACATCGAAAAAGATATGATTGTCGGAAGGACAGACTCAGCATACATTAAAAGCAACGGTGGTAACATTAAGAGTGCAACGGGAATTCCACTGTTAAATGCAGAGGAGAGAGCAGATAGGTGGAAAGAATACATTGAAAGCCTCTATGAGGGTGAAGATTTGTCTGATGTGATAGAAGAAGAAACAGGAGTCGATTTAGAAGAGATAGGGGATCCAGTATTAGAATCGGAATTTAAAAGAGCTTTGGAGGACTTAACGGTCAAATAAGGCAGAAGGGATAGATAACATTCCATCAGAATCTCTAAAATCATTGGGGGAAGTGGCAACAAAACGACTATTCACGTTGGTGTGTAGAATATATGAGTTTGGCGACATACCATCTGACTTTCGGAAAAGCATCATCCACACAATTCTGAAGACGGCAAGAGCTGACAAGTGCCAGAATTATCGCACAATCAGCTTAACAGCTGATGCATCGAAGCTGCTCACAAGAATAATATACAGAAGAATGGAAAAGAAAATTGAGAATGCGCTGGGGGCCGATCAGTTTGGCTTTAGGAAAAGTAAAGGGACGAGAGAGGCAATTCTGACGTTACGGCTAATAATGGAAGCAAGGCTAAAGAAAAATCAAGACACTTTCATAGGATTTGTCGACCTGGAAAAAGCGTTCGACAATATAAAATGGTGCAAGCTGTTCGAGATTCTGAAAAAAGTAGGGGTAAGCTATAGGGAGAGATGGGTCATACACAATATGTACAACAACCAAGAGGTAATAATAAGAGTGGACGATCAAGAACGATGTGCTCGTATTAAGAAGGGTGTAAGACAAGGCTGTAGCTTTTCACCCCTACTCTTCAATCTATACATCGAGGAAGCAATGATGGAAATAAAAGAAAGGTTCAGGAGTGGAAATAAAATACAAGGTGAAAGGATATCAATGATACGATTCGCTGATGACATTGCTATCCTGAGTGAAAGTGAAGAAGAATTAAATGATCTGCTGAACGGAATGAACAGTATGGTTTGAGAGTAAATCGGAGAAAGACGAAGGTAATGAGAAGTAGTAGAAATGAGAACAGCGAGAATCTTAACATCAGGATTGATGGTCACGAAGTCAATGAAGTTAAGGAATTCTGCTACCTAGGCAGTAAAATAACCAATGACGGACGGAGCAAGGAGGACATCAAAAGCAGACTCGCTCTGGCAGAAAAGGCATTTCTGGCCAAGAGAAGTCTACTAATATCAAATACCGGCCTTAATTTGAGGAAGAAATTTCTGAGGATGTACGTCTGGAGTACAGCATTGTATGGTAGTGAAACATGGACTGTGGGAAAACCGGAACAGAAGAGAATCGAAGCATTTGAGATGTGGTGCTATAGACGAATGTTGAAAATTAGCTGGACTGATAAGGTAAGGAATGAGGAGGTTCTACGCAGAATCGGAGAGGAAAGGAATATGTGGAAAACACTGATAAGGAGAAGGGACAGGATGATAGGACATCTGCTAAGACATGAGGGAATGACTTCCATGGTACCAGAGGGAGCTGTAGAGGGCAAAAACTGTAGAGGAAGACAGAAATTGGAATACGTCAAGCAAATAATTGAGGACGTAGGTTGCAAGTGCTACTCTGAGATGAAGAGGTTAGCACAGGAAAGGAATTCGTGGCGGGCCGCATCAAACCAGTCAGTAGACTGATGACAAAAAAAAATTGAAAGATTGCGTTGCGCTAAAAGTACTGTGTGTCAGTTTAAGCAGTCATGTATAGTTTTTCTAAGGGGACGTTTCAGTAGATGTAATATTCCAAGAGACGGTACCTTTTTCGTATGCAATTTTCAAACATTTAATCACGCGAGGTGGGGGTTACAGAATGAGTTTTCCGTTCTTGCTTGTTTGGATGACATTGTGCTAGTGGCGCCGCGTGGCGGACAGAATGGAAAGAGTCGCATACAGGCTAGCATTGAGTACGGACGTGGACACGGTGTCCTTTCTGGAGATGTGAATTTCTAAAACCTCCTAAAACTGCGTCGAATCATATACGATGTCGTGCGGTTATTGAGTGCACATGGCGAAGCCGTCCCTGAAATTCATGGGTCGCGGTATGGAAGAATTTCGGTCATAATATTTCTTGGAGTATTTGAGACACGATTAATGTTCGTGTCGGTCCTCCCAGTTAGCCGTGCGGTCTAAAGCACTGTTTTCCGGGCGGGAAGGTGGGTCGGTCCCCGGCACGAATCCTCCAGGCGGATTAGAGTCGAGGTCTGGTGTGCCGGCCAGTCTGGGAATGGTTTTTAAGGCGGTTTTCCATCTGCCTCGGCGAATGCGGGCTGGTTCCCCTTATTCCACCGCAGTTACATTGTGGCGGCGATTGCTGCACAAACACTTTCTCCACGCACGCGCACTCCATAATTACCCTACCACGCAAACACTGGGGTTACACTCGTCTGTTGTGAGACGTTCCCGGGGGTGTGGTGAGGGGTAGGGGATGGGTGGTCCACTGGGAGCCGAACCGCACAACATCCTGGGTTCAGTATGGGGCGGCGGTGGGGTGCGTGGACAGCTGTAGCTTGTTGTGGGGTTGTGAACCACTGCGGGCTACAGTGGAGACGAAGCGCCTCCGTCGTTTCTAGGTCCCCAGTTCCATACAATACAATACAATATTCGTGTCAAGTATACAGTTTCAGATATAGTCTCAGAAACTTACATTGTATGTCAGTCATAAAAAATCATGAAGTTTTCATTAGCGCAAGAAGATTATATTTCATATCTACATGTGGGTGGGTTGCCTCTTGCTTTCGAATGGTACATTTTCTTAAAATACTTGTAAATTTTTTTAAGAACTACTCTCAATAATGATTCAGTCTCGAAGTCATTAAAACATGGTGGTCACAGTGCTACATAAAAACTATACAGTTTCTATCCATCTTGTCCTCAATTAACTTCAGTTCGATGAAAGGTATTTGGCGTCATGATCTTAAAGTAAATTTTTGAAGAATTAACTTAAATTTTGTTCCTTCCAAGCTAATGACCGTTTTTGTTAAATTAATTTTTATTTAATACCATTTCGCAGCAAGTCTTCTAAACAAAACGACTGCGTGTTTGGTGTGTGGAACAATGTAGCCCAAGGGATAACAGAGGTAAGCAGTGAAGTGAGATATTTGTGTGTGTTGTAGATTATAGTCGAACCCCATATCTATCTTTCAGAAACAAATAGTCGATTGCCCTGAAAATAATGCATTTCAGTTTAAATTATATACTGTCAAAATTTTTCTAAACTGTGAGTAATAAAGTGCTCATACAGTGCAAGATAAATACCTATACTCAGCTAGGTGAAATATGATTTTACAGTTTTATAAACGGGTTGCGGTGAAGGTAGAATTTTACATTACGCTGTCCAGCCAAGGTCACACACCGAGATCACACGAACGACGAAACGATCTTCAGTTCTGAGTGTAACGACTAGCAAGTAGGGTTGCCAGATTACATTGACAAAATTACCGAACATATCTTAGTGAATGTATATGCTGAGCTGTGGGCTGAGGGTTAATACAATAAAAGACTTAGTAAACATCGAAATCATATTAATTATTACAAGTTATAGCTTTCAACAAATATTTGTTACGTTTAATTTTTTGGTAAATATCGTTGCATGTTGCAACGACTAATGTGTAACTCTGCTTTTACCAAATCTGCACTCACTGTGTTTTTAGCGTTAGATCACAAATGATTCATGTGAGTGAAGACTCTTTCCACATATTCATTGCTGCATGGAACCGCCATTACTTCTTTGATAATTTGTTTTATGTTAGGCATTTCTTCTATGTGTATAAACGTTGTTCACGAAAATAAGTTTATGGACGAAGAACTTTGACTCTGTAATTATTCTATTTTATACACTGTCTTTATTAATGTATTCTTCAGTACCAACCTTAAAAGGGAGAGTTTTCTTAGTCAACCCACTTTTAAGATAATCTTTGGCTCTATGGGAGGCTACGAAAGCTTCGTTTTTGAATCTACTTCGCTCAATCAAAATTGGTTTCAATATTTCTTGGTTAGCTTTTACTCCGACATGACACTTTACAAATATGACAGTCTGTTAATTTGGTGTTCTCACACAATGCAACACCTTTCGGACTGCAAAATGCAAAACAAAAGAAATGCAGACAACAGTTTTAGTGCTCTACGCAACAATATAATTCAAGACAGGGAATTTGGATCATAGTTACGTGCTAAGACAATAGTTATGGAAATTAAGACATTTCTCTAAATTGCAATAAATTAGAAACTGTGCAGATGCGATATTCTGAGCAGCACTAATGTAAACAAACTATTGTTATCATTTTTATAGTAAAATTTTGTATATATCATTATTGTTATTATCATCAGCGTAGTCATATGTGGCACGTTAAGGGTTCGGTGACCACAAGGGAGTTTCCTTTTTCATTCGATGTTGGTTGGGGGGGGGGGGGGGGGTGTCTGGGGTGAGCGAGGAGACTGTAACAAACTGTGAGATCACTCACAACGGAAACCCGCATCCACTCCCATATTAGTATGCAACCCACTGGTCTTTGTGCACAGTTTTTTTTTCTTTTTACAGTACCTCCATTGGAACTGGTTCTTGGAGCCATCTGGTATCAGTGGACACACACTATTTGTTCGCATTCCTATTGACGATGCATTCAGCAGAATATATTGCCTGTGATTCACTGTTGGCGGCATTGCTGTGCAGCTCACCAGTCAAGTTCAACAGAGAGCACATACATGGTGACGTGCGCAATATAATCCTGACAACTGAAGAACTGTTTTGTGACGTCTGCATAATAGGCCGAGACAAGATTGTAAAATCACTTGAATACGTTTTCCGTTGTTGCATGGAAAAACGTGCTAATACTAAAAAGAAACACTTACTTGATGCTCTGCAGCAGTTCTTATTTACTCAATAATCTGGTTTTTCGCGTATTAGGCCATCATCAGATGACAAATGAGTATCACGCCAGAATATAAAATAAGGGCAGAACAAGATATTAAGCAACGCAGCAGTTACGACATTTGAAACTATGAAGTTGACGTGAAATGCATATTTCATACAAAAAGATTTTTTTTGTGTTTCAAAATCCAAGTTCTGCTCCAATTAACTCAGATACACACTACGTGATCAAAGGTATCCGGACACCTGGCTGAAAATGAGTTCGTGGCGCCCTCCATTGATAATGCTGGAATTCAGTATGGTGTTAGCTCACCCTTAGCCTCGAAGACAGCTTCCACTCTCGCAGGCACACGTTCAATCACGAGCTGGAAGGTTTCTTGGGGAATGGCAACTTATTCTTCGCGCAGTTCTGCACTGAGGAGAGGTACCGATGTCAGTCGGTGAGGCGTGACACGAAGTCGGCGTACGAAAACATCCCAAAGGTGTCCTATAGGACTGAGGTCTGGACTCCATGCAGGCCAGACCATTACAGGGATGTTATTGTCGTGTAAACACTCCGCTAAAGGCCGTGCTTTATGAACAGGTGCTCGATCGTGTTGAAAGATGCTATCGCCATCCCCGAATTGCTCTTCAACATTGGGAAGCAAGAGTGTGCTTCAAACATCAACGTACGCCTCTGTTGTTATAGTGCCACGCAGAACACTACAAAAGCTGGCAAATGACGTTCACAGGACATTCGCCGTACCTTCACCGTGTCATCGGATCGCCACATTGTGTACCGTTATTCGTCACTTCACACAACGTTTTTCCACTGTTCAATCGTCCAATGTTTACGCTCCTTACACCAAGCGAGGCGTCGTTTGGCATTTACCGGCGTGATGTGTGGCTTATGAGGAGTCGCTCGACCATGAAATCCAAGTTTTCTCACCTCCAGCCTAACTGTTGTAGAACTTGCAGTGGATCCTGTAGCAGTTTGGAAATCCAATGTAATGGTCTAGAAAGATGTCTGCCTATTACACAGTACGAGGCTCCTCAACTGTCGGCGGTTTCTATCAGTCAACAAACTAGGTCGGCCTGTAAGCTTTTATGTCCCTTCACGTTTCCACTTCACTATCACATCGTAAACAGCGGACCAAGGGATGTTTAGGAGTGTGGAAATCTCGCGTATAGACATATGACAAAAGTGATACTCAATCACCTGACCACGTTCGAAGTCCGCGAGTTCCGCCGAGCGGTCGGCCAGAGTGGCCCAGCGGTTCAATGCACTACAGTCTGGAGTCGCGCGGCCGCTACGGTCGCAGGTTCGAATCCTGCCTCGGGCATGGATGTGTGTGATGTTCTTAGGTTGAACCATCCGCCGAGCGCCCCATTCTGCTCTAAAACGGCTCTGAGCTCTATGGGACTTAACATCTGAGGTCATCAGTCCCCTAAAACTTAGAACTACTTAACCTAACTAACCTAAGGACATCACACACATCCATGCCCGAGGCAGGATTTGAACCTGCGACCATAGCGGTCGCGCGGTTCCAGACTGTAGCGCCTAGAACCGCTCGGCCACATCGGCCGGCCCATTCTGCTCTCTCGCGATGTCTAATAACTACTGAGGTCGCTGATACGGGTTAGCTGACAGTAGGGTGAAGCACAATGCACCTAATATGAAAAAAGTATGTTTTTGGGGGTGTCTGGATACGTTCTATCACGTATTGTACGTTGATTAAACTTGATTTACTGGAGTAAGTATAGAAAATCGGGTTGTTCATTTAAGAACAAATAATGTTGAGCATCATATGCTTGCTTTTATCTAGAATTTCCAGACGTGTCACCTTCCTGTCATTCATTTTTGTATGAAGATTACCACAATGTTCATCAAATCGATGATTTTATGATGCTCGGCTAAGGTTGACTCTGCCTTCTGAAATCTGTGTCTTCTCTGATGTTCAATTTAGCAGTTCTGCCTTACTGACATACAAGGGTGAGTCAGTATTTGCACTTTCGTTCTAAGCGTCTTAGGTTGGCATTAAAGGCTAGTGCGTCCTCAAGCCGCTAGATGACACTCTACTCTTCGTTTATGGCAGATATCAATGCTGTCCCAAAGAAAGTAGGTGTTGACAGATGTGAAAATTACGGCACTATCAGTTTAATAAGTCATGGGTGCGCCGGCCGCGGTGGCCGTGCGCTTCTAGGCGCTTCAGTCCGGAACCGCGGGACTGCTATGGTCGCAAGTTCGAATCCTGCCTCGGGCATGGATGTGTGTGATGTCCTTAGGTTAGTTAGGTTTAAGTAGTTCTAAGTTCTAGGGGACTGATTACCTCATATGTTACGTCCCGTAGAGCTCGCCATTTGAACCATTTTTGAAGTCATGGGTGCAAAATACTAACACGAATTCTTTACAGACGAATGGAAAAACTGGTAGAAGCCGACCTCTGGGAGTATCAGTTTGGGTTCCGTAGAAATGCTGACCCTACGACTTATCTTAGAAGATATATTAAGGAAAGGCAAATCTACGTTTGTAGCATTTGTAGTTTTAGAGAAGGCTTTTGACGATGTTGACTGGAATACTCTCTTTCAATTTCTGAAGGTGGCAGAGGTCAAATACAGGGAACGAAAGGCTATTTACAATTTGTATAGAAACCAGATGGCAGTTATAAGAGTCGAGGGGGATGAAAGGAAAGCAATGGTTGGGAAGGGAGTGACACAGGGTTGTAGCCCATCCGAGATCTTATTCAAACTGTATATTAGGCAGTAAAGGAAAGAAAATAAATATTTGGTGTAGGAATTAAAATCCATGCAGAAGAAATAAAAACTTTGAGGTTTGCCGATGACTTTGTACTTCTGTCAGAGACAGGAAAGGACCTGGAAGAGCAGTTGAGTGGAATGGACAGTACCTTGAAAGGAGAATATAAGATGAACATCAACAAAAGCAAAACAAGTTTCATGGAATGTAGTCGAATTAAATCAGGTGATGCTGAGGGCATTCGATTAGGAAATGAGACACTTAAAGCAGTGGATGAGTTCTGCTATTTGGGGAGCAAAATAACTGATGATGGTCCAAGTAGAGAGGATATAAAATGTATACTGGCAATGGCAAGGAAAGCATTTCTGAAGAAGAGTATAGATTTAAGTGTCAGAAAGTCTTTTCTGAAAGTATTTGTACGGAGTGTAGCGATGTGTAGAAGTGAAACGTGGACGATAAATAGTTTAGACAAGAAGAGAATTGAAGCTTTCGAAATGTGGTGCTACAGAAGAATGCTGAAGATTACATAGGTAGATCACATAACTAACGAGGCGGTACTGAAAGGAATTGGGGAGAACAGGGATTTGTGGCACAACTTGACTAGAAGAAGGTATAGGTTGGTAGGACAAATTCTGAGGCATTAAGGGATCACCAATTTAGTACTGGAGGGCAGCGTGGAAGGTAAAAATCGTAAAGGAAGACCAAGAGATGAATACACTAAGCAGATTCCAGAAGGATGTAGGTTGAAGTACGTACTTGGAAATGAAGAAGCTTGTGCAGGATAGAGTACCATGGAAGGCTGCATCAAAACCAGTCTCTGGACTGAAGACAACAAGAACAACAACAACGCTATCACATCAGTTCGTTTGGGGCTCCTGCAAAGTAAACTCGGATCAACTACTCTCCGTTTGCGCAACCGAATAACCGTGTTCTGTAACCCGATTTTTGTGAATCGTACGTGTACCAGGAGCTCAAATCGAGTACGAGGAGAAAGCAAATCGACATCCACTTCTCATGCCAACCATGAGTATGTCCGTGACCTGATTCTGAATAACCAATGAGTGGCTGTTAAAGAAGTGGCAACGGAATGCACACTAGCCATTGTTGCAGTTATGAGGTATTCCATAACATGCTCAACTTTTGTATCTTGTATGCAAGATGGTTTCCAAATCAACTCTGAAGAGCACAAACGTATTCGTGTATGAATCTGTCAGCAGATCCTATACCGTCGTGATAATAAATGTGATCCGTTTTTAAAACAAATAGCCGCTGTAGATAAGACATGGGTCTATCAGTGTGAACCATAGTGCATACGTCAGGGCATGGAGTGGGTACACCACAGATCTCCAGCCACACAGAAATCCAAGACGCAATATTATGCAGGAGACAAACACGATACTCACGATTTTTCAGGGCTCACAGGGGCCCATTCTGGAACATCACCTGGAAAAGGGGTCAATAATAAATCGTAATAGTTACAGTGACGTGCTCTGCTGCAAGTGAAGTGTGTAATTTGATTCAAACGCTAAAGCCTACTGCCAAATGGCGTCTCTTTTTTGCATGGCAATGTGCCCACGTATTGTACCTCATCTAATTCACACCTTTGATAATATGCATTTATAGGTGAAGCATTCTGCACGTAGTACTGATATTGCTCCGTCGAACTACCATTTTATATGATACTCTTAAAGATGGTTTTTCTCTTATGTATCTTTGCCATTGCGTTAGTCGTTGGGGGCAAGCTGAAAGTTATGTTATACTTGGTGAATCAAGTTTGCCAAGATACTTAATTACTCTTTTTATTATACGACCGGTTTGGACAAATCTACTCTGTCATCATCGGATCTGAAAGCTGCAAAAACAAACATCACAAGTGAAAATGGCTCAAACATATACGATTTCATGTGACCAATGTGTACACAACTTCAATTTTAGATGATATTATGTACGCCGTTTTGATCTTTAACGATGAAAACGTCCTAGTTTTTTATTATTATTATTATTGTTATAAAATGCATGTGTGTATTTGACGGATTGAAACTGGTTTGAAGGACTCTCTAAAGTTAGGCATCATTATTGACTGGTCTGTGTTCAGCAGCATACAGATTGAGTATAAGTTGATGTCTTTTCTTTTGTAGAACGTTATCAGTTAGATCACAGCTGCAGACATCGCTCAAGGTAGTGTGTTTTATCGATTCTAATTCTGTTTGAATGCACCATGGAGTTTAAAGATGCACGTTTGTAACTTAGTGGGTGCTGGGATTATGATATTAGTTGCTTTTGTTTTTCTGTGTGCTCTAAAAGGGCATTTCTGTATGCTAAGCTCTATATTAAAGTTCACTAAGGTTAGGGAAGTATCTCCATGCTTCATTCTGAATGTAATTCTACTATGGCGCGGAATACAAGTAGTCAAATAACATATTTAACCGTCGTATTGCACTAATCTACATGCAATGGAATCGGCACTTAACATCAACTTCATCATTTAATTTCTGTATGACCCTATATCTCCATCTGTCCCAAGTATCTTCATCTGCGTTTACGGCCATCAGTCGTCAACAAATTATGGTATAAGAAGCCAAAAATTGGCAAGTGTCTAAATGAAAAGATGATATCCGATTTACAGTTAACAATGTGATCAGTATGTCTTGATAACACAGCGGCAAGGCTTCACTGTCTTTCGAAGGAAACACTTTTGGATAAAGGTCGTGAATGTGCTGAAAGATAATGAATAACAGTGCTAAATGTTCCAGTCTGGCCGTATAGCTACTGGTGGAATGAAGTTTTCCAGCTAGAACTTGTACTACATTACTCTTGCAGTCACCACAGTAATCTCCGTCATGGGCGTAACGCGCCATGTTATGAACTTCTCAAACAATATACGCTGTGTGCATCACAAAAGGCCATTTTGTCGTGTCCTGGAAACAGCAACTTGTGGATGAGAACCTTCTCTGTCTTACTCTTCGTCGTTTCACTTTTAAGTAAGCGAAATATTTATTAGCAGTAGGAATGGCTCTGAGAGAGGGGAATCCAGCAGAGAAATGCAGCGACTAACGGCTTGCAGTGTTTTAACCTAGCACAACAGAAACGAAATATGGCGTCTCTGTAGGAAGCAGGTACGTAGCGCTACGAACGGACGTGACGCCAGCGGAAAATCTCAGCTGGCGCGACAGCTGTAACAGACGTAATTTGTCTTTATCTGCGGATGACAGCCGCTCGAAGGCTGTCCGACACAACCGTGAAAGTTGTCGCGAGTCTGCCAGCAGTCTGGCGAGAAAATCTTCGTCGCAGGGCAGTTATGAACAGTTGCTTGCTGGTCGCTTCTATTACATATCGTAAAACGTCAAAAATACAAGTTAGCTTGCAGAAAGTCTGCTTTCAAATATTTACGTGGAGTTGTAAGCAGTACAGCCTTATCTGTTTTTAATGTGATTTTCGTATAAAGTTTGTGTCCAAACTAGAAATAGCTGGATGCAAGGATCATGACGAGAATGTGTCTTTACTGCTTTCTCTACTTTTTCGTCTTGATAAGCTTCTACAATCATGCTCATAAATCAAGGATAATGCTGATACATGGTGAAACAACGCTCTGGTGGGCGGTTTGCGGGTTTAAATCACCTCGGGGTATGGCCATGTGGTGCATTTGACCTGCGGTCGTCGAACGCTGGCGCTGGCAGCAGTCCACGTAGGCAGAGGTGTGTTGGTGCATGTCAGAGTACGGTGCCGCGAGTAAGTGTAAAGACGTTTTCAGACGTGCTAATAGTGACTCTGCGTTGAAAATGGCTCAAAGAACACATATTAGTGATCTTATGACTAGGGCGACTGGAGGCTGGTCAAACACAGCAGGTCATAGCAGGGGCCCTCCGTGTGCCACAAAGTGTGATCTCAAGATTATGGCAACGATTCCAGCAGACAGGAAGCGTGTCCAGGCGCTACAGTACGGGACGTCCACAGTGTACAACACCATAACAAGACCGATAAGGAAACACCAATAAAGCATACCTTTCACCCCTCCTCCTCCTCCTAGTACAGCCAATCAAGTAACGACACGGTTTTCTCGTGCAGCTATTTAAGGAATCCAAGTGTGTTCATTTAGCAGTTAACGTAAGGCCCTGATGAAGGCTAGCTGCAACGCTGGCCGAAACGTTGGCGCATTTTAAAATTATGACGATGCGGTCTGATACCCTGAAGAATTTTATTGAAGAAGACCGATAACTCACCATCAGTGCCCGCAGACGGCCACGGAGTACTGCAGGTAGCCTTGCTCGGGACCTTACCGCAGCCACTGGAACAGTTGTCTCCAGACACACAGTCGACAGACGACTGAACAGACATGGTTTATTCGCCCGGAGACCTGCAAGATGCATTCCACTGACCCCTGGTCATAGGAGAGCCCGTAAAGCCTGGTGTCAAGAACACAGTACATGGTCATTGGAACAGTAGTCCCTGGTTATGTTCACGGACGAGTCCATGTATAGTCTGAACAGTGATTCTCGCCGGGTTTTCATCTGGCGTGAACCAGGAACCAGATACCAACCCCTTAATGTCCTTGAAAGGGACCTGTATGGACGTCGTGGTTTGATGGTGTACGTACACCCCTGCATGTCTTTGACAGAGGAACTGTAACAGATCAGGTGTATCAGGGCGTGATTTTGCACCAGTATGATGTCCACCTTTTCAGGGGTGCAGTGGGTCTCTTCCTCCTGATAGATGATAAGGCACGGCCCCACCGAGCTGCCATTGTGGAGGAGTACCTTGAAACAGAAGATATCAGGCGAATGGTGGCCTGCCTGTTCTCCAAACCCCATCGAGCACGTCTGTGATGCTCTCGGTCGACGTATCGCTGCACGTCTTCAAACCCCTACGACACTTCAGGAGCTCCGAAAGGCACTGATGCACCAGCAGATGCTCGACCACCTGATCCAGAGTATGCCAAGCTGTTGTGCGGCCTGTGAACGTGTGCATGGTGATCATATCCCATATTGATATCGGGGTACATGTGCAGGAAACAGTGGCGTTTCGTAGCAAAAGTGTTTCGGGACGGCTTTCTCAACTTATCACCAATACCGTGGACTTACAGATCTGCGTCGTTTGTGTTCCCTATGTGCCTATGCTATTAGCGCCAGTTTTGTGTAGTGTTCAATTCAATTATGTGTGAAATCTTATGGGACTTAATTTCTAAGGTCATCAGTCCCTAAGCTTACACACTACTTAAACTAAATTATCCTAAGGACAAACACATACACCCGTGCCCGAGGGATGACTCGAACCTCCGCCGGGACCAGCCGCACGGTCCATGACTGCAGCGCCTCAGACCGCTCGGCTAATCCCGCAAGGCTTTGTGTAGTGCCACGTTGTGTGGCACCACATTCTGCAGTTATCCTTAGTTTATGAGCATGAGTGTATATCGTTTTAAACTACGTACTAAAATAACAGAAAATAAAAATAATCCATCCAGACGAAAATTTCTAAACTTGTGACATAATTGTTTACAGATTTGTTTCACCTGGCAACATTCGGCCTTCAGGCCTTTTTTTACATCCATTAAAATATGGATACACAGTGGTGTGCAAAACGTAAGGACGAAACTATCTCCTGCATGATATGCCACTGTGAATCGACATAGGTCGATTGATCTTGGACCATACATAGAAAGAACTGCTACGATATAGTACAGAAGGTAGTCGAAAGAAATACCAAAGGAGACGAAGAGGAATGATAGTTTTACTCTAAGAAATTAATTGCACTGAAATTACCGCGATTCATGAAGGTCCTCCAGACATTTAAAAAAGGCGGGGCATGGCTCTAAATAACGTGTGTAACCACCACGGACAGCAGTGCACGCACTGCAACGTACTCCCATACTGGTCATAAGTTCGCTAAGGTGTTTTTCTGGTTTAACATTTCACTGTTCCAATAGCAAAGTTGCAAACCTATGGATTGTCGCTGGTGAGTCTGGACGTGCTGAAACACGTTTCCCCAACCCACCCCGCACGTGCTGTATGGGATTTAAATCGGAGGAACTGGTAGGCCAATCTATTCACCGCATATCCTCTCGTTCCAAGAGCTCTTCCACCTGTGTAGTTGGATGTCGTCGCGCTGAAGTCAGTACCAGATGCACCCATGAAAAGACGGGCATGGAGAGGGAGTACAGCGTAACAATAAAGTTAACTGATAAGTGTGCCGTTTTCAAAAATTTGGAGGTCCTGGACCACCGAAACGATCATGTTCGACAATATTCCTGCGTGCATTACGTGATCGTACCTCTCGCCTTACAACGGCACGTCCAGAATCATTACTCAGACTGAATCTGTTCTCACCCGAGAAGAGCATGAGGTCCGGTCCCTACGGTCTAGGCACCACCGCAAACGGTACAGATCTATTAAAAGTGACAGTTTGACGTCAGTCTCTTATTACTGTTTTTATTCTGCAGCGGTCATCTGCTGCTGTAGCTGACAGTGACAAGGTAACTACACGCAGGTGGTCTCTTCGTGAAAGGACCAGTGCACAGTGTTCCATGATGTCCAGCTTTCTGTGCATGAGTATGACCCTTTCATTCATTTCCATCCAGTAGATAATATGTACGTTATCTTACCTATATTGTCCAAAAGTTTTGCAGAGCATTGTATAATGATGATAAAGTGATAATACACAGAAGGGCCAATGAAACTGGCACACCTGCCTATTATCGCGTAGGGCCCCCGTGAGCATGCAATGGTGTCTCAATACGAAGTGGCATGGACTCGACTAATGTCTGAAGTAGTGCTAGAGGGAATTAAAACCATGAATCCCACAGGGCTGTCCATAAATCCGTAAGAGTACGAGAGGGTGGAGATCTCTTCTGAACAGCACGTTGCAAGGCATCCCAGATATGCTCAATAATGCTCATGTCAGGGGAGGTTGGTGGTCAGCGGAAGTGTTTAAACTCAGAATCGTGTTCATGGAGTCACTCTGTAGCAATTCTGGACGTATGGAGTGTCACATTGTCTGCTGGAGTTGTCCAAGTCTGTCGGAATGCACAATGGACAAGAATGTATGCAGGTGATCAGACAGGATACTCACGCACGTGTCAGCTGTCAGAGTCGTGTCTAGAGGTCTCATATCACTCTAACTGCACACACCCCATACAAATACAGTGCTTCCAACAGCTTGAACTGTCCTCTGCTGACATGCAGGGTCCATGGATTCATGAGGTTGTCTCTATACCCGCACACTTCCATCCGCTCGATACAATTTGAAATGAGACTCGTCCGACCAGGCAACATGTTTCCCTCGTCCGACCAGGCAACATGTTTCCAGGCATCAACAGTCCAATGTCGGTGTTGACGGGCCCAGGCTAGGCGTAAAACTTTGTGTGGTGCAGTCATCAAGGGTACACGAGTGGGCCTTTGGCTCAGAAGGCCCACATCGATCACGTTTTGTTGAATGGCTTGCAGGCTGATACTTGTTGATGGTCCAGCACTGAAATCTGCAGCAATTTGCGGAGGGCTTGCACTTCTGTCTTTATTCCTCCGAATAAAACTCGTGCACTATCTGCAGCAATTTGCGGAGGGCTTGCACTTCTGTCTTTATTCCTCCGAATAAAACTCGTGCACTAGTCGGGAGCGCTAAAGATGACCTCGGTTTGAGGTAGGCCGGCGTGTACCAGATTCCGTGTCAATGTGGCAAGTCGTATATTGGTCAGACGATGCGTACCGTCGAGGATCGATGCCGTGAACACCAGAGGCACACCCGACTGATGTATCCGAGCAAGTCGGCGGTCGCTGAACATTGTTTGTCGGAAAATACGCTATGGAGTATGAACGCACGAGGATTCTGGTACAGACGTCGAGATACTGGGACAGCGTTGTTAGAGAGGCCATCGAAATTCGCACCAATGACGACCTCATAAACCGTGACTGTGGCTATAATCTTAGCAAGGCTTGGGAACCAGAGATTGGGTTAATCAAGAGTAAATCGAGCAAACGTATAGTTGTGACAACCACGGCGGACAGAGCCATCACACCGACGTCATCTCACACGCCGTCGCAATCTGTTCCACCGCGCGACCGTGGCGCGGGGCGCGGACAGTGGAGGGAGCGCGCCGCGGGAGGAGGGTATTTAAATCGGCCGCCGCCGCGAGCGAACCCAGTTCCCTCTAAGCAGCCATAGCGTACGGATCTCCGTGCCGGCACGTTCACAGGAGCTCAGTCCGTCAGTTCACCTGATGATGGCGACATGGATGATCGCCGAAATATTGTGCTCGTTTGACACTGTAGACCGGCAGTACACCCGTGGGTATTTTGATTATCAAATACGCCGGGAGAAACTCAAGAATCACAATTTTCGGTGTGGTACTTCAGAATGAGAAGTATCACAAAGGGCATGAAACATTAAGAAGTGACTCAGATATCACCGTTTAACAGCCTATAGCAGTAAGAAATGGAATGATGACATATACTCAGTGGAATGTAAAAGAGGTGGCAGTCTTCGGTGCATTGGTAGAATACTGCGTAAATCCAATCAGTCTACAAGGGTGATTGCTTGCAAAACATTAGTGCAGTTCATCCTAGAGTATTACTCAAGTGTGTGGGACACACACCAATAAGACTAACAGGGGATATTAAAAGATAATAAATAAAGGTAGCACGAATAGTCACAGGTTTTCTTGACTGCAGGAGAGTGCCGGAAAACCTAACCTCGCAGGTACTTCAAGATGAACTCAACTATAACATGAAAGCCTACTTACGAAGTT
This sequence comes from Schistocerca piceifrons, assembly GCF_021461385.2. Classification (NCBI taxonomy): domain Eukaryota; kingdom Metazoa; phylum Arthropoda; class Insecta; order Orthoptera; family Acrididae; genus Schistocerca; species Schistocerca piceifrons. The sequence goes on along the minus strand of NC_060141.1, from coordinate 399,475,821 downwards.
GAAAAATCATTATTAAATGAAGAGTTTAGGTATAAACTACAGCCCCCCCCCCCCCCCCCAGCTCCAGGCCGTGAGCACTATGGGACTTAACTTCTGAGGTCATCAGTTCCCTAGAACTTAGAACTACTTAAGCCTAACTAACCTAAGGACATACACACATCCATGTCCGAGACAGGATTCGAACCTGCGACCGTAGCGGTCGCGCGGTTCCAGACTGAAACGCCTAGAACCGCTCGGCCACACCGGCCGGCTAGCATTGCTGAATACAACAGAATCTCTACAATGCTAAGACCTGTACAGTTACAAGAATCCAGTGAAGATCATGAAGCGAGACTTGCTGCAGCTCAGGAACATCAGAAATTAACTTACTCTTTGGTAACTCCTTCCGAAAGCGAGGCACGACGACACTCTGATAGAGAGCGTGATGCGTTATCTAGCTCCTCAGAACCATAACTTCACAGAGGTTTAAAGTTACTGATCTCCAATGAAACACCACAGACGAGGCAATTTTGACAGGAAGTGGCACAGGCGAGCCAGTTTTCATACACTGAACGCCACTTATTTCTACCAATTTACCAATTTGGTTTTAATGTGTACAATTCCTGGAGAGTTTATGTTCTGCCATGATCATAAACAAAGCACAAGGCCATATTCTGTGTTTTGCCGACGTGGACATTAGTGTCGGTTGCTTTTCACATTGTCACCTCTACATACCTATCTCCAACGTTAGCGAAGCAAACAAGCTCTTCATTCATGTTCCTGATCAAACTACTTCAAATATTGCATACAAAGAAGATTTATAAGTCAAAACAAATTCCATGCACACTAAGGCTCAGGCACAGCTGCAAGTAAATACAGAGGCAACACGGGGTTTCTCAAAAAAATGGTTCAAATGACTCTGAGCACTATGGGACTTAACATCTGAGGTCATCAGTCCCCTAGAACGTAGTACTATTGAAACCTAACTAACCTAAGGACATCACACACATCCAATCCATCGGCCACACCGACTGGGCCGACGGGGGGGTTCTCAGCTATTCCTTAACATTTGGTACAATTGGAAGTACTCTCTGCCCCGCACTTCACAGTTGTTTAGAGAAAGGATGTAGAACTACATCTTCGTACATACTCCACAAGCAACCATACAGTGATGGTGGAGGGTACTTTGTACCACTGCTAGTCATTCCCAATCCCGTCCCACTTTCAAATGGTGCGAGGGAAAAACGAATGTCTAGTACCAATATGGTTCCATACGGGCTCTGATTTCTCTTACGTTGTCCTCACAGTCTTCATGCAAAATATAGTTGGTTGCAGAAGGATCGTTCCGCAATCTACCAGTTTCCTAAACTTCAACAACCAGTGTTTCACGAAAAGAACGTCTTCTTCCCTCCAGCGATTCCCATTTGAGTTCATGGGCGCTTCCGTTACTCTCGTTTGTTGAACGGTATAGATGAAATTCTGCGTATGCTCTTTTTCGTCGTTGATTTGCTACAGCAGTGATCAGTAGCAGCACAGCCTACGTAACACTAAGTGGCAGTCCAACCTACAAGCTGACGTACCCCCAGTGCTTCACGAAGTGCTAAATTACGTTTTCTTTCCTTCGCGCCCTCTCACTGTCTAATGTTCCAGTAAGTCTCCATTTTCCAGACGCGTTTCAGTAATAACGATAATAGGGTGCGAGAGGCAAAGCCTTTCCCTCCGAGTGGAACGTAACTGGGCAGCGGCAGCAGGCCCGTCCCCCAGGACCACCTGCTGGTTTCGGCCTGGGCCCCGAGCGGCAAGTGTGATGTAATTACAGGCGAGGGCGGCTGCACAAAGGACCGACCGAAAGGAGTGAGTGCCTTCTGAGGGGCACTCCGATCGGCCGCTGTTTCACTCAGGCACCGAGACGCGCCAAGTAGCTTTGCGTGTATTTTCCCCTCCCTGCCCACAATGGCCACGGCCGGAAATCATTAACAATATAGACTCCCTGTTCCAATCACTGCTGTTGAGTTCCAACTGCGACGTGCTTCCATCCCTCGGTACACAGACTGCGGGGTAGACGGCCATGAACATAGAGCATAGAAGTAAATAGAGGGGCCTTCGGGCCGCGAGAGGTGTGTCAAGCTTCCCCCTCCCTCTGGGTACCCACAACAACTGAGGCGCTGGTTGCCCCAAGCAGCATGTAGCGCATGATTCACAGGGAATGAAGTATCAGACCATACCATTTGCCTGGAGAAAATTGTCTTATGAAGATGACACTAAGCTACATCCGCCTCTGCAGTTAATATTGGAAGCTGAAGAAAAGAATTAAAAGTTGTGGGGCAGCTGGGACTTGAACGGGGGTCTTCTTCTTTACTAGGCAGAAATGCTGACCATTACACCACAGCAGCCCTGCAGTTGTCATTTCTGCGTGAACCACTCAGTGGACCGCCCTCCCTAACACAAACTTCAATTCATATCTTCAGCTTAGCTATTACAATGCCGGAGAGCACTAGCAAAGATAACGATTTAAGGGAAAAACAAGCTGAAGATATGAAGTCTGTGCTGGGGAGAGCATTGGACTGGGTAGTTCGTGAAGCCCTGTAATGACCAGCAATTTTGCCTAGTAAGCAAGCGCAACCGGGTTCGAGTCCCGCCTGGAGCGAAAATTTTAATTCATTTCTTCAGCTTCCGTCATTATCGTAGATCAAGATGAGACTTAAATGTCTCACGGAAAATTTAATTATAAGATCTCTGCAGTTAGTTTCTCAGTAACACTGAGTTTTCTCGTAAAGACATTAAAACAACTGTTCTGAGGTTCGCCGGCCGGGGTGGCCGACTGGTTCTAGGCGCTACAGTCTGGAACCGTGCGACCACTGCGGTCGCAGGTTCGAATCCTGCCTCGAGCATGGATGTGTGTGATGTCCTTAAGTTAGTTAGGTTTAAGTAGTTCTAAGTTCTGGGGGACTGATGACCTCAGTAGTTAAGTCCCATAGTGTTCAGAGCCAATTATTTTTGTTCTGAGGTTCGCGCGTTTTCTCCGCTATGCAGTGTTGTTCGATTTTGAGGAAACTATTCAGTAAGACAAATATTATTTTTCCACATCTTATAATCACACATTGCAACCTGATAATGAACTTGTTTTAGTTTCGCTATGGCCCATTCTTATTGCGATACTTCGAAGTAAAATAAAATCACAACACCGTGCATATTTTGGAAAGTCTGCAGTGAAAATCGTAGTCGCTGGCCACTTTACCTTTGGTAGGTTTTAGGACATAGGTTGGTGTGTACGAAATGTAACTAACGTACAGAAATTGTTTATAACGATGGAGGGAAAGTGATACCTCTTTCCATTCTCGAGAAAATGCGTGAGGAATATTGGAGAGTGTCTGCGATGTGGTTGGCAGTTACGCGCCACGCGTGCGGCTATTGTCATCTGCTATGCCGAGTGCAGGGCTGCCTCTTTTTTCTCTCTTCCACGTGCTACCGGTACAAAACGAAGCTGGAAATGAAAGAAAAACGTAATGAAATGAAAATCCACTGGAGTCGCCAGCTCATGACGCTCACAGTATGTTTTTTCAGCCTATTTTGTCTGGTTTCATGGAACAATGTTACCTATATTGTTTTGTTGACAACATTACCTATAGTATGTTGTGCACAACGTTACCTGCATTACTGAATTTATTCGGTCATTTGTGTGTAAGCTGCTCACTTTATAACTGCCACTTTAGCTAAGAGTGCTACTAACTGTTGGCATGTTCTGCCATTGCTTGTTTCGAATTACGCACATGCGATAGGCCTACAACTGTGCTCTGTCAAAATTTAACACAGTTGCTCAACTATACTAGGTGTAAGTGCAGCAGACATACATTCCTTTAACACATATCCACAGAAAAATAATCGAAATGAACAATAGGAAAATAAAACTTGTTTTACGGTAGAACAATGCAGCTTTTAGTAATTTCTACAGGAAAGCGTAGTAAATAAATAAATAACACTTGTGTTACCGTCTAATAACTGAAGCGAAGGTGTAATACAACTGCTATTAGTACATTCTTCTAGAGAGAAGCGTACGAAATTAAAACTGTTGTTTTTCGATCTGATAAATGAAGTTGGTGTTCGGATCACACATTTAGGTTTCTTCGCATCTTTCTCGTTTTCTCTCATTGTTCTTAGAAAGTGTGCGTGCCATGCTACAATGTCCTCGTTCTAAAAGAGACACATTCTGTCTCTAAATTTCTTGAAACGTAGCAGATCTGTCAGTTTTTCTTCTCGACAGAACTACGTCATTTATCAACACTTCTGCATATGAGGGTGCTCTTCGATTCGTATATTTGTGCCGTAACTATCAGTTTCAGCTGACCCTAAGAGCACGCAGAAGTAGTAACGCACTACGACTATGACGTGACTGTACAACTCAGGGGCGCGTGCTTCAGTCGTGTACCATCGATTGTTGTCGGGCGCCTTTGATCCCATCTGTACGTAAGCAAAGTTTACTTCCGCGTTCTGCCGTTGGCAATTGTAAAATGAACAAGTTACAGTTAACTTGAAAACTAACAAATCTAAAGCCAACCCGATAGAAATGCGACATGATGCAGTGAGTAAACAAGCAGGCACAGAGAAAACAGCATCGCGACTGGTGCTGCGCTAGGCGCTGTAGATACGCAAGGAGTGGGCGGTCCGGACACATGCCCTCCGGTCTTTCGCTACGAGAAACGCCCCTCTGTTTACTTCTGTGCTCTGTGGCCATGGACGCTATCTCGGCAGCAGAAAGGCGTGTTTAGCGAGCAGGTCGCCTGTGCGTGTCAATAACAGAATTCGGTGTGGTCTTACGTCAGCGAAACAACTCAGAATGAAGCTCAAACTACTCTAAGACCCACCAAAACTTTGATTTAGGATTGAATCATTATAATAACCCGTTCATTATGTTGCTACTTGCTAAATTTCCTTCAAGTGACTCCCTAAACAAAAGTACTGCGTTATCCCAAACTTAATCGGATATCATGGACGTTATGGGAACAATGTTGTCGTGACACCCGAGACATTATACGCTGCGCACATCTATGTCTTGCCGCTTTCTTCGCTCCTACAGAAAGGACGCCACGAGCAATCTGAGTTCAGGAACCCCGCGGCCAGACCAACAGTGTTCCGGACTGGATAACCGACAGTTCAAATGGTTCTGAGCACTATGGGACTCAACATCTGAGGTCATCAGTCCTCTAGAACTTACAACTACTTAAACCTAACTTACCTAAGGACATCACACACATCCATGCCCGAGGCAGGATTCGAATCTGCGACCGTAGCGGTCGCGCGGTTCCAGACTGAAGCGCCTAGAACCGCTCGGTCACAGCGGCCGGTGGACAACAGACAGCGTGCATAGCGACAGCAAGCAGAGGACCGCTGATTTACAACAATTCTTCCTGCATCCACAGTGTTACGTGTCTAAAATAGGCCCACAGGTATCCAACCCCGACACAGTTATTTGCACCGGCGTAAGAGCTTAACAAGCCAGTTTCACCACAGCGAACAACCAAGATTTCAGCAGCACTTCGTTACGGCATCTCCAAAGATCTTCCACGTCAACACGCTGCCTCCTCCACCTGGACTCTTAAATGTGATCGGTGACGTGCTGGCTTAGGCTTCGTAGAATTTCTACTGTTTTTACTTCACCAACAAATTATGATAACACTTTAGTTTGTGTTTTTATCCACGTCGGACTTAAAAATATTTTCCACTGTGTGGTTGTCACAGCCACTCCTGTCAAGTACAACTTTAATATATTTTGAAAGTATTTGCTTCTGCAACTTGAGCTGGAATGCGGATGTTGTGTTGGCAGTTGTTACCTGCCCTGTATATGAGACATGCCCCACCTAGGGAGCCGACTAATTAAATTGCTCCCTGTAAACTTCCCTACTGATCACTTGCCTGAAGTCTCTCTACATTTCATCGATCTTGTTTGCCCACATTGCAACCAGTTTCCCTTGCCCTTATCTGGCTTGGAACATTCTACATGCATAATAATCAATAGTTCACTTACTAGAATAGTTCTCTCCGTGTTACTAGAGGAGGCCGAAATGCACGTGTTTTAGCTCACGCAGACTGGCGTGAGGAGGGAAGGACTATACTGACGTGCGGTCTGGAACATAATAAGGAATTAGAATTCAGAAAGCGAACGGAATTAGTTTCATACTTAACTTTAATCCATTAAAGATGAACGTCGCTTTAGACGGTACATGAGTCACAATATTATCTGTTCAGAAGACATAGTAACTGAATATGGCGCCTTTCTAGGTCGTAGCAAATGACGTAGCTGAAGGCTATGTTAAACTGTCGTCTCGGTAAATGAGAGCGTATGTAGACAGTGAACCATCGCTAGCAAACTCGGCTGTACAACTGGGGCGAGTGCTAGGGAGTCTCTCTAGACTTGCCGCGTGGCGGCGCTCGGTCTGCAATCACTGATAGTGGCGACACGCGGGTCCGACGTATACTAACGGACCGCGGCCAATTTAAAGGCTACCACCTAGCAAGTGTGGTGTCTGGCGGTGACATCACAGCGGATTTCATTTATTTTCAAATCCAAGAATTATTATTATTACTCTCCTGTCCAGGACTGTTGTTGTCCTGATGGTGGAAGATTCTGCCGCTAGGATATCTCCTAGCATTGCCCAGGTGTACGTCCGATCGTCTGTGATGCCATATTAACAGCGGAGCGATCTTCGAGGAGGCGTCTTCCTTGTACCCAAGAATTAGGGAACATATTTTACGTTGAATTTTAAATTTATTCAGACCTCACGATTTTTCTCACTTTTGAAGAGTGTTTGCATGTGTTGAGGAACTTAACTATTATTTTGACTGAAGAACTTTCATTTTGTTTGGCATTGGAGAACTGTGGTTTATTTTCCACCTGTGAAAGACCCTTGCTTAGTTTTGGACTTAAAAGAAATTTACTTCCGTAATACACTGAACACTTTTCTAAAGTTGTATTTGAAAAATAAACTTGTTATATTGCGACTACCTATCTCTGTAGTAGAGATCTCTATGGAATGGGACATATAATACGCAGCTGTGAAATTACGAAGTACAATGGTGACCGAAAAATAATACTTTGGCTGTACTATGTCTTTTCATACAAATCAATTTTCTTTATTTCGTTTCAATACAGTCTTCTCCTGGGTTCACTGCGCTGAATTATAACATTTACCTATTGGTTGCTGGTGCTGTAAGTTATAACACTATACAAGCGTCTTAACACATTGATTTCTTTTATTTATGCATGTAAACTACGTAAGTAACTATTCTCTACATCCCACAGCGCTTACGATGGCTCTCGATAAATGCTCAATTTTCAACTAGCCACGCTGGCGCCAAAAACGAAGGAAAAGTAATGAAGCACAACAATTTATTTCTTTAAATTTTACAAGAATTTGTCTTTTTTCTATCTTTATGTCCTGAAATCATAATTCTAATTACTTGTTATTTTTACAGTATGTATTTCTGTCGCTTCTATTTATTTTTTAAGTTAATATTTTGATCATTACTGAAATAGTCTTACGATACATACAATTTCCGATTTTTAAATAAGTTTAACAATTTAACAGAACTGTTATCGAAAGGTTCAAAAATTACACAAAATATCCACCATCAATTATCTGGATCTGTGTTATGATAAAAATGACCTGGATTAACAGAACCGCACTCATATATGCAATATGGGATACCCCATATTGTGAAAATTATAAATGAACTACTAGATACCCCACGTCTCAACAGCCTTAAATGAGCTGTTCGTTGCTCAGTATCTTCACAACGTATAATGTACTCTTCTTTAACCCCGTCTCGAGAAACTATGCTGAGCTATCTCATACTCCTGATAAAATTACAGTTTCAGGCAATATTATTGCTGGACCTGCAAATACTGAATGAACTTCGGATCTTGGCTCGGCTTTCGTACACGGCTGTTGTAGTTCTGGACCCATCTGTCTTAATTAAGATTATTGTACCATACGTCGAAGGTCCCACGACACTGCCTCCTCCACCTGAAGTGGTCATTATTTCACAGGAAAATTCATGTAGACAATGATACCGCGAACGTATCACCGTAGGTGACATTTCATTATGGTCTGTACATCTGAAAACTAGTAGCTTTGGATTTACAACTTTTTCGCAAGACCAAAGAAAATGTTTTTGATACACTAGTCACATAGAAAGATGATCACCGATGTTATGTGTTGTACTAGTAGAACGCCTGGGCAGTGCTAAATGAGTCACTACGTATTAGATTTTGACTTGTGTTAACATTCAGGGAAGCAATAAAGGAAGTAAATGGAGTGTACTGTGTTGCTGTAATGTTGTAAACAATGGGGAAACCTGCATTGTTCCACAAATGCCGTTGATAGAAGCAGATGTACACCTCGACACAAAGGAATCGAAGCTGTTTGCATTTCAAAGGAACTATCTGACGTGGCGAAAAGAGAGAGCGAATGTTTATCGACACTGAAACTTGTCTTTATGTTGCGAAAACTTTCTCAGCTTCGCTCACCTCAGTGGCTGTGGACGAACAGTAGCCCCTATGGCACAGACGTTTACCGAAGTAGCATCTTAACAAACATTACTCACTTATTTCTGGATTTTTATATTATGTAATTAAATATTTTTTCCGTTCCCGGAATAGCTATCCACGACGTATTTTACCAATTCTTATATGTAGCAACATATACTGAGGTGACTAAAATCATGGGATAGCGACCTGCACACGTACAGATGATGAAAGTATCGTGTGCACAAGTTATAAAAGGACTGAGCTGACGTTATGTCAAGGGTCTATAATTGTTCGCGACTGGTTTGAAGAACGTTCTGGACATTTCGAGCGAATGATTTGGTCATCAAGGTGGTCCCAAATGAACCCCACTGAACACTTATGGGACATAATCGAAAGGTCAGTTGGTGCACAAAATCCTGCACCGGCAACACTTTCGCAATTATGGACAGCTATAGAGGCAGCGAGGCTCAATACATCTGCAGGCGACTTCCAACAACTTGTTAAGTCCATGTCATGTCGAATTGCTGCACTTCGCTGAGCAAAAGGAAGTCCGACACGCTACTGGGAGGTACCCCATGACTTCTTACACCTCATTGTATATCACACAAAAGACACAAAAGTGTTCAGTAATGGTCGTTCAATAATGGCTATAGTGAAAATATCCAGGCTTTGAAATTTACCTTTTGCTTTCTAATCAGAAAGTTTCTCTCCCACAGTGGAAATGTTAATCTTTATACAGAAGCTGCTACCCACGGCCGACTTGACAATACAATACTGTTAAAAGGCTATGTAATTCATGTAATCATGGGCGACAGTTGTGCACGTAAAACAGGAGAGAGACATTACATGAACTCGCTGTGCGCTGCCGAGAGAAAAACTTACATGAGCGTCAAAAATAGTTGAAATAGGGCTTCGATAAAAACTTGCTTCTATTAATTATTATTTTTGGCCGCTACTAGGTATATAAGTTAACGTTGGGGTTGGACGCATACTACCCAGTGCTACACTGAAATATATCACGTACTTACCACATATGATCAATATTCGTATGCAATCCACAGCCAAAATTAATTTTCTCATTGACATCAAACAGCCACACTGATAGATGTAAGGCTCTCCAGTACTTCATAGTTTCGCCTCTGAAGACATTTTGAGAGTTTGAAGTACCTGTGTCACACAGGTAAAATACAGACATACAGCAGTCATTGGTTGTTTAGTCGAAAGGACGAAAACAAAATAAAAATAAAACGCGAAATTATTTAGCATAATCCATCAATCATACATATTTGCGTTACTGTCAAAACTTTTGTGTAGTCATTGATCGCTAAACTGCAGTATGTTGGCCTACTTTGTAATAAAGTGACGCTCAAGATGAATTAAACGTACACAGCAACCGATAACACTACATAATAAAATATTTAACTACATAACCGGACTTTAATTACGTGGCACCACATCGCCACTGAACAGTGAATGCAACAACAGATATTTCGATAGTAGAGAGACTTAATCTCGTTTGAACTCCCTGAAGGCGTCTGCTCCCTCATTAGAGAATGGATCAGAAAGTGGGACAAAAATTTATTATGGCGGTAAGATGTGGTTAATTTTCAGTGTATGATCAAGTACGAAATGAGATGGAATCACTTTTGTGATTCGTGCAGGAAGTGGTTTATGTGTGTACTGAGCTATAAGGATTAATCGCGAAAATATTGTGTGGAGTGATGGATGCTGACTACACACTTATTAGCTTGTTGGCTACAAAGTATTTTGTGACGGAGTCCTTGGATGAAAAGTTCTCGGTTAACTTGAAATGCATAAGGCTGGTGCTAGACTGTTGTCTCGTTCATTGATCATGTGATATTTAAATTTTTCCTTTTTCTTGTTTAATTCAAGTTTTGGTATCAAAAAGGGTGATACAGAATCATTGGAAAGATCAAGCCGACTTTCTATAGAATAAATATGATCAACTCTAAGTACATAGTTTGCAAGGTGTACTGGGCTGGAGAATCATGGGAATCATCTCCATAGGGAGAATTTGTTATCGAAGTGCCATGGAGGTGCCCGCAGGTGACAACTTGAAACTGAGATCTGAACACCCTTGCCGTGCAGTGCTGGGTGATGCCTAGGAGATGTCGAACACGGAGACTGGTGGTCATCAGGCCAATCCTATTGTGTAAACGGCGTCGTGGTGGCGCAGCCCGCTTGCTTTTCGGAAAAACTGGGCAAGCATCTGGTGAACGGGCATCGCCCAATGGACCTTAGCAATGACCACTATAGTGTCTTTACTCAAACTTTACGGGCTTCGTCGTGCTGCAATTGCTGCCAACTGAGTCTGTTTAAACATTGTGTATTTTGATTTTCTTGTATCTACGTTTTTTGGGAATTAATGTTGTGCCATTATCCAATCGTGTTAGTTCTTGTTTGCACTTGTGAGTATATTGAGTCAATTTGGAACACGCTATGATTTCAGTAGAGATGAACGCCATACCCAGTATTACTCATGATTTTCGATTGAGTGACAGATTTTCATTTCATATCTGAGTCCGTGAGGAGGCTGCTCACCCCGACAGAGTTCAGTCGATGAAGATGAGAGTGACAGACACTAATACGCCACGATCTCTGTGGGCATCTTACAAAATTGCCGCGTCAAATTCGTGATGACTGAATTCAGTGGTTATTGCGGCATTCAAAATAGCATTGTGCTCACGAGAACTCACTCGCTAGATTTATGTGATTCAACGGTGACAGAGATTATAATGCTTATGTATATGAGTACGTGTTTTACTTACAAACTACCACATTTCTAGCACTGATAGTACCACGGAGGAAGAAACAACCCGTCATAAAACTACAGGTATGTGATAGAGGCCACTACCGTTAGCCATACCCATCGCGTGCCTGTGCAGTACAGAGTGAGGACATTATTAATCCGGCATGTAGTTGATGAGCCAAGACATAATGACTACTGCCCACAGCAAGACTGAAATCCGCCTGGTGGCATTGCGTTCACGTACCGTGGTAAGGAATGAACATAAGCGGAGCAGAGACGAATGGACAACAATTTTAGCAACCATATGGGCCGCAAATGGGAAATTCGACCGACATAACCAACGTTGACAAAGGGCTGATTCTTTTAGAGCGGTGCCTGGGAACGACCATCGCCGAAACAGTGAAGCTGGTCAATTTTTCGTATGCTACTGCCGTGAACGTCTAAGAAAAGCGGTTGAAGGTATGTGAAAACACCAGTAAACGACAAGCTGTAATACGTCGACGCCTACTCACAGAACATGGAGTCAGATTCTTGACATCTCTGTAAACTAGTGTGGGCGGCGATCTGTGACAAAAAAATGGCTCTTACCACTATGGGACTTAACTTCTGAGATCATCAGTCCCCTAGAACTTAGAACTACTTAAACCTAACTAACCTAAGGACATCACACACATCCATGCACGACGCAGGATTCGAACCTGCGACCGTAGCGGTCGCGCGGTTCCAGACTGTAGCGCCTAGAACCGCTCGGCCACCCCGGCCGGCAATCTGTGACAGATTTGATGAAAGAGTACAGTGCTTGGGCAGGAACAAATGGTTTAGAGCCCATAGTTCAACGCAGGTTGTATGTTCCCTTGTTGACCCCCCAAGAGTGACATACACTGATCAGCCAGAACATTATGCCCACGTACGTAACAGCTGATATGTTCATCTTTGGCACAGATAACAACAATGATGCGTCGAAGCAATGAGGCCTCGGTAGGTCGCTGGAGGGTGATGGCACAACGTCTGCACACACACATCATCTAATTCCCGTAAATTCAGGGGAGATGTCCGATTGTGGTGAAACGTATTCCAAACAGAGGATGCAGTCAGCACTGAGTGACACACTGTCCAAGTCAAATGATGCGTGAGACCTGGGCGAGTCTCTTGGGCGGGCAATAACCGTTGGGCTTTGAAAAAAGGTTACTGAGGGAAGACTTACCAGTCACGGACGTATAAAGTTGTTTGGTGAGCTTGCTCGTGAGACCATGGGGACCAACGGCATTATACACTGATCAGACAAAAGATTATGCCTAATTAAAACATTACGGTTACAAACGTGTTGTTCCACCTGTGGGTCATACAATCGGCTGCTAGAAACACGCACTGCGCTACAAGATTTGGCCAATGGATGTAATAAGCTATCTAGGACATTCATAGCACTGGCGGCCGAAGACTTCCGGCATAAGAAGTCAGCCTCATTCTGCCAACGGCCTCGTCAAAGAGGGCGGAGAAGCGGATAGAGGTTCAGGGCACTCTCTTGTCCTAGGGGTGGGAAATTGCCCCTAAAGGCGGAAGAATCAGCAATGATCAACGACATGAGGATGCAGAAGGCAATGAAAACCACTGCATTAAAGACACGTAACGTGTATCCACAGGACATGTGGCCTGTAACTGAAGAAGTGTCATGATGATCTCTCCATTGGCAAAAGATTCCGGAATAGTCCCCCATTCGGATCTCCGGGAGGGGACTGCCAAGGGGGAGGTTACCATGAGAAAAAGATTGAATAATCAAGGATAACGTTCCACGAGTCGGGGCGTGGAATGTCAGAAGCTTGAACGTGGTAGGGAAACTAGAAAATCTGAAAAGGGAAATGCAAAGGCTCAATCTAGATATAGTAGGGGTCAGTGAAGTGAAGTGGAAGGAAGACAAGGATTTCTGGTCAGATGAGTATCGGGTAAAATCAACAGCAGTAGAAAATGGTATAACAGGTGTAGGATTCGTTATGAATAGGAAGGTAGGGCAGAAGGTGTGTTACTGTGAACAGTTCAGTGACCGGGTTGTTCTAATCAGAATCGACAGCAGACCAACACCGACAACTATAGTTCAGGTATACATGCCGACGTCGCAAACTGAAGATGAACAGATAGAGAAAGTGTATGATGATATTGAAAGGGTAATGCAGTACGTAAAGGGGGACGAAAATCTAACAGTCATTGGCGACTGGAATGCAGTTGTAGGAAAAGGAGTAGAAGAAAAGGTTACAGGTGAATATGGGCTTAGGACAAGGAATGATAGAGGAGAAAGACTAATTGATTTCTGTAACAAGTTTCAGCTAGTAATAGCGAATACCCTGTTCAAGAATCACAAGAGGAGGAGGTATATTTGGAAAAGGCCGGGAGATACGGGAAGATTTCAATTAGATTACATCATGGTCAGACAGAGATTCCGAAATCAGATACTGGATTGTAAGGCGTATCCAGGAGCAGATATAGACTCAGATCACAATGTAGTAGTGATGAAGAGTAGGCTGAAGTTCAAGACATTAGTCAGGAAGGATCAATACGCAAAGAAGTGGGATACGGAAGTACTAAGGAATGACGAGATACATTTGAAGTTCTCTAACGCTATAGATACAGCAATAAGGAATAGCGCAGTAGGCAGTACAGTTGAAGAGGAATGGACATCTCTAAAAAGGGCCATCACAGAAGTTGGGAGGAAAACATAGGTACAAAGAAGGTAGCTGCGAAGAAACCATGGGTAACAGGAGAAATACTTCAGTTGATTGATGAAAGGAGGAAGTACAAACATGTTCCGGGAAAATCAGGCATACAGAAATACAAGTCGCTGAGGAATGAAATAAATAGGAAGTGCGGGGAAGCTAAGACGAAATGGCTGCAGGAAAAATGTGAAGACATCGAAAAAGATATGATTGTCGGAAGGACAGACTCAGCATACAGGAAAGTCAAAACAACCTTTGGTGACGTTAAAAGCAACGGTGGTAACATTAAGAGTGCAACGGGAATTCCACTGTTAAATGCAGAGGAGAGAGCAGATAGGTGGAAAGAATACGTTGAAAGCCTCTATGAGGATGAAGATTTGTCTGATGTGATAGAAGAAGAAACAGGAGTCGATTTAGAAGAGATAGGGGATCCAATAATGGAATCGGAATTTAAAAGAGCTTTGGAGGACTTACGGTCAAATAAGGCAGAAGGGATAGATAACATTCCATCAGAATTTCTAAAATCATTGGGGGAAGTGGCAACAAAACGACTATTCACGTTGGTGTGTAGAATATATGAGTCTGGCGATATACCATCTGACTTTCGGAAAAGCATCATCCACACATTTCCGAAGACGGCAAGAGCTGACAAGTGCGAGAATTATCGCACAATCAGCTTAACAGCTGATGCATCGAAGCTGCTCACAAGAATAATATACAGAAGAATGGAAAAGAAAATTGAGAATGCGCTGGGGGCCGATCAGTTTGGCTTTAGGAAAAGTAAAGGGACGAGAGAGGCAATTCTGACGTTACGGCTAATAATGGAAGCAAGGCTAAAGAAAAATCAAGACACTTTCATAGGATTTGTCGACCTGGAAAAAGCGTTCGACAATATAAAATGGTGCAAGCTGTTCGAGATTCTGAAAAAAGTAGGGGTAAGCTATAGGGAGAGACGGGTCATATACAATATGTACAACAACCAAGAGGTAATAATAAGAGTGGACGATCAAGAACGATGTGCTCGTATTAAGAAGGGTGTAAGACAAGGCTGTAGCCTTTCGCCCCTACTCTTCAATCTGTACATCGAGGAAGCAATGATGGAAATAAAAGAAAGGTTCAGGAGTGGAATTAAAATACAAGGTGAAAGGATATCAATGATACGATTCGCTGATGACATTGCTATCCTGAGTGAAAGTGAAGAAGAATTAAATGATCTGCTGAACGGAATGAACAGTCTAATGAGTACACAGTATGGTTTGAGAGTAAATCGGAGAAAGTCGAAAGTAATGAGAAGTAGTAGAAATGAGAACAGCGAGAAACTTAACATCAGGATTGATGGTCACGAAGTCAATGAAGTTAAGGAATTCTGCTACCTAGGCAGTAAAATAACCAATGACGGACGGAGCAAGGAGGACATCAAAAGCAGGCTCGCTATCGCAAAAAAAGGCATTTCGGGTCGAGAGAAGTCTACTAATATCAAATACCGGCCTTAATTTGAGGAAGAAATTTCTGAGGATGTACGTCTGGAGTACAGCATTGTATGGTAGTGAAACATGGACTGTGGGAAAACCGGAACAGAAGAGAATCGAAGCATTTGAGATGTGGTACTATAGACGAATGTTGAAAATTAGGTGGACTGATAAGGTAAGGAATGAGGAGGTTCTACGCAGAATCGGAGAGGAAAGGAATATGTGGAAAACGCAGATAAGGAGAAGGGACAGGATGATAGGACATCTGCTAAGACATGAGGGAATGACTTCCATGGTACTAGAGGGAGCTGGAGACGGCAAAAACTGTAGAGGAAGACAGAGATTGGAATACGTCAAGCAACTAATTGAGGACGTAGGTTGCAAGTGCTACCTCTGAGATGAAGAGGTTAGAGGTTAGCACAGGAAAGGAATTCGTGGCGGGCCGCATGAAACCAGTCAGTAGACTGACGACAAAAAAAAAAAAAAAAAAAAAAAAAAAGACATTCATGTGGACTTCAGTGGGACTCATGGGGTAGTAACCGAACTCGCCATGACTGCTGTCCCATATGAACGTTATTGCGGGTCATTCTTGATGTCTTGCCTAACGACAAGGCCATCAAGTTGACTGTCCGTATTACAGCGCCATAATGGTGCGACAGTGGCTCGAGGAGCATGGTAGTGAACTTAAGCCGACGTCTTAGCCACCAAATACGCCTGATCTGAAGCTGATGGAACACATCTGGGGCGCTACCGCGCGTCAACTCCGTGCCCACAAACCACCGGCGCATAATTTACTGAGATAGCGCGACCTTTGCGTAGAGATCTAGTGCCCTTCACCTCCGCAAACCGAGAAACCATTCCACGCGGAATCGTTGCTGTACTGGATCCCAGAGGCGGAACAACACGCTTTTAAGAAGATAGGCCTAATGTTTTAGCTAGACATAATGTTTTAGTTCATTGATGTATAACGCCGTTAGCGCCCATAGTCTCACGAGCAAATACCCAAAACGGCTTTATATGTTCGTGACCGATAAGTGTTTCGAGAATCTCCTTTGTTCAACGCCCAGTGGCTTGTACCTGCCCTGACTCTGTGGTGATTGTATCCGCTACTTGGAATATGTTTCACCTCAGCTGGACATCTTTGGCAGATGTTTGATTAAAGCGTTTATGTGAAACTAAATCACGCACCCTCTGATGTTTTTCCTAGTCGAATATGATCTTCTTCCTGTATATTACGTCGATATAAGTTCACTGCACGATAGCAATGCTAATGTTACCGATGAAAGTGCCACTAAAGCAGAGTTGCTAAGGCGATTTTCCAAAATTACTTCACAGAAGAAGATGAAGTGCATATTTCAAAACTCACATCAAGAACAGTAATGAGTAATTTAGAAGTTGATATACTCGAAGTAGTGAAACAATTTAAGTCACTCAATAAATGCAAATTTTTGAGTCCACACTATATTACAGATAGGTTTCGAAATGGTTCAAATGGCTCTGAGCACTATGGGACTCAACATCGGAGGTCATCAGTCCCCTAGAACTTAGAACTACTTAAACCTAACTAACCTAAGTACATCACACACATCCATGCCCGAGGCAGGATTCGAACCTGCAACCGTAGCGGTCGCGCTGGTCCAGACTGAAGCGCCTAGAACCGCTCGGCCACTGCGGCCGGCCCAGATAGGTTTCTTTAAGAGTATGCTGATATTTTTGACAGTTATATAAAACCGTCCTCTCAACGAAAAATACCTTTCCAAAGACTGGAAAGCTGCACATGTCACACCAGTACACAAAAAAGGAAATATAACTAATCCGCTTGGAGAACATACTGTTTCGATCATTATTAAATACCTCGAAGAAAACGACCTATTAAACACAGCCAGCGCGGATTCAGAAAATATGGTTCTCGTGAAACACAACAGGCTCTTCACTCTCACGAAGCCCGCCTCTCGTTGTCGTGCGGTAGCGATCTCGCATCCCACGCCCGGGTTCCCGGGTTCGATTCCCGGCGGGGTGAGGGATTTTCTCTGCCTCGTGATGGCTGGGTGTTGTGTGATGTCCTTAGGTTAGTTAGGTTTAAGTAGTTCTAAGTTCTAGGGGACTGATGACCATAGATGTTAAGTCCCATAGTGCTCAGAGCCATTTGAACTCTCACGAAGTAGTGATTATATCCGATGGGGGCTCTCAAGTTGATTCCATACTTCTAGAGTTCCAGAAGGCTTTTGACACCATTTATCAGAGGATAATTCTAACCGAACAGCGTGCCGATGGAGTATCGTCTCAGCTGCGCGACTATCACTGTCACAAAGGTCAAAGTTTGTAGTAATTGACGGAAAGTGATCGAGTGGAACAGAAATGATACAAAGGGTTCCCCAAGGAAGTTTTACCGAACGTCTGCTGATTTAAATCTATATACATTATTTGAGAGGCAGTCTGAGCAGTCGCCTTAGATAATTTGCAGACGACGCTGTCGTTTCCTGTCTAATAAATTCGTCAAGAATTCAATACGAATTAGAAAATTATTTATAAAATATATCTGCATAATGCGATAAGTGGAAATTGAACCTGAACAATAAAAAGTGTGCGTTCCTTCACAGTAATAGTAATAGGAATCCGTCAAATTTCGGGATACACTTTTAATCATACAAATTTAAATGTCATAGAGTTAATTAAATGCTTAGAAACTACAATTACGAACATCTTAAACTGGAACGATGATATAGAAAATGTTATGGGGAAGGCGAACGAATGACCGTGTTTAATTGGCAGAGCACTTAAAAGATGCAAAAAATCTACTTTATCGACTGTCAACATTACGCTCGTCCGTCCTCTTCCGGAGTATTGCAGCGCTGGTTGGGATCCTTACCCGCTAGGACTGACGGAGGACATTGAAAAAGTTCAAATAATGGCAGGTCGAATTGTACAGTCGCAGAAATAGGGGATAAATTGTCACAGTTAACGATAAGTGAGGCGGGGAGGCAATCATTGAAACAAAGGCGTTTTTCGTTGCTTCGAGATATTTCCAAGACATTTCTATCACCGTCTTCTTTTCCGACTGCTAAAATACAGAGTAGCCCACGAAAACCCGGCCACGAGTCCAGACTGCTCCCTAAGTATGCACGAATTGTTGCCCACCACAAGCAGATCCAATAACAAATAGATAATCATGTAGTAATTAGACAATAAAAAATAACAAATTACGTAATGCAAAGGTCTGTGTTTACTGAGCTGATGTTGTCTTTTCCATTACATTACATTAAGAGCTGAAAATTAACTTCTTGTGCTTCAATGCACTCTTGCACTCGCCCTGACATGTTAATATATAGTTCGCGCAATTCTACCGCGTCACTTCTCAAAACTTCATTACTAATATTGTCCTTCAAGTCTGCTAACGTTATTGGGTTATTTGCACTTTAGACTGCCCCACAGAAATAAATCACAAGTGGTTATGTCCGGCGAACGCGGCGTCCCCATTCCTTTGCTGGCAGTCCTTTCTTCCGTCAATCTTTCATGAATTCGTGAGACTCGGTCAGGTGTGACAAGTCACCCCATCCTTTTGAAAGAAACGGTACATACGGAAAATTCTCAAAGATTCGTGTATACGCAGCAGTATTTACTGTTATTTCAAAAAATATGGGACCCAGAATCCGACTTAATGACACGGCTCACCACACTCCAATTTTTTCACCATGAGGAGATTCCTCATTATTCGTATAGGCAAGGATTGTTTGTTGACCAGTATCCGGTGTTCTAGGAGTTCACATGTTCTGTCAGATGGAACACGTCTTCGTCACTCATGAAATAGAGCAACGGATCCAACATTCCACTGCCCGCATCTCGTGGTCGTGCGGTAGCGTTCTCGCTTCCCACGCCCGAGTTCCCGGGTTCGATTCCCGGCGGGGTCAGGGATTTTCTCTGCCTCGTGATGGCTGGGTGTTGTGTGCTGTCCTTAGGTTAGTTAGGTTTAAGTAGTTCTAAGTTCTAGGGGACTGATGACCATAGATGTTAAGTCCCATAGTGCTCAGAGCCATTTGAAGCCAACATTCCACTCTCTGTTATTTGATACAGCCAGTACAATAATTCACACGTATTGCCTTATCTTCCTCCTTCAGCTCTTTGACACATGTCATTTTGTAGGACTTCATCCTTATATGGTGTAACACACGTTGACAAAGCACAGCACTCCGTCTTCAGGCCACAAGTGGCCCATCGGGGCCATCCGACCGCCGTATCATCCTCAGATGACGATGCAGATAGGAGAGGCGTGTGGTCAGCACACTGCTCTCCCAGTCGTTATGATGGTTTTCTGCGACCAGAGCCGCTACTATTCGGTCGAGTAGCTCCTCAATTGGCATCACGAAGCTGAGTGCATCCCGAAAAATGACAACAGTGCATGGCTGCCCGGACAGTCACCCATCCCAGTGCTGGCCACGCCCAACAGCTCTTAATTTCGGTGATCTGATGGGAGCCGGTGTATCAACTGCGGCAAGGCCGTTGAACCAAAAGTTGACAAGACCTACCTGAAACGTTCAGTTCTTGTGACAAATTACGCATCTACTTCTTCGGCTATGGATCATTCGTGCTAAAACATCCGAGATCACAGCAGGTGCACAAACGAATGGGGCTGGATTCATTTTATCGTTCGCAGCTGTAGTAAGCACCTTTGTCACAAAATCCTGTATACTGGTCTTTGCTGGTATGGAAACGTCAGGAGACTTCTTTGCAAAAATGTTCGGCGTTTTCTTAAACGAACCAGTAGACACATACGCTTCCATTATTGCCATTCTGTTTTGAAGGAGATACATCTCGCTGAGATATTTACTTCATACATCTTGACCGAGTCGAAACGGCTCTCGTCCTGCGCAAGTGAGCAGTCTACTACTCGGGATCGGTTTCTTATGCGCCACACTGTGTTTTGTTGACTCTCGCCTACAAAGGGACAAACGGCCATATTTTAAAGAAACAAGTGAAATCAGAGTTCGCATGGAAAGATTTAGGTTTTCATTTTGCCCCAGGTGCTATTCAGTAGTGTAGCGATCGACAAATAGTCCAAAAGAGGTTCTGCGAGCACCCTGCAAGCACTTCAGACTGAATTTCAGTGTGGTCTTGTATACGTAGAAAATGACATACACAGCTTGATTGTTTTAATGAAAACTGGGTGATCTTTTATTGTGTGGGATGTTTTCAGTGTCGGGCAGAAAACGTGGAACAATTCTGTTGTACCGCATCCGCTCCACGATCCACTGTACAGTGTCTGCATGAGCACAGCTGTAGATGCAGTAAACGACCGGGCGTGTACAGGGATCTCTCAGCAGGCAGAGCGGCTTACCCTCCTCGGCAGTTGCACCTCAGCTTTGAACGTGGGGCTGTCTGGTGCCTCTGACTTCGCAGGAAGTGAAACGGAGCTGCCGGCCCATAAGACGTAGGCCCTGTGTAAGGGGAGGGCCGAGTAGAGCGGCGAGGCCTGGCGAGGCGCGTGCCGTCACCCGAGACCCCTGCCGCCGCCCACCGCCGCCCACCGCCGGCCAGCTTTCATTAGGGCGCCACGTGACGCCCCGGCAACAAAGGGCGCAGGGCGCAGGGCGCAGCTTCCGGTCAGGCAGGCAGCAGCGCCGGGCCACAGCACTCCACCAGAGCGCTCGTGTTCGCTTCGAAAGTCTCAGGCGGACTCCACTGCTGCCAGTTCCCTGCCTACAAACAGGTGGACTGATCCGTTCAGAGAACGAGGGGCACTCAACGAATAAAATACGTTGCCAAGTTTTAATTTATTTCTCCTAGTTATTATTTAAGTCACTGGATTTGCGGCACTTATCGGTTATCATGTTCAACACGCCTGTAATTCGAAATCGAAATCTTTACTGAGTAACAAAGTCATGGCGTAACGATATGGACATGTATAGTTGGCGGCAGTATCGCGTTTTTTTTTTTTTTTTTTTTTTTTGGTCATCAGTCTACTGACTGGTTTGATGCGGCCCGCCACGAATTTCTTTCCTGTGCTAACCTCTTCATCTCGCTGTTCTCATTTCTACTACTTCTCACTACCTTCGTCTTTCTCCGACTTACTCTAAAACCATACTGTGTACTCATTAGACTGCTCATTCCGTTCAGCAGATCATTTAATTCTTCTTCACTTTCACTCAGGATAGCAATGTCATCAGCGAATCGTATCATTGATATCCTTTCACCTTGTATTTTAATTCCACTCCTGAACCTTTCTTTTATTTCCATCATTGCTTCCTCGATGTACAGATTGAAGAGTAGGCGCGAAAGGCTACAGCCATGTCTTACACCCTTCTTAATACAAGCACATCGTTCTTGATCGTCCACTCTTATTATTACCTCTTGGTTGTTGTACATATTGTATATGACCCGTCTCTCCCTATAGCTTACCCCTACTTTTTTCAGAACCTCGAACAGCTTGCACCATTTTATATTGTCGAACGCTTTTTCCAGGTCGACAAATCCTATGAAAGTGTCTTGATTTTTCTTTAGCCTTCCTTCCATTATTAGCCGTAACGTCAGAATTGCCTCTCTCGTCCCTTTACTTTTTCTAAAGTCAAACTGATCGTCACCTAGCGGATTCTCAATTTTCTTTTCCATTCTTCTGTATATTATTCTTGTCAGTATCGCGTACAAAAGGTAAAAAAGGACATCTCCTGGCGCACTTGTCATTTGTGGTCAGGTGATTGATGTGAAAAGCTATCCGACGTGCTTATGGCCGATGACGGTAAGAGACTTTGAATGTGGAATGGTAGTGGAAGCTAGACACAGGAGATATACCACTTCCGAAATAGCTACAGAAGTATTCCGAGATCCACAGTGTCAAAGAGTGTGGCGAGAATGCCAAATTTCAGGCATTATCTCTCATCATGGACGAAACAGTGGCGACGGCCATCACTCAACGACCGAGAGCAGCGTCGTTTGCGTAGATTTGTCAGTGCTAAAAGACAAGCAACACTACGTGAAATAACAGCACAAATAGATGTGCCACGTACGACGAATGTATCTGTTAGGACAGTGCGGTGAAATTTAGCGTTAAAGGGCTATGCCAGGAGACTGACGCGGCTGCCTTTGCTAACAGCACGACATCGCCTGCAGCGCGTCTCCTGGGCTCGTGACCGTTTTGGTTGGACCCTTGACTATTGGAAAATCGTGACCTTCTCAGATCAGTTCTGATTTCAGTTGGTAAGAGCTGATGGTTATGTTCTATTGTGGCACAGACCCTACACATTCATGACCACAGGTCCTCAACAAAGCATTGTGCAAGCTGGTAGTGGCTCCATAATGATTCTATGAGCTGTGTTTACATGGAATGAATGGGGTCTTCTGGTGCAACTGAACTGATCATTGACTGGAAATGGTTATGTTTGGCTACTTGGAGACTATTTGCACCCCTCATGGACTTCGTGTCCCCAAACAACGATGAAATTTTTATGGATTGCAATGCGCTGTGTCACTGTGCCACAATTCCTCGCGACTGCTTTGAAAAATGTTCTGAACAATTCGAGCGAATGATTTGGCCTTCCAGATCGCCCTACAAGAATCCCATCGAACATTTATGGGATGTAATTGAGAGGTCGTGCACAAAACCCTGCACTGGCAACACTTTCGCAATTATGGATAGATTGAAAGGCAGCATAGCTCAATATTTCTGCAGGGGTCTTCCAACGACTTGTTGAGTCCATGCCACATGGTGCACTACGCTACGTGAAACGTGGTCCGACACGATATTGTGAGGTATACCATGACCTTTGTCACCACAGTGCATATCTGTATCTACTCTATATGATCAAAAGCACCCATAAACCTGCTAGTGGACGTTAACACGGGGCATGTCCACCATCGCCCTTTATGACAGCTTGAAATCTGCTGGTGACACTTTCAATGGGATGTCTGAATGTCTGCCAAGGAATAGTAGCTCGTTCTTCCTCAAGAGCCAAAACTACAGAAGGTTTTCATGTGGATTGCTAGGGTGTGGAGCGAAAATGGATATCCAGATTTATCCCAAAAGTTTTCCATTGGTTTCAGGTTGTGAAACTTGGCATGCCAGTCCATTTCAAGAATGTTGTTGTCCACAAACAATTTCCTCACAAATGCTGCTTTTTGACATTATGAGTAGTAGGCCACTGGCGGTATGAGCGCATTTTGTTAGTGAAGTTTGCCTACATCAGGGGTAAGTATACAATCAGGGGCAAACCTATTGTTCTCCTTTGATTGAGAAGTCCTGAACCTACTGTTCTTCTAAGAGGATTATTACCCCCTGGGGATAATCTGTCCTTCTGACAAACTTCCCCCACCCTTCCCCCTGCCCTTCATCCTCCCAACCCTTCAGCATACCTCCAGCCCTCCCCCTTACCCTCACTAATGCAGGTATACTTTCAGGGCTGAGTTATTCCAATAGCCCCATCCCAATCTATCAATTTGATTGACTAATTAATGAAATTGGTCAATTAATTAACCCTCTCCTCCCTCTGGTAGATACCACAACCCCCCTCCCACCCCCTCACCCCTGGAAACATGCCGATCTGTGCTGGAGAGGAAGGATCTCACAGGAAATTCAATTACATAGCAGAGGCTACATTGATTATTTATAAAAGATTCAATTTGCAGGGGTTGGATCTCTCTTGCTCATCGTTATCTGCTGCCTGGGAAGATGCAAGTCATATAAAATATATCGAAAAGTAATGAAATAGATCGCTTTTTCCTGATCATGCAAGGAATACCGTTAAGAAACACCCATCACACGTAATCACACGTAATCACACTATTAAAAATCTTTCAATTGCAAAGCTTGCACTGTCCACCATCAGCCATCCACTGGCCTGCACAGAGCCCTGGCTTGTACCACCACACAAGTAGGCCACTCGGGGTCCTGCAAAGGCACATGTCTGTGAGCGGCTGTGCCATGCGACAGTGTCCAAGAGGTGTGCTTGGGCCCTATGGCTGACAGACCAGATGTCACACTAATACCCGAACAAAACTAGTTCTCTGCTACATTTGAAAGGATGAGGAGGAGGAAGGATCTACTACTTGTGATAGGATAGAGACATCAACAAATACCACTGCAAGACAGACAACATCGATGTATTGAGAAGCACTAAACACGACACACTTAAACCAAGATCCAGTCATAGCAGTAGTTGCCATGGAGGGCATCTGGGGATGAGTGGTAGGAATTCGGATGCTATCAATATGTCCAGCATAAACACCTGTCATTTTTAATCTTCTCTCACACAACACACACATGTCCTCTTCTGTCGCACTCACCCAGCACACTGTTCACTTCACCAGCCTTCACTGTCACAGGCAAGGTCGAACAGGTCAATGCACTTTTTGTACCCGTCACAGGCTGAGTTAATCTGTAACTTCCAGTTGCTGACTCCTCATGACCACTGCTGCAGCCAGCAGTGGTGCACTTCGAAACAAGCAGCCACAGCTTGAATGTATATAGTAGTTCTAAACAATTCCACCCAGACATAGATCCACCAGTTTAAAAAGTCCACTTTATCCAAACTGAAGTAGCAATGTTTTTAACCATAGACCTCGAATTTATCACGTGAAATTTAAATTTCCCCCTCATTTTCGAAGACAGAGGAAATCGACACATTCACAATTTTTCACATCACTGAAGTATCGTTACTTGTTGTGAAAATCCTGTAACAGTATGGCATTGGCTACATTTCCTCTAAGTATTTTCTCATCAAGTAGGAAAAAATCTTTTCTTAACAGTTACATCTTGCATCACAGGACTAGAATCTGAAACACATTTTTGGCTCATGGCATAGTGCTAAGATCTACCAATGTCACAGGATTACTCCTCACTTTTGAGCTCTCTGTTAAGGTAACAAAATGTCTCATAGTTGTCTCTCCCTGTGTAGGTGGATGATTGAAATATTGTTAAAAGATATTGCCACAGCAAGAAAAAAAAACCGCCAAGTCAAGACTTATTTTAGTGGTGTCCTAGCCATCACTTCCATCCACAAGGTGGCATGTCACTGATATCAGTTTGATTCGCTAGTTAATTAAATTGATCATGAGACTCACTTTGCATGGCAAGTGATTTTTCTTTTTCAGCAATCACATTACTCTCTCCAGGTAGTTCAAATGGGAACCCTGAATGGAAGACATTGTTCTTTTCAGGGAACACTATTGAGAACTGACATTTGAAACTGACCACAGAAGGAATCTACTGCTGGCAACATACATTTTGCGTAAGGTCAGGGCTATTAACAACACAATCACAATGACATCACCCTGCATAAAAAGAGGTGTACGTTCCACAGGCACACACAACAATCTCTAATAGCACTATGCTTCCAAGTAGAAATACTGTCTGCAGTTTGGAATCAAGTCTATCCATTCACCCATATACTTGCATTGGATCCTGTAGAGACGTCTTATGAAGATTACAGCCACTGGTGAATAATATTCACGCCACTATCAGATTTTTGAACCTATCCACAACAGCAAAAACTCTAGTGCAGTTTTTTAGACAGTCCCTCTGCATCTTGTAATTGCTCCTTAGTCTCTGCCCTGTCCTCCCTGCAGCGTCATCCATGTAGTTGTCCCAATTTGATTCAGAATTGAATGGAAGTCAGAGGGCGCTATATCTAAAATGTATTTCATCCTATGGAGAGCTGAGTTAATGTGAAAGAGCCGTGTTCTGAACACTCATTGGAAATGGGAACATGTTGTCATAGCTCTGCCAGTACCAAACGAAACTTCCTCTCTGGTGCAACATAAGATAGTAGGAAAGACAATACAAACAATTATGTGAACTGGAAGAAGGATGAGGATTTTGATACTGCATTTCGATGTGTCTCCAAACACATACAGGTACTGCAATCCGAAGAAGATCTGAATTTCTCAGGGTGCCTTCATGTCTATCACCCAAACAGTCTCTCCCACTTCATTATTTTGTACCATCCAACAGAGAAAAACTATGAACTACAAAGACTCCACTAATGTCACCTGGTAGAGAACTCAATAAAATATTACCATGTCCCTGATACATCGAAAACAAATACCATATGCATGCTGGCATAGAGCGATCCTATTAAATATGCAATCATTGGTTCATTGTTGCAAGTGACTCATGAGTGAAGTCGCTTCCACAGACTAGTGTAAAATTCCATCACACATGCTGTAGAAGGACCATATCTCATAGAGTGTCCTTTACAAGAGAGTGCCCATAAGTAGTTACCTGATACACTGATTTTTTCTGCTGTAACACATCCAAGTAGTGAGTGGCTACAGCTACATACATGGCCATACATTTTGCTTTTTCCACCGTGATTTTGAGGTCTGTGCCATGTTCTAAACTGACATTAATACATCTCCATCCATTGGCTCTCCCAGAAAACTGGACATTTGCACAGGGTAAATCATGCTGCTGGTGCTTCCACAACACATACAGGATGCTGGAAGTAAAAGACAGAAGTGGGGTATCTTATTGACAAACAAAAGTGGAAAACATCATGACATATGGAAACCGGAAGAGTTTTGCGGCATTGTGCAGTATTTCCAAACAGCTGTCTGAGGGTGACTGATGATCTCTAAATTTAAAGTCATATTTCACAGTGATGAGGTAGCAGACGTCTAGGTGTTCCATTTCGATCGATCCTTTATATTTCAGTCATGTACACGATCACTGTTTCGGTGCACGCCATCCTCAGAGGGCGTTTCCCACTCTCTCTCCATCTTAAACAAGTCATACAATGATACCAGTCAATCATTATGTGGTAATCAATAGCATACCAGGGGGAGGATGGGAAGGGAAAGCCATCATTGATGTACTGTTATAAGCACTACAGTTATAGTGAGATCGATTTTAGCAAATTTTACTTGTTTCTCCATAATTTCAACACCGGCTAATGATGTGGTAGCATACTCCCTAATATCTGTACCATCACTGAACCACCCCTCCACTACTTTGCGAGTACGATAGACTAGATTATGAGTGTAGATAGATGACTGTGTAGTGGGTTCACTCATTATTAATCCTCGAACACACACACACACACACACACACACACACACATACACACACACACAAAACACACACACACACACACACAAATATACGAGAGTTGGAACTTAAATAGTGGCAACTATTTATTTACAGCTTGTACAAAATAGATACGTGTTTCAAAGCTTTACTGACCTTCAGAGTAGTCACCAGCATTGTGTATAACCCGTTGGCAGCGATGTGGAGGTCGTAAGATACTCTTAGCAGTGCCAGTTGTGTTGACAATTCGAGCTGCGCCGTTTGTTACCTGACGAATTTGTAGCAATTCTGAAGCGAATGCCGTGAGGTGTTTCCTTCAGTTTAGACATCGAGTAGACTTCACGAGGGCTTAAGTCAGGTGAGTGTAGTAGGTGGTACAGCACTTAGCAGCCCTATGGTTTATGAATGTTAATCTAAATTCAGATCCGATGATGGCACCTTTAGTGTGTTGAAACCGGTTATCTAGTAAACGGTATTTAAGCGATCTTGGCTTTTGAATTATTTCTAATGCATTACGAAGATCTGATTTCATAGTAATCAACCGCAGTAGGAACAAGTCGTCGCCGCAAACAAAGCCGAGTTGCATGCAACGAAACAATCTACCACCTCGGGTTAGAAGGTTACTGTGACAGTAAATAAACACGTTTCAGTGCGAGGATTTATCCTCGTCTGCGAAGGACACATACGAAGCGCTTATCAGCGATTCGTCGGTTACACCACGTGTTTTTTCCCTTCATTCTGCAGCACAGCAGCAAAGTGCAGGAGCGGCTGTAGCAAAACCCGTACCAACGAAAATGGTCACTTATTGAATTGTCCAGAGATGCTGAGATTGCCTGACAGGCCGTGATGGACGTGGCGTGACAGCAGCGACAGAGGCTAACTCTTGCAGCGAGGTACCGTACTGTTCTCGTTGCCTCTGACTGCAACGTATCTGCTGCCGACTGTGGACGCTGGAAATAAAATACCGGTGACGAGTATGGTGAAACGGGAAATCGCCTCGCTCTTATTATAATCAAATTAACGCAATGTGTATATTCCCAGTTCACATTTGCACTCATTTCAGCGTGTAAAAAATATAAATGAGGCAGTTTGTTTGGTAATTTTGTAAATGCTGGCCAAATCACAGAGTGATGGAGCAGAGTCACACTTCAGACTCGTAGATTGGGAACTCGATTCTAGGGTAGCTTTTAAATCTTTTCGTGTGCATAGCATCATTCTTATTTTTTCTAAAGTTCTTTGTGTGAAAAATTATGTCATCATTTCTTACAAATTTGTGAGCAAACTGGTACAAGTTCTGGCGGAAAGAGCTCTTTCCAAGAGATCATTTCGTATAAGGAGGTACATAAGAACATTAACGTTTACAATGGAATCGGTTGCACCCTTTATACAGTGTGACTCACCTGCCCCTACCGATGTCGTTTTATGCTATCTGTTATGTTATAGCTGGCCTGCATAAATCATGCGCGAGATTTTCACATTCTCTCGCTTGCTACTCACAGACTATTAATCATACAGAAAAATGATCAGGACATTTTTGTAGGAAATTTTTTATTGGGATACGTTTTCGCTAGAGACCGTAGTTTTCGAGATATTCAAGAACAACGCACAAAAGTGACTAATAAACACACCCATTCTCACCTGCAGCGCCCACTGGCCAGGGTTTCTAGTAAGTTGTTCATGGCAGCGATCCTAGCACTGTACAAAAATTTGCGACTGCACAAATTAATTTCCGCATGCGAACAGTTTTGGTCTTTGCTGACTGGCCTTCTTACGCCACCGGCTTAGGCGAACACTTACAAATTTGACTTTTGTGTAAACTTTACCCAACGGTTCTGCGAATTTTAACAGCATAAAGTAAAAAATTACATCGTTGTATTCATCAGGCTATGAGACTACGAAGTATTATGCTTGTAGTGATTAAGACTGAATTGAATTAGCAATGTAATTACTTTTAGCGTATCGTATACAAAAATCGTTTTTCTTTCATTACCCTCAGGGGCACGTTTAAATTAATGATATTAACGAAGTAGCCGACTATTCTACTAGCGTAACAGCCTAATCAGAACAGACCAAAAAAGGTCGAATATCGGGAACAGTTCACACAACTGGAGTCCTACGAACAACATATGAAAGGCTTACTTCAATAGTGGTACAAGTCCATTACCTCCACATTTCTGCCTATATTGCTTCTGACATAAATGGTCCAAACAAATAGAAAGAAAGGTTCATCACTAGCAAGAAGCCATATGCTTGAATATTTCTGGTATCTGAGCTGCAAATTTATCAGCGCTCATTTAACTTTAGGACTCTGTATCTCAGAAGGAACAAAAGTGGACTTGTACCACTATTGAAATAAGCCCTTCATATTAGAAACCCTGACCGGTGAGGGATGAATGTGGAGATGCGTTTGAAAGTCACTTTTGCACTTTTTCTTGAATAATCCGAAAGCCGTTGCCTTCAGCCTAAACGTATCTCACTACGAAATTTTACTACACTACTGGCCATTAAAATTGCTACACCAAGAAGAAATGCAGATGATAAATGGGTATTCGTTGGACTATTATATTATACTAGAACTGACATGTGATTACATTTGCACGCAATTTGGGTGCATAGATCCTGAGAAATCAGTATCCAGAATAACCACCTCTGGCCGTAATAACGGCCTTGATACGCCTCAGCATTGAGTCAAAGTGTACAGGTACGGCTGCCCATGTAGCTTCAACACGATACCACATTTCATCAAGAGTAGTGACTGGCGTATTGTGACAAGCCAGTTGCTCGACCACCATTGACCAGACGTTTTCAATTGGTGAGAGATCTGGGGAATGTGATGACTAGGGCAGCAGTCAAACATTTTCTGTATCCAGAAAGGCCCGTACAGGACCTGCAACATGCGGTCGTGCATTACCCTGCTGAAATGTAGGGTTTCGCAGGGGTCGAATGAAGGGTAGAGCCACGGGTCGTAACACATCTGAAATGTAACGTCCACTGTTCAAAGTGCCATCAATGCGAACAAAAGGTGACCGAGACGTGTAACCAATGGCACCCCATACCATCACGCCGGGTGATACGCTAGTATGGCGATGACGAATACATGCTTCCAATGTGCGTTCACCGCGATGTCGCCAAACACGGGTGCGACCATCATGATGCTGTAAACAGAACCTGAATTCATCCGAAAAAATGACGTTTTGCCATTCGTGCACCCAGGTTCGTCGTCGAGTACACCATCGCAGGCGCTCCTGTCTGTGATGCAGCTTCAAGGGTAACCGCAGCCATGATCTCCGAGCTGATAGTCCATGCTGCTGCAAACGTCGTAGAACTATTCGTGCAGATGCTTGTTGTCTTGCAAACGTCCCCATCTGTTGACTCAGGGATCGAGACGTGGCTGCACGATCCGTTACAGCCATGCGGAGAAGGTGTCTGTCAACTCGACTGTTAGTGATACGAGGCCGTTGGGATCCAGCACGGCGTTCCGTATTACCCTCCTGAACCCACTGATTCCATATTCTACAACAGTCATTGGATCTCGACCAACCCGAGCAGCAATGTCGCGATACGATAAACCGCAATCGCGATAGGCTACAATCCTTTATCAAAGTCGGAAACGTGATGGTACGCGTTTCTGCTCCTTACACGAGACATCACACCAACGTTTCACCAGGCAACGCCGGTCAACTGCTGTTTGTGTATGAGAAATCGGTTGGAAACATTCCTCATGTCAGCACGTTGTAGGTGTCGCCACCGGCGCCAACCTTGTGTGAATGCTCTGAAAAGCTAATCATTTGCATATCACAGCATCTTCTTCCTGCCGGTTAAATTTCGCGTCTGTAGCACTTCATCTTCGTGGTGTAGCAATTTTAATGGCCTGTAGTGTACATTAAATACCCTACAGAAAGGGCCTGCTCATTTTTTCTGTAGGAGTAATAGTGCGAGACAATATGACAATCTCGCTTGTGGCTTATGATGGCCAGCGAGTTGCATAAAACGACAGTGGTAGAGGCAGCTGAATAACTTAGCATGTCCAGCGTCGCACGTATTACCTACTGATCAGAAAAATACGCACGTAGGGAGAATGCTCGTGTATCAGTATAAGATCTTCATCTCGCACATAGTACAGTTAAAACCTGGCACAAAATAACTGTTTTGAAACTGAAAACATGTTATTTCAAGTGAATTTCGTAATTCTGAAAATAGAATGTAAATGTATAAATTGTCTATGTTGTGAAACTTCAGTTTCTTCCAAAGACTAAGCTTTTCAAAGAACTTGGGTGAATGCAGCCTTGGAACGTTTTTGAAAAGGCCAGTATTTAGACAGGTGAACGCTCTGTTATTCTTAAAGCACAAACACAACGACAGCCCTGTTGATGTGTTACCCTCTCCTCGGCTAAACAACAGGGGGTCAAAGTAAATCTCTCTTACTCACCCTTTGGTAGTCAATATTCAGTATCGATAACTTCTGATGTTGGTTATCCCTGGTCATGTGGTGGCGCTATTTTTTACGGTGTGTTTGTTGGCTTTCTCCATACGCTGTTTTATGGTTGTTAATCTGCATAGTCCCGCCGAACCAGAGCGTAACTGAGGCTCAGGGTAGGGAACAAGCACGGTATTCACCTAGCGGGATGTGGAAAACCGCCTAAAAACCACATCCAGGTTGGCCGGTACACTGGCCCATGTCGTTAATCCGCCGGGCGGATTCGATCCGGGGCCGGCGCGCCTACCCGAGTCCAGGAAGCAGCGCATTAGCGCTCTCGGCTAAAGAAATTGGTACATCTAATATCTTGTAGGGGCCCCGCGAGCACGCAGAAGTCCCGGAACACGACGTGGCATAGACTCGATTAATATCTGAAGTAGTGCTGGAGGGAACTGACACCATGAATCGTGCACGGCTGTCCATAAATTCGTAAGAGTACGAGGGGGTGGAGATGTCTTCCCAACAGCACTTTTGCAAGGCATCCCAGATGTGCTCAATAATGTTCATATCTGGGGAGTCTGGTGGCCAGCGGGAGTGTTTAAACTCAGAAGAGTTTTCCTGGAGCCACTCTGTAGCAGTTCTGGATGTGTGGGGTGTCGCATTGTTCTGCTGGAATTGTCCAAGTCAGTCGGAATGCTCAATGGACGTGAATGGTTGCATGTGATCTGACACGTGTCACTTATCAGAGTCGTATATAAGTAGTCCCTTATCACTCTAACTGCACACGCCCCACACCATTACAGATCCTCCACCAACTTGAACAGTCCCCAGCTGACACACAGAGTCCATGGATTCATGAGGTTGTTTCCGTGCCCGTACACGTCCATCTGCTCGATACACTTTGAAACGAGACTCGTCCGACGAAGTGACATGTTTCCAGTCATCAACAGTATAGTATCGGTGCTGACGGGCCCAGGCGAGGCGTAAACCGTTGTGTCGTGCACTCATCACGGGTCCGAAAGCCCATATCGATGATGTTTCGTTGAATAGTTCGCATGCTGAAACTTGTTGACGGCTCAGCACTGAAATCTGCAGCAATCTGCGGAAGGGTTCTACTTATGTTACGTTGAACGCTTCTCTTCAGGCGTCGTTGGTCCTGTTCTTGCAGGATCCGTTTCCGGCCGCATTGATGTCGAAGATCTGATGTTTTACCGCATTCCTGATATTCACCTTACACTCGTGAAATGGTCGTTCGGGAAAATCCACACTTCATCGGTAGCTCGGAGATGCTGTGTCGCATCGCTCGTGCGCTGACTGTAACACCACGTTAAAACTCAGATATTGATAACCTGACATTGTAGCAGCAGTAACAGATCTAACAACTGCTCCATGCACTATTTTTATTTTGCCAGTTTACATTTCGCTGTATTTGAATACTCATGCCTATACCAGTTTCTTTGGAGCTTCAGTGTATTTGTGTCTTGAAAGGACGGGATGCCGTCCTATTGAAGTATCGACGGTTGTTAAACACGACAGCCGGCTCCATTCCCGTAAGTGGTTTAAACATTTTATACGCCCTGAGAACTTGGTTTAAGAATAAGACAGAGATTTAGGATCCAGGTTTTAAATTGTAAGACATTTCCAGGGGCAGATGTGGATTCTGACCACAATCTATTGGTTATGAACTGTAGATTAAAACTGAAGAAACTGCAAAAAGGTGGGAATTTAAGGAGATGGGACCTGGATAAACTGACTAAACCAGAGGTTGTACAGAGTTTCAGGGAGAGCATAAGGGAACAATTGACAGGAATGAGGGAAAGAAATACAGTAGAAGAAAAATGGGTAGCTTTGAGGGATGAAATAGTGAAGGCGGCACAGGATCAAATAGGTAAAAAGACGAGGGCTATTAGAAACCCTTGGGTAACACAAGGAATATTGAATTTAATTGATGAAAGGAGAAAATATAAGCCGGCCGGAGTGGCCGAGCGGTTAAAGGCGCTACAGTCTGGAACCGCACAACCACTCCGGTCGCGGGTTCGAATCCTGCCTCGGGCATGGATGTGTGTGATGTCCTTAGGTTAGTTAGGTTTAAGTAGTTCTAAGTTCTAGGGGACTTATGACCACAGCAGTTGAGTCCCATAGTGCTCAGAGCCAGCCATTAGAAAATATAAAAATGCAGTAAATGAAGCAGGCAAAAAGAAATACAAACGTCTCAAAAATGATATCGACTGAAAGTGCAAAACGGCTAAGCAGGGATGGCTAGAGGACAAATGTAAGGATGTAGAGGCTTATCTCACTACGGGTAAGATGGATACTGCCTACAGCAACATTAAAGAGACCTTTGGAGAAAGGAGAACCACTTGCATGAATATCAAGAGCTTTGATGGAAACCCAGTTCTAAGCAAAGAAGGGAAAGCAGAAAGGTGGAAGGAGTATATAGAGGATCTATACAAGGGCGATGTACTTGAGGACAATATTATGGATGGAAGAGGATGTAGATGAAGATGAAATGCGTGAGGAGTTTGACAGAGCACTGAAAGACCTGAGTCGAAACAAGGCCCGCGGAGTAGACAACATTCCATTAGAACTACTGACAACCTTGGGGGAGCCACTCCTGACAAAACTCTACCATCTGGTGAGCAAGGTGTATGAGACAGGCGAAATACCCTCAGACTTCAAGAAGAATGTAATAATCCCAATCCCAAAGAAAGCAGGTGTTGACAGATGTGAAAATTACCGAACTATCAGTTTAATAATTCACAGCTGCAAAATACTAACGCGAATTATTTACAGACGAATGGAAAAACTGATGTAAGCCGACCTCGGAGAAGATCAGTTTGGATTCCGTAGAAATGTTGGAACACGTAAGGCAATACTGACCCTACGACTTATCTTAGAAGTAAGATTAAGGAAAGGCAAACCTACGTTTCTAGCATTTGTAGACTTAGAGAAAGCTTTTGACAATGTTGAGTGGAATAATCTCTTTCAAATTCTGAAGGTGGCAGGGGTAAAATACAGAGAGCGAAAGGCTATTTACAATTTGTACAGAAAGCAGATGGCAGTTATAAGAGTCGAGGGGTGTGAAAGGGAAGCAGCGGTTGGGAAGGGAGTGAGACAGGGTTGTAGCCTATCCCCGATGTTATTCAATCTCTATATTGAACAAGCAATAAAGGAAACAAAAGAAAAGTTCGGAGTAGGTATAAAAATCCACGGAGAAGAAATAAAAACTTTGAGGTTCGCCGATGACATTGTAATTCTGTCAGAGACAGCAAAGGACTTGGAAGAGCAGTTGAACGGAATGGACAGTGTCTTGAAAGGAGGGTATAAGATGAACATCAACAAAAGCAAAACGAGGATAATGGAATGTAGTAGAATTAAGTCGGGTGATTCTGAGGGAATTAGATTAGGAAATGAGACACTTAAAGTGGTAAAGGAGTTTTGCTATTTGGGGAGCAAAATAACTGATGATGGTCGAAGTAGAGAGGATATAAAATGTAGACTGGCAATGGCAAGGAAAGCATTTCTGAAGAAGAAAAAGTTGTTAAGATCGAGTATAGATTTAAATGTCAGGAAGTCGTTTCTGAAAGTATTTGTATGGAGTGTAGCCATGTATGGAAGTGAAACGTGGACGATAAATAGCTTAGACAAGAAGAGAATAGAAGCTTTTGAAATGTGGTGCTACAGAAGAACGCTGAAGATTAGATGGGTAGATCACATAACTAATGAGGAGGTATTGAATAGAATTGGGGAGAAGAGGAGCTTGTGGCACAACTTCACTAGAAGAAGGGATCAGTTGTTAGGACATGTTCTGAGACATCGAGGGGTCACTAATTTAGTATTGGAGGGCAGCGTGGAGGGTAAAAATCATAGAGGGAGACCAAGAGATGAATACACTAAGCAGATTCAGAAGGATGTAGGCTGCAGTAGGTACTGGGAGATGAAGAAGCTTGCACAGGCTAGAGTAGCATGGAGAGCTGTATCAAACCAGTCTCAGGACTGAAGACCACAACAAGAACAACGAATTTCCATTAGTCACAAATTATTCATTACCTAATGACCACAGTATCTGTGACCACGTTTCATTGTTACTATTTCATGTCGTTACATATTCATTCCCACTGATCCCGTTTCAGTGAATTTAAGCTAATTATATACACGAAATAGAGCTAAACAAAAGACTACCGCTCACATTAAATGGTTGTATACTACGCGCCACAGAAACAAAGAGTATATCAAACAAATAAGTTATATGGCACAAAAGTAGAAAACAAAAAAGAATTATTCAGAGGAATGCCAGGGTTATCGTAATTAATTCTTGTGTTAGTATATTTCATTTATGGTCATCTATCTAGTAATGAAGAACGTTAGGACAAAAACTTTTACACACAAAAGAATGTCAAAAACTATCATGCTGGGAAATTAATGATTTAATTCACCAGGTAATATGAATCCACAAGACAAGGTAAGAATTAAGAAACAGTAAGCTGGCATACATGAACTGGAAGTCTGGGTGGTTTGTAAGGCTACTTAGATATGCAATGGTTGTGCCGTAACTAAAAAAAAAAAAAATACAATTATATAACTTAGTGGTTCGAAATGCAGCTGGTGACAGTGAGTGTTGTAGAAATGTTCTTAGTATTATTCGACAAACAAAAATTTACCAAGTAATTATCACTAGGAATAAGAAAATTAGCAAATGAGAGCTTCTGATTTTACTCGGATAACTCACAACATAGAATATAAATAAGCACTGCTGACAAGGAGTGAAAAGTTTGTGTCTAACTTTTATCGGATTGGAAATTTAATAAAGTGTGTATTCGTCAAGCTAGAATATTCTGAGCGATATTTTTGTTGTCATACGTGAATAACTTTCTGGATAATGCGCAAGCCATCACTTACTTAAATCACAAATATATGTATGCTATTATTTTTACATAAAGAAAATTGTAATCTTCTCAATATCCTGTGAGCTACACTTATAATTTTTATAAGTGAATTAGTGAATTTACTAATGGCACATTTGTTGCCTATGCCTATGGTCACTTTCATAACTCAAACATTCACATTAGTTAATTTCATAAATTTGAACTTTAAACTACTGGTGTACCCATGTAAAACCACAAAAAAATAAAAACAGTGAATAGTTGAAGAAATATGAATGAGAACAGTTACGTATTTAAGTTTACAAAGTAACGACAAGCTTTATTAATGCTTTTGTAACTACAACCAGCTTATAGATCTTACACAAAAATGACAAACATAGATCAGAAGAGGAATGGTGTTTGATTGGCAAAGCATACATTGAAGTGGAAGCTATCCACGTTCTCCCTGAATTAATCCCTTTTACAATACAATCTAACTTTGTTTACATGAATCGATTGTGAGGCCCAACTCTGTTCAAATAGAATCAACTACAACCAAGAATACCACAAACTGGTTCATCTGAAAACAGGGAGCTGTGAATATCATTTAACAACCCTACCCCAGTGCAGCAGTACTTTACCCTTTCATCTCGATCCAGGTGGCAGCAGAAAACGGCGCGCTGTGGGCCAGGAGCGGCGTAATCCAGCAGCTGTAATGTTCTGACGCATGCACGAAAATTTTCAAACTACGTAGTCGCGCCTTCTGATTATCAGAACACAGGAAACTTCCCTACCAGAGCCATGAAATCCTGGCAGATTTCAGTGTGAGATGCACCCGTTCCACTGGTCTGGCCAAACCAGATTGACTCACAGGCATAATGGTGTGTGCTGGAACTGTAAATGTCAGACGGCTGAGTGAGGAGGAATAAGCTCATCCTCGTGACACACGATATGTCCAAGACGATATGCAGTTCCGCTGTTGGTACAGTTGGAGACTGCCACTGACTCTTCGTACACCGAAAGATACAGACCACAAGTCTCAGCCACTAGTGGAAGACCTGAAGTTCTTCAGCAGGGGAGGACCAGAAGATAATAAGCAAAGAATCACAACTACTTTCCACCAAGCCTAGGTACAGGAGCCAAATTAGCAAACACGAAACCGCCCCCACATTACACAAACCAATCGAACCGTCCTTTACTCATTGAATTTCCCCTCTTGACTGCTCTGTTGACCTGGTAGCCAATCTAGACACAGCACCAGGGTTTCCAAGCTGGGAGAGCAAGCCCCTACTTTGCACATCCTGAGAGGGGGTTATCAGCGACTCCATAACCTTCATTACTGAAAAATATTTTAGATCACGAGGGTCGTCGTTCTATCGGTGAGCATGGCCATATTTTCGCAAAAAAACATCTGCCTAGATGAGACCAAAGTGCTTTATTTATGGAGAGACCCTATATTTCTGGGCTGACCAGTTACAGTTTCTGAAAGAAGGCTGTTAAGCTTCCCAGACAGACATACCTATGAAATATAGGTTTCTGCCGCTCGCTAAAGGAACCTAGTGACTTCCTGGCGTCAGAGGAGTTGCAATATGCACTATACGCGTACATCAGCTGCTCCGTCCGTATTGTTCCTGCTTCTAATATGAGAAGGCATGGAGTATTATGATCTTCCCATTATTTGCACAAAGGCTCAGTTTACAGTAGTCTCTCTTAAATGGCTTCCTCCACTCACTTTCTGCCAACTGGCTGCCTTCGCAGTGGATTGCTGTTTGGCCTAGGTAAAATTTTTTGCGAACCGACGTCCTTCTGTCCCACGCTAAATGGGAAGTAGGAGAGGGCTTCGGCCAGACGTCCCTCTGCAAGTACGAATCACTGAGCGCTGCTTCCCATAATCACTCACACATCCAGGTCGCTGCAGTCAGCATTTATGGTCTCCAATTCATTTCTCCCCCTGTCCTCCATTGCCTCTACTACGGCCTCTTGGGCGCAAGTCCTCTACAAGTTGCACATGTAATTATAAGAAAATTCTGCCCACAATTTCCTCGTGTAAAGAAGTCCTAAACCACACATACCAAATGTAGTACTGGAGAACACTGAGATCATGATCCACAATATGAACATTAATCTGACTGACAATGTCGTTAAGGTGACAGAGTGGCGTGCCACGTCTCAAATATTTTCTGCATATGACAGGAACTTGGTAAATGATAAACCACCAACTATGGTTGCTTGTGTGAACTATTCATAAATAACCTTAACAAAGCCAACCCGGCCGGGAATCGAACCCGGGATCCTGTGATCTAGAGGCAGCAACCCTAGCCCCTATACCACGAGCTGCGGACAGATTCATCGATGGCGTACGTGTATCACGTCTCCGAAGACAGAAGTCGATAATGTTACGACGGCACAAAAGAACATACTGCTTACAATCAATTCTGTATTGGGCTGTATGAGATACCAGTTACTGTCGATACATTATCCTGTGTATTTGATTAGAGTCTGAATCGTAGACTTACACTGCTCATAACGCTGCGGTTTTAGAAGCTTTTCAATGTGATGATATCTATGACCTTATTTCAGATCGCCTTCTCGTAACTCGCCAGGATTCGATGTGAGTTTTTGGCCCTTTTTTGGGTACTGCTTTTACACTGCTTTTGAACGAAGTATTGAGAGCAGGGTTTGTGCCCCACACGTTTAAAGTTGGTAAAATTTTATTAATTTCTGAAAGTTCTGGTCAGGTAGCAACTGACGAATTTCGTCCGATTATATTACTAAATTTTGATTATAAGACTCTGGCAACGGCGTTGATGGGAAAAGTTGTTGCTCACCATCAGCGTTGTAGTTCTTGTCGTACTATCTGACCCCCGCTATTGGTAGTCGCTGTTACGTCTGTTCCAGGTGCTCTGACATTTTTGGATTTTGACAGCGCTCTCGACCGGGTCAATCGTGACTTGCTACTGCAAGTGCTGGAAGCCGTTGGGTTCACAACTGACTCTCACAGGGTTGTTAAGGTTGTTTATGAGTAGTTTACACAAGCAACCGTAGTTGGTGGTTACGGATTTCCAAGCTTCGCTGGCTGTCCATGGGCAACAGACACATGCTGTTACAATCCGTAGGCGTTTTCCTCACGGAAGTCGGCTTTCAGTGTCACTGTTTGTTCCATCACTTGAGCCCTTTCTTCGAAGAACCCTCTCTCAGTCACAAGGATGTACACTCTTGGGCAAGACGACCTCGGTGCGTGCATGCGCGGTTGATGTAATGGTGTTACTCCGTTCTCCCGTTGAGATTCCATTGCTCATGGGTAGGTTGGCTGTCTTTCGCCTTGTATGTGGCGCCCGCATCAACAAAGGCAAGTGTCCACTGATGAAATTACTGGGTTTCGATAATTCTGTCATTTCGTCGATATAAATATTTGGGAGACATAACTGACCACTGTCCATTCAAAAATGGCTATACTTAATTCGAAGTCGGTTAGGAGAAGACACAAGGAGCAATCCTGGAACATGAAAGGCATTCCTTAACCTGCTTCAGAAAGTGTGGATTCTGGGTACCTACGTTTTGTGCAAAGCATACTAAATCGCTCAGATCTTTGGCCTTCATGTAATGATGACTAGGAAGCTAATACAGCTGTCTGGTCGATTTCTATGTAAGACTCACATTTTTCGATTACGATACGAGACGGTTGCGAGTGCGCTTTCTCTCGGGGAATTGAGACTTTCCGACATTCAAAGGAAAGCGTTCGTGTTATTTGTTCGGCGCATCGCGCTGACTATTCCTCACGCAATCCGCACATTCACGTCTCGGTTATTTTACTGTCTGCGACCAGGCAATCTTGATCCACCTGTCGATGTTGGTCGAGTGAATTTTCATTTAAAACATACCGCTAGTTTAAGGTTGCTGTCAGTTATTTTGGGGCTGATATTTTACAGGGGCAGCATCTCACTGCCACATTTTTGTTAATGTGCGAGAGAGGGATTGACTGCACAGCGCCGGTTGAACGAGCATCACCGCGAACTTCTTACAAGGCGTATTGGTTTCATCTTAGCCTTCCTGTTCTACAAATGGCGGTTGCGTCCTCGTGGTATCAAATGGTAGACGAGTTGTTATCCGCCAATGAGCTCACACTTCGTGTTGGACTTAATATCACATATCAGTGCAGTCACTGTCCTGTCATGGACATGCTACAGCATAGATTTACCTCTCATACTCACGAAGCGAACTGGCATTGGCTTAAAAAATAATTTGCGTTTCTAATTCGATCCGTTGAGACACCCTTTCCAGCTGATATCCTACTGCATCCAAACACCTGCTACTTATCGACGGCAAAGTCGCAAACCATCGCATGTATGTTAGGCCACTGTGTTCATTACATTGTATGTGGAGGGGGCATTATGGACCCACTCACCTCCCAACAATAAATGGTCAATACATATTGGAATTTTTTGCATCTGGCACGGTGTCGCGTCTTATTCTCCAGCATATTAAACCTTGTATATCGCATTCAAGGTATCAGTGGCCAGGCCTCGGGATTCAAACCCTGCACTCCTTGTCTCTACCCAGCCTGAAGTGATATAAAAATACAAAAGTGTCAGCGCGTCTGATTGCAATGCAACGTGCCTGATTTCAATTCCCGGCCACGTAGGAGAGTTTCTCAGCTCGGGGACTTAGTGTTGTGTTATCCTCACCAGAATTTCATCATCATCGACACGCAAGTCGCTCAGTGTGGCGTCAACTGAAAAGATTGCACTCGGCGGCCGAACTATCCCAGGCAGGATCTTCCGGCTGTCAGTGCCGTACCATTATTTCATTTTTGTCATCGCCAAGTGTAGTGGGACGAAATTAAGCGTCACCCATCCACCAAAGTCAGCCCAGTTTGCAGGTGACTATAAGTTTAATTTAGTTTTGTTTATGTGTTTTCTTATTATTTGTAATATATGTGAATTATCTAAAAGTTTTGTATTTTTTTTATGTGTTTCATGTACGGAGAGGGCGGCGCAACGAACGGGGACAGCATCTTCGGTGCCGCGACCAGAGAGGAAATTGCTGGCCGCTATACGTCGCGGGTCGACAGCCAAGGAGTAACAGAAGATCCTGGAACCGAGCTGTTGCGTCGTGCTTCTAAAAAATTAAAAATGAAGTTTTATACTCTTTTTGTACAACAATGACGTCATATAGAGCTTAATCTTATTGAAATGTCAGTCACTAACTCTCAACGCTCAAGTTCACATCTGTATGTGTAGGAAGCTAATAAAATAGTGTATGCTACTAAAGTTGAAACACGTGTCTTGAAGATTTATTTATGAAGAATTATGTGAACAGATTAATAATATATTTGACAAGATTCGTGATTCTTACGGCGTTCACCGAAACTTTGAATCTAAAAAGTTTATTTAATGTGTGATTCTGATATCGATTAGATCAAGATAACGAAACGTGTGTCGATATAATTTCTGAGGAGAAACAAACGAAATTTAAATTCGAAAAAGTTACAAAAACCAATTGGCCCAAGTGATGTAATTCTTTGCACACGACTCAACTGATGTTTTACAGTTTCGTTCAAGAACCATTCTATGACAATTTAAAAGAATATGAATCATTTTTGAAGTGGGTTGTAACTGACGTAGGTGACGAAATCTGCACATGGTCATACATATATCAAACGAAAAACTAATACGTCGTTACACTACACCGTGGCGACCTTAGAAACAGGACTTGTGTCCAACTAAGGCACACAGGTACGAAACAAAGCATCAAGAGTCCTTCGGAAGTCAACGCGAGTTTCGTGGAGCCTGCACCAGCCAGCGGCGACTTCGCGGGTGTGGGCAACTGACGGAGCGCAGCCAAGCAGTACGGTCACGCAGTTGTTCCACGAGAAGGCGCGTCTGTTGGGCAGCAGCTGAACGCTGCAAAACCCGACAACCTTTTTTCTCACTAAACTAATAGGCCCAGTACGTCAGCTGCGGGGTGTTCCTCCGGCTGGTATTAGAGGTGTTGCTGAGGGCCTCGCCGGTCTACGGCGGTGCCGAACGTGGTGGCAGCCGGTGACGTTCCGGTGTTCGACTCAGCGTCCTGGCCGGTTGCGGAAGCGGGGTCGCAGCATCTCAGCGGCTGCATCGACAGCTGTTTCTTCTGCAGCCCCATAGCAGCAGTCTGATCATCGAGAACTACAAATTACAATATTAAGTGTCCGGTGAGTTTGTTTCAAGTTGGAAGTGGAGTGTTGTATATAGGGAGTGTGCTTTTATAGGATTGTTGATTCCAAGTCTGCGTGTGTAAATAGTTAATATCTTACAATAATGTCGGGAAATGAAATGTCAGACGAAGAGCAATCTATGTCCGATAGGAGCATGAGATCCCTTTTTTGGGCGATCGCTAAATTAAAACAATCTAACGACGATTTTCTAGCTGAATTAAAACAGTCTAACGAAGAATCTGCTGCTAGATTAAAAGAGGAACTAAAACAGGAATTAAAACAGTCTAACGAAGAATCTACTGCTAGATTAAAACAGTCCAACGAAGAATCTATGGCTAGATTAAAACAGTCTAACGAAGAATCTATGGCTAGATTAAAACAGTCTAACGAAGAATCTATGGCTAGATTAAAACAGTCTAACGAAGAATCTGCTGCTAGATTAAAAGAGGAACTAAAACAGGAATTAAAACAGTCTAACGAAAAATCTACTGCTAGATTAAAACAGTCTAACGAAGAATCTATGGCTAGATTAAAACAGTCTAACGAAGAATCTATGGCTAGATTAAAACAGTCTAACGAAGAATCTATGGCTAGATTAAAACAGTCTAACGAGGAATCTACTGCTAGACTTAAAGGGGAGCTAACAAAATCTACAGACAGGTTGCAGGAATATCTTAATGAAACCAGTCGAGAATTAAGTGATAAAATAGAGTCTTCTAAAGTTGAAATGCAGGAAAAATTAGTAGGACTTAGTAATAAGATTGCTGATAATTGTAAAAGGTTAGAAGAACATATCCAGGAATCGCGCGAGGAAAAAGCTCGCATGCGAAACGATATTACTGACTTAACCGAGAGACTAGATAGTGTCAATATCTTAGTTGTAAATGAAATACAGAAAAATAACAACATGTTACGAGATGAATTTTCTATGCAAACGGAAACTGTTCGTAGAGAATTATTGGAATCTATTAAAGAGGTCTCTACCAAACCTGTAGAGATTTCTTCAATAGATAATGTAGAATTAGAGACATTAACTCATCAAGTAGAAAAGGACCATACCGAAATCGAAAACATGAAATTTTTAATTACTGAAATATGCAGTAATCTTGAGACTGCCAAAGATAATAATATTGACGAAGGTACAAAGCGTTCACATCGTGAACACAGTGAAGAATCGATATTAGCTAATCGCGTATCCAATACAGAAATGCGGATACAGGAAATTACTAAACGGTTATCGGAATTAGATAATAACGAGAACATTTCAGGTAGCAGAGGTAATAACATAATCAGAGACAACAGTCGCATCGAATTTGCTAGCACGGACGACAACAATATGAATAAAGCAATCACGGCAAGCCAATCCGATGCAACTCCGTCTCTGCAATCTAAACAAAATCCGACTATTTCTCTCGCAGAATGTCTGGATGACATAACGACAAATTCAAATGTAGCAAGTCGATTTCCTGTATTCAAACCAGGAGGCGAACTTCACCCTATAATCTTTAGAAAAGCTTTTGAAACATCATTATCTCCTAAATGGAGTAATGAAAAACGCATTCAATTTGTAATAGGACATTTAGAAGCAGAAGCTGCGGAATGGGCAGT
The DNA here is from genome assembly GCF_021461385.2 of Schistocerca piceifrons. Lineage (NCBI taxonomy): Eukaryota > Metazoa > Arthropoda > Insecta > Orthoptera > Acrididae > Schistocerca > Schistocerca piceifrons. The sequence goes on along the minus strand of NC_060141.1, from coordinate 399,431,284 downwards.
ACTGCATAGAACTGAATTCAGGGATTGGGATGATTTTGTTAAGCAGTTTAAACAAAATTATTGGTCAAGAGGAAAACAACAACACTTAACTTTAGAGTTGGTAGACCCTCCTCCATATTCTAAACGGTGGGGAGGTTATAGGAATTATTTTGAATGGCATTTAAACCGTGCTAAATTAATTGAAGAACCAATTATTGAAAGTCATTTAATACGAGTCCTAAGTAGTAGGTTACCGTATTACATAAAGGAAAGAAAAATGTTATTCTACGAATTATACAAAACCTTAATAATGGGGACGAAACAGTTAACACCCGGGGTGTGGGGTTATATTTTAACGACTTGTTGTATTGGAAAGCACAGAGGGAACACCAGAGATGGAAAATCTGCATTCCGAAAACTGTTGTGGACGAGTTAATTACTTATATTCATGAAGGTTACGGGCATTTTGCAATTCATAAATGTATTAAACATCTATTGAAGTATTATTATTTCAAAAATATGTCCCGTATTGTGAGAAGTATTATTAGGGCTTGTGAAACCTGTCAAAAAGTTAAAGTTAATAACAAATCTAAGCCTTATAAATTATATGCTGTAATTCCTCGAGGTTTGTGGGATCTACTGTCATTAGATTTTTTCGGCCCTCTGCCTCGTAGTTCAGGAGGATTAACTTATGTGTTTGTTGTAATGGAATGTTGGTCCAAACATGTGAAGCTATATACTTTGAAACGAGCGAATACAGCAAGCGTTATACGCTGCCTCACCCGAAATTACTTTGTTAACTGGGGCATTCCTAAACGACTTATGTCTGATAACGGTAGTGCCTTTATTAGTCAAAGATTTCAAGATATGATAAAACAATATGGAATCAAACATATCTTAATTTCGAAATATCACCCTCAAAGTAATTTAGTAGAAAGAGTCATGAAAGAATTAGGACGATTATGTAGAACTTATTGTGCACATAAACATACTCGGTGGGCCAAACTAATGCCTGAATTCGAAAAGATATTAAATGAATTACCTCACCTAACGACGGGATTATCACCTATAGAAATTTTAGGCGAACGAATTATAGGTGAGCCTTTACTAGCTGCTCTACCTTGGCCACCGGTAAATGAGATCCAACAATGCATTCCAGACGAAAAAGTTTGCGAACAGATTGTAAAAAATGCCGAACGGAGAATTAAAAGTTATAATCAACAGGCTATAGAACCCACATTTCAGGTAGGAGATCTTGTGTTAGTACGATCTCATCCTAAAAGTTCTAAGATCGGTAAGGAATGTAGAAAATTCTTCTTTATCTTTGAAGGTCCATATGTTGTACATAAGATTGTACATCGCAAAGCATTACTTCTTATGGAACCTTCATCAGGTGTACTTAAAGGGTTATATAGTGTTGATCAGATGAAACCCTTCATTCCTAAATAAGTTAATATTTAGTAGATGTTACACACGGAAGAGCGTTCATAGTTTATTCATGTGAAGTTTTTCGTGATAGTTACGTATTATTTTAAAGAATGGAACAGAAAGCTTAAACAAGTGTTCTACAATAATCTACTGGTACTTCAAAAAGAGAAAGATAACCAAAAGGGGGATTTATATGGAAGAAATTTTGCTCTTAGGTCAAAATGAACTTTGCATATTTTAAATTTACTCGGATAGTAGGAACCAAAGGGGATGGTTAATAGTTTAGGGACCATGGGCGTCCAGAGCTATATGGCTCACGAGAACATAGCAGAGTGCCTTTAATAGAGATTTGTAATAGTGTTAATATAGAACACACCAAACGGGGCACTCTCGCTTGTTTCTCCTAAATAAATTGCCATTACCCAACAAGGTGTCCGAAGGCAAAGAAAGCCGTGCCGAGATTCTAAAGAAAGTTTTGCTTGATTTCTTCTTGACCTCAGGTATAAATAAGGCATTAGGGAAAAGAATGACGTAAAGTAAATAGTACTATTAGTTATTGTGAGAAACTTAGTAGTAATAGACATTTTTGGAAAGAATAACTCTAGTAAATAAATGAAACAAACTAATCTATCACAATTTGAACGCCCTGTCCTAATGTAACAACGTTAAAGAACGTACTAAATTAGTATTTATTAGCAACTATTAACTGAAGAGGAGCAATCTCCCTATATTCGGTTACGAATTACCATAATAGCACAATTAAGAGTAAATGACAAATAGTCACAACAATATCGTATTAAAAGGATTAAATCTATCTAAGAGCAAGGACTCTAGGTTACGTAAAATGTGAGGAAAATGTATTAACAGTTAAATATTGTATATTGAAAAGTTTTAATTTCGGTTAAAACCTGACAAACTGAGCTTGTGGGTGGGGTATGTAGTGGGACGAAATTAAGCGTCACCCATCCACCAAAGTCAGCCCAGTTTGCAGGTGACTATAAGTTTAATTTAGTTTTGTTTATGTGTTTTCTTATTATTTGTAATAGATGTGAATTATCTAAAAGTTTTGTATTTTTTTTATGTGTTTCATGTACGGAGAGGGCGGCGCAACGAACGGGGACAGCATCTTCGGTGCCGCGACCAGAGAGGAAATTGCTGGCCGCTATACGTCGCGGGTCGACAGCCAAGGAGCATCAGAAGATCCTGGAACCGAGTTGTTGCGTCGTGCTTCTAAAAAATTAAAAATGAAGTTTTATACTCTTTTTGTACAACAATGACGTCATATAGAGCTTAATCTTATTGAAATGTCAGTCACTAACTCTCAACGCTCAAGTTCACATCTGTATGTGTAGGAAGCTAATAAAATAGTGTATGCTACTAAAGTTGAAACACGTGTCTTGAAGATTTATTTATGAAGAATTATGTGAACAGATTAATAATATATTTGACAAGATTCGTGATTCTTACGGCGTTCACCGAAACTTTGAATCTAAAAAGTTTATTTAATGTGTGATTCTGATATCGATTAGATCAAGATAACGAAACGTGTGTCGATATAATTTTTGAGGAGAAACAAACGAAATTTAAATTCGAAAAAGTTACAAAAACCAATTGGCCCAAGTGATGTAATTCTTTGCACACGACTCAACTGATGTTTTACAGTTTCGTTCAAGAACCATTCTATGACAATTTAAAAGAATATGAATCATTTTTGAAGTGGGTTGTAACTGACGTAGGTGACGAAGTCTGCACATGGTCATACATATATCAAACGAAAAACTAATACGTCGTTACACTACACAAGGAGTTGGAGTTGTAGATCTTAGTACACGACATACATTTCGACTTGATGCCTGTGTGTGCTCCATAGATAAACGGGTCTCAGTCGGATACAGGCAGACAGACAGACGGACAACACCAGAGAGATCCTATAAGGATTCAGTTTTTACCCACTTAACCATGGAATCCTAAAAGTATTTAATCCAGTTTCTAAAAAATGTCGATTTTATAAATAGGAGGCAGCTATAACGTCAAAAATTTGCAAAAAACTATGTATTTTTCTGTCCATCAGAAGATGATTCGACACTTGTGTGTTACCTTGTTTGTTTTGATTGATCGCCTGAAATTACTTTAACTGTGAAAGTGGACTGGTACAGGTCGCATCGCATTTACTCCCTGCAATGGTTTGACGGCATCTCATTTGCAAAGTAATATACGGGTATTTAATTACGGTCATTGACGTTTCGTCGATGAGAAACTGTTTTTTGCAATTACAAACTGAAAAGTAAACACACCAAAGATGGAGGACACACGCCACTAGTATTCTCGGAAACAGTATTTCAAAATTAATAACCGTTTAAACAAATTCATCCGACAACTTCACAGATGATATGCTGTCAAACCACGGAAAGGCACAAATAGTAGTTGACCTGTACAAATCCACATCCAGAATTAACGTAATTTTAGGTAAGCAATCAAAACAAACTATAAAACGCACTTTTTATAGTTTTAAGCCCTACTGTAATAAAACCATGAACTTTATATGATATTTTTACAAAAATAAATCGAGACCCATAGAAGATGACACATGTGTCGAAACATGTTTGGGAGAGTAGAAAAAAAGAAATAAAGGGGAGGGGGACACAGTATTTTGCAGAAGGCAGAGTTAAAAAAATCCAAATTAAATTCGCGAACACGGGAGAAACGTCTGCAGAAGCTTCCAATCCCAGCTAGACAGTAACTTGTGTAGGCTACATCAGGTAATTAGCCACATTCTCCGCTGTAGTTTAGCGATAACCTCACGTCGGTAACGTACTCGTTGTGGACATAATTTCCTGTGAACTGTCGCAGGTGCCCCACGATGCACATCCTGCAACCCGCTACGCAGTAACTGGAAAAGGGTGATTTGTACGAATATTAACAATATCATTTTCACATACGAAGGAAAAATGGCTGCCGGCCGCGGTGGTCTCGCGGTTAAGGCGCTCAGTCCGGAACCGCGCGACTGCTACGGTCGCAGGTTCGAATCCTGCCTCGGGCATGGGTGTGTGTGATGTCCTTAAGTTAGTTAGGTTTAAGTAGTTCTAAGTTCTAGGGGACTGATGACCACATGTGTTAAGTCCCATAGTGCTCAGAGCCATTTGAACCATTTGAAAAATGGCTGCCTATGTGCACCTGTGCACGCCCTACTTACTGTAGTCACACGATTCCTATATGAGGCATATGATGCTGTCGTAGAACTATCGCATATTCAACCTCGAATACTTATACTCTAAATTTACCCAAGAGGATTTTGCGAGACTAACATCTGTCCTTCCAGTCATTTAATTTTAGTTTCAGGGCACAAGTATCAGAATAACAATTCAGAATTTGCACGCAGTAATGGAAGAAAATATTTTAAGATGTCCGAATTTCTCCGCAGTATTTGTATACATAGATACGGTTTGTGTAAGGGAGTTGAATGTATCGTGCAAAGCGAATGAGATGAAACGCTAATAGAGAATCTTGTAATAGCCAAGGAGTTAGTAATAACATTGACAGATCAAATAAAACAGTCTTGTGTTGTTACGAAAAGTTTTTACGTGTTATGTCGGAAGATATCTGATTAACGCCCATCTCTAAACTAGTTGAAAATACGTGCTCGATTGCTTAGTCCAGGGCCTCAATTAAAATACATCAGTTTAGCAGCAGTCGAATGTCTGTACCAAAGTAGTCTGATACCCTGTGATGTGTGATGTAATGAGTCTAATACAGTACGACGTATGCAAATCTCCACAATACGCAATTGCAGATCAGATTAATGAAACATTCCCCTCCAAAGCCTGTTACACAACTAGGAACTACGTATACTATTCCTGACCTCCACTGAATGTCAACACAAGGCGGAATACTCACAGAGACCTGGGAGTCTACACGGTGGTTATAATTAACCTTTCGCTACTCGATCCAGTTAGACGTGAAACTATTTGCCCAACTTTATAGGAATGATATAAAGACTGTGCGCTGCTGGATATGCGTTGTTAACAGCGCTAGTGTCAAGACTTGCCAATAAAGCGTTGGTACTGGAACGGCGACGTAGGGGTGAAACACGAAGGTCACTGCGTTTTATGAAAACAACTCTAATTGTGGTGCTGCTCTTCGCGAGTATCGACGCATTAAAGGTATACGAAGAGATCCTCTTTCCGCACTGGTGTTGAAGAGCGTGATTGAGAAGCACGAATTAACTGACGATTTGGGATTCTCTCCTAGGAGAGGCTGACGGCCGTTGCGCAAAAAATTGTTGAAGAAATTATTGTTGCTATGGCTGAGCATGCTGGACGCAACGCGAAATCTTCAAGAAGTGCACGAATCGTGCACGACAGCTGAACATTTCATGGTCCACGTTTCTAAAACAGCTCCGAACAACTGTAAAATGGTATCTTTAGTGTGGTTCTAGGCTGTCGTCGTCGCAGATGGCCATCACAACACTTATAACCTGGAACATAAACATGGTATGCAATTAACTAATGCCGGCCGGAGTGACCGCGCGGTTCTAGGCGCTACAGTCTGGAACCGCGCGACCGCCACGGTCGCAGGTTCGAATCCTGCCTCAGGCATGGATGTGATGTCCTTAGGTTAGTTAGATTTAAGTAGTTCTAAGTTCTAGGGGACTGATGACCTCAGTAGTTAAGTCCCATAGTGCTCAGAGCCATTAAAATTAACTAATGTCACGCGCTTGTGTGGAAATTAAAATGTGATGAATTCTTCTCTGGCTATCAGCCGAGCGGTGACGTCGTCTTGTCGCAACATTTCAATGAGTTTCGTACCCATCATATTCTGGCGATTTGTGTTTCTCTCAAAGGTATGTCCGTTATTTGTCTTCCGTATGTTCTTATAAACGTTTACACAAACTTTCGTTATCTTACGATAACTTGTTTTTCATGTCGGCTCTCTCAAGCAGCCGAAGTTTAGTAATAATCATCCTGTATACGTGATCCACTTAATAAATATCCATAGACGATTACACGATGTCATATCTTGGGTTTCCTAGGGAATGTGTTATAGACCCTCTTCTACACTTAGTCTACAGTAAATAGTTGATTTAGGAGACAATCTACACAAAGTCTTAGATTGTTTGCTGATGATGCTGTCATTGATCGTCTAGTAAAGTCTTCTGTACATCAAACAGCATTGTAAAATTGTGTAGATAAGGCATCTGCATCGCGAGGAAAGTGATAATTGACGCTAAACAATAAAATCTATCTAGGTCGTATGCAAGACAATAAATTCCATTTGTTTCAATTGAAACTTGTGAAATTTTTGTGTTTGTCCTTCTCTCTTTTAACTTTAGAATATTATCCTGTCCTTTTTTTTCTTTTTTTAAGGAGGCACCAGTAACCGGTTGGCTACTGTGTTACAATACCCTTAGCTGCTTACAGGCGTTGACATACGTCAACGGGGACAGATGAAAATGTGTGCCCCGACCGGGACTCGAACCCGGGATCTCCTGCTTACATGGCAGACGCTCTGTCCATCTGAGCCACCGAGGACAGAGAGGATAGTTCGACTCCAGGGATTTATCTCTGCCACGCCTCCCGCGAAATCCACATTCCCAACGTATTGTCCCGCACTACATTCGTAGTGCCCCCCGCCCATTATACTCATTACTCGTGGCGCGTTGGCGATTCCCGTAAGAGTTCGGGCACTGGTTGTGCATTCGCACAGAAGAAGAAGATGGTCAAGTGGCCGGTGAGCCTTAACTATATATTTACTAAGATGGTATCTGTTCTTTCGGACATGTCCGAAAGAACAGATACCATCTTAGTAAATATATGGATACTGTGTATTGACAATATGCAGTGCTTGTTCTCGAATTACTTAACTTCTGAGGTCATCAGTCCCCTAGAACTTAGAACTACTTAAACCTAACTAACCTAAGGACATCACACACATCCATGCCCGAGGCAGGATTCGAACCTGCGACCGTAGTGGTCGCGCGGTTCCGGACTGAAGCGCCCAGAACCCTCGGCCACCCCGGCCGGCCCAATACGTCCAATTCAGTGGTCAGGTCAAAGAGTGTTTTAAAAGTACGACGATCCTTCAATAAATAATGTAACACTTTTTTTTCTCAGCCGATTTCGGCTGAACAAATGTGGAATTTGTTGTGAACTTTTCCCGTTTCAGCTCCTATGGTTTCATGAAGTTCCCATGGGTGGTGGGGTTGTGCGGGCCCTTCACTATGGCGTCTCTAACGGAGTTGCGTTCCAAGCAAAGTGTTGTCATTGAGTTTCGCAGATACTCATAGGCGCTTACGGAATGTATACGGGCACCTGGCAGTGAACAAAAGCACGGTGAGTCGTTGGGCAAGACGAGTGTCACCATCGTCTTAAGGTCGGGCAAACCTGTTCGACTTCCCGCGTGCCGGCCGGCCTCACACAGCTGTAACTCTTGGAATGTGCGGACACTCTAATTCGATGTGATCGACAAATTACAGTGAAACACCTCGCTGCTCAAGTGGACATTACTGCTGATAGTGGTGATATACTCCTGCATCGTTTAGGATAATCAAAGGTGTGTGCTCGCCTAACAAAAGATCATAAATAGTAGCGAATGGCCACCTATGCCGAATATCTTGCGCGTTACGAGACTGATCGTTACAATTTGTTGTAGAAGATCATCAAAGGCGATGAAGCATGGGTTGATCACTTCGAACCGGAAACTCAACGGCAATCCATGTAGTGACGCCATGCCACCTCTCCTCCGAAGGAAACGTTCTAAACCTCGCCCTATAACAGTATGGATATGGTATCGGTAGATTCAGTAATATTTTCTAGTTCGTTTTTACAATTTGTTCAAACTGTTCTGTAAACACCATGTAAGGTATATAGAAAAGAAATATAATATAGGTTTTACGGCTTATCGAAAATGATCTTCAAGGTAGGCTTACAACCAAATTTACAACCACACAGTTATCAAGAAAACATAAGTTCTTGATATAGACAAAAGGCGTATCACATGTAAACAAACCTCTGAACACTAACATCGTAGAAACAGCCATGTTAATTTCAATTACAAACCGAAGGTCGAAAATTTCAAATTGTGCAATAATACTAAATTACTAATTAAATTAGCTGTTGGAACTTCATATCTCATCCGAAAACTTAGGAGGCAGAGGCACTGTAATCCTTCCTACTTTTTGTCAGTTCTATCCCAAATAGAAAGCAGCCAAATTGAAACCTCCACCAAAATTATTTTTGTTATTTGTAAATCCTAATAGGGAACATTAAACAGACACAACTTAAATTAAGTGAAACAAGTTTACTGTTACCAGTCACTGTTTATTTATCTCCACGACGCATCAGGTGGATTTACATTTGTTAGCATGACATTTGTGTGTGTGTTGTGTTACGATTTTTTGGTGGAAATTGTGGCCCTGTCTAGAGGAGAAACAAAACACAAGAACATGGTTTTGGGTTTCTTTTGACAAAAACTAAACGTATATCTAACGGTAAAAATAAAATAAATAAGATTTCCTGCAGTGGTCACAGGTTCCTTTCACTGTCGTAACACATCACATGTATACTGTCATATTTTGTAAACAAATATGGCGTCTGGAAACTATTCGGTGCAAGGATCGTATAACAGCAGAGAAAACATCATCAGAAAGTACGAAAAATATACATCGTAACAACATTATTACAGAAAAAAATTTCAAAGGATTTTGGGGATGTTTGTTTTGTGCTGTCGAATGCACGCCTTGGAATGAATATTTCAGGCGGCACATAAATCCAATACACATTCAGGTGGCATCTTACAAACTTAAAGTACAATAATTATGTTGGCTACAGTGGTAATATTATAAACAAATAACAATTTCGGTTGGGATTCACAGTCAAGCTGGAGGCGCAGGGAGACAGAGAAGGGGGGAGGATGGAAGGAGTGATTGTATGAGAACAAACTTTGCAAATCAGAGAGTCCTAAGATCATACCTGTTACATGTAATAATTGCCTAAATCTTGGGGTAATACATTGGTTAATGCCTTAAAATCTGCAGATGGTTGTACAATTTGTGCCAATAGTTGATGAAAATATAGTTTCAAGCTGACAGGAGGTACAAGCTGTTGTGATGATCTATTTGTAAATGAGGTCAATCCCTTGAACATTTGGCGGCTGTCATGGTAATGTAACTAAATATTTATCATAAATATTAAGGTGTGTGTGTGAGTGTGTGTGTGTGTGTGTGTGTGTGTGTGTGTGTGCATTGCAATTTTAATAACATAGGCAGTTGCTGAAAACAGAGATGATACAATTGTAAATATCGTCATTTTCATTATTTAAGATGGTTTCAGGTTGTTTTGTTTGGTTTTTATATATCCGGACTGTCTCAAGGATGTCTAGGTTTTTACCTTTTGGTTGAATGTGTAGGATGCCGATACTTGTGTTGTTAACACGGTATTTTGTTTCATATAGATTTTAAACTTTTGATACGCCTCGTGGAGATAAATAGTGACTGGTAACAGTATACTCGATGTTTCATTTAATGTCAATAACAGTCACGGCAAATCCTAACCTAAAGTGTTGGCATTTAACGACGTAACTTATTCGTAGAAACACAAAACTGCAAAACACCCATTTGACAACCAGAGTGGGAAACACCCCCAAATTAAATCAAGTATACCATTTTCAATGCAATATTAACATTATATTCCCTTATACAGTTACCAACAGTTACTTAAGTGTTGCCGCGCGGGATTAGCCGAGCGGTCTTAGGCGCTGCAGTCATGGACTGTGCGGCTGGTCCCGGCGGAGGTTCGACTCCTCCCTCGGGCATTGGTGTGTGTGTTTGTCCTTTGGATAATTTAGGTTAAGAAGTGTGTAAGCTTAGGGACTGATGACCTTAGCAGTTAAGTCCCATAAGATTTCACACACATCTGAACATTTGAACTTGTTATTCTCAACCTGTATGCTTCTTATTTTTCTAGTTTTCAGAATGACAATAATCTGCCTCAGAGGTGTGTAAACTAAAACCGGAATGACAACTGCAGCCTGAATCTGGAGGTTTCCCGAGGTCTGTGATGTATCAATGCAGACGACGCACTTGGCTGTCAGGGATGCACGAAAATGGATGTGTGTTAAAGGATCACTCTATAAACTACTGTCATGACTAATACCTGTGAATATTGCAATTAGTTGTGAAAATGTATTAGAATCTATTATTAAACCATCTGGTGGAAAATGACATTATGTCCAAGACCATTTTTTTAAGGCAAACGTCAACTACCTCAACTTATTTTTACAAGCTTGCACAAGAACAAGAAGCAGCAGCCTGGGAGATTATCGTCAAAATTTCATAATCAAAAAGCTAAGTAAAATTAATGCAGCTACGCTTTCTTCATTTTGTCCAAATTTAGACACTTTAGGATAGAAGACGATTACTAGAATTTGGTCATATCCAAAAAGTATTAAGCCAGGTGGATGAAGTGACGTTAGAACCCTCAGCCGGTAAAGTCATGGCGACCGACTTGTGTGACTGTGAATGGGTTATTCTGTTTGATGTCTCCCCCAGGGTGCAACGACCAAATCTGAAGTATATTGTGCTACCTTCAGGAAACTGAAGAAACGACTTTAGCGTGTTAATCGCCACAAAAATGCAAACGAATTTCTTCTCCTTCTCCATGACAACGCAAGACACCACCTAAGTTTGTGCCCTGGTGATGAGCTCACGAAATTTCATTGGACTGTTCTTCAACAGCCATCGTGCAGCCCATATATCGCACCTTCCATCTGTTTGGCACTATGAAGGACGCTCCCTCTCTCTGCGGGAAGCAGTACGCAGATTATGGAGAAGTTACTGATGCAGCAAGGCGTTGGCTCCGACGTCGACCAGTAGAGTGGTAGCATGCGAACATACAGGTCCTCCCATTAATGTGACATAAGGCCGTCGCACTGAACGGAGGTTATGCTGGAAAACAGTGTTTCGTAGCAAAAGAGTGGGGAATAATATGGTGAAATTTGAAGCCATTTTGACTATTTTTGGGCCACGACTGTCTCAAGAAATATGTAAAGGTTTTTTAAATTACCGCTACCAGCCACAAACATCGTAAACTATTGTATTACTTATTTATTTAGCGACATGTTTAGAGGTAAACCTCATTTTCAGGCTAAATGACATTCAAAAACAACTTCAAAATAAGGCCGTACAGATGTTAGATAGTCTTTTCGTGAATGCTGTGGTCATCCTGTGGAAGAAGAGAAAACTTAGTAAGGGGTGACGTCACTTTGGAAGCTGGACTGATGTTTGCACGAAAATGTTTTGTAACGGTCAATCACTTTTTTCTTCTGGTGTGGCAATCTCATAGTGATGTGCTGCGGTGCCTCCATTTCTGAACGGTGACCAGGAGAGGCACGGAAATGGAGGCAACCCTGCGCATCACAATGAGATTGCCACACCAAGTGAGTGACCGTTACAAAACATTTTCGTGCAAACATCAGTCCAGCATCCAAAGTGACGTCACCCCTTACTAAGTTTTCTCTTCTCCCACAGGATGATCATAGCATTCACGAAAAGACTATGTAACATCTGTATGGCCTAATTTTGAAATTGTTTTTGTAATGTCATTTAGTCTGAAGATGAGGTTTACCTCGAAACATGCCGCTAAATAAATAAGTAATACAATAGTAGACGAAGTTTGTGGTTCAAAAATGGTTCAAATGGCTCTGAGCACTAGGGGACTTGACATCTGACGTCATCAGTCCGCTAGACCTTAGAACTACTTAAACCTAACCAACCTAAGGACGTCACACACATCCATGCCCGAGGCAGGATTCGAACCTGTGACCGTAGCGGTCCCGCGACTCCAGACTGTAGCGCCTAGAACCGCTCGGCCACCTCGGCCGGCTCGAAGTTTGTGACTGGTAGCGGTAATTAAAAAAAAAAAACCTTTAAATAATATGGTGTATTGGAATCGTGATTAAAGCCAACCTACTTTCAGAAAAAAATTGTGTAGCATTACTTGCTCAATGCCCCTCGTAGTTGAATTGCTACAGAGCATTGATTAGCGGTATAGTAGAAATCACATTACTTTCAACTATGTCTCGCCCGTTAAGCGAGGATGGAAACCTTTGTTTACAGTGATGGTGTACATGTGACAGTGCAAAGAATTAATCTCGGTCCGGCAATAAACGTTTTGGAAGAAGTCTGCTTATCAATATATCACGTCATTCGATTCGCGTTTAGCACGGTGCTGAAACTAGGTGGTCTGTGGCCGCCGCCGCGAATGAGGCTTCCCCGACGTTACAAAAGCTCCGGGACGACAGACGTGAAGGGACGTTTCAACAACAGCGCTGATTTGGTGATGATAAGAGAGCTGCTTATTTAAATAACTGGCTTCACCAGACTTCGGCACAACTGTTGTGAGAAGCAAGCCAAGCTCACGAGAAAGGCGTCATAGTTTTTAATTCCATATAATTCACGATTCCGAGAGCACAGACGTAACGTCCGGGAGTTGCCAACACGCTGAGTTTTGTCTCGGGCGAGCTCCGTATCAGCACTGGCAGGGAACTATAGTTTGCCGAGGGATAAGAGCGGCTGTTTCTCGGTACCGACTGGTACCGCCCGTCTTAAGGAGTGTTCTTATCTGCTCGCGGTGTACGCGGAGCCCGAACCGACTGCTAGGACGCTGCCGTGTCCGCCAAATGCCGGCTCGGCGGTGGCTGTGGCGTGGGGCGGGGTGGGTTGCAGAGGCGCTGTTCGTCACCGCTGTTGACACGGGGGATGGCGTTATTGCTTTCGGAACCTGGGAGCGTAAACAATGCCGCAGGCTGACTCACAGCCAGTGTTTGCCCGCGGAGTAAGGAGCGCTGCGACGCGCCGTTGACTGCCTTCGGGGAACGTTGGGGCGGCACGCCACTTCCTGCGGCGTACCGCGGCAGGTGATTCAAGGCGGCGATGTGGCTCTCTCAGCGTTCCCACCCAGCCACGGATGAGAGCACACCCAAAGCACACTGCAGTGCCTAAAGCTACGGTCACAGTGGCATCGACAACTGTCGCCAGAATTCGCTCTACAACAAAAGCAGTCAGCATAGTCACACTGCCTCCGATTTCCCGCGTCAGTTTTTGGTGGGATCAAAGAAATTAGAATCTGAGCGGCGAATTAGAGCATACCCCAAGTCAGGCTGTATTCTGCAGTGTGTACGGCCTCCAGTTACTGTGCCACTGAAATCGGTCGCCAGAAGGGGAAGGTAGTTTAACACAAAGTACGTAGTATCAGTAAATCGTTAGAAGTCTTGCGTAATGTAGGTAAAGTTTTGGAAGTGAAGGAGGAGACAAAAATTTATACTCATCTAAGTGACCAGTCTGACAGAGTTTTAATTGAACAAAAAGACCTGCTCAGTGGGAAATTTCTGAACCATTTTGCTCCCGTTCTGCAACGAGGCGTAGCAGGATGACGGATCACGCTATCACAGTGTGACAGGCATTTGTGGCCACAATACGGGGGACCATATGGCCATGTAACAACAATTTGCGTGGTTTTAAGTAAAATATTTTTTTAATATTTATTTTATTACGTAACTGTAAGAACACACTTCATTAGATTTTAGAAATTCGACTGGTAAATTACAAAACTTCGTTTTAAGTTAATATAGCTTATCACTGCTAATTCCACAAGAAGAAAAAACACCCGTGAGAATGATCTTTGTAAGTTTATCACATCGATTTGTATGCCAGTATATGTCTCAGTACAGGATTCTTAAAACAGCTGTTTCGTAGTCAACATTCACGTTAAACATTGTGGGACCCATGACCTATGACCTCGCTGTTTGGTCCGCTCCCTAAAATCAACGAACCAACCATTTCACATTGTGTGTCCACGACGTATATATTAAGTGCGATGGGACGTAAAATGTATGTAGTTTTAAAAACTGTCCCGGCGGAGGTTCGAGTCCTCCCTCGGGCATGGGTGTGTGTGTTTGTCCTTAGGATAATTTAGGTTAAGTAGTGTGTAAGCTTAGGGACTGATGACCTTAGCAGTTAAGTCCCATAAGATCTCACACACATTTGAACATTTTTTTAAAAACTGTGACGTTCAAGCGCACTGTTAGGCATAATAACAACAAAAAAAATGGTTCAAATGGCTCTGAGCACTATGGGATTTAACATCTGAGCTCATCAATCCCCTAGAACTTAGAACTACTTATACCTAGCTAACCTAAGAACATCACACACATCCATGCACGAGGCAGGATTCGAACTTGCGACAGCAGCGGTCGCGCGGTTCCAGACTGAAGCGCCTAGAACAATGGAAATCTTTTATACATAAACAGGTGCAGGGTCTTCTGTGGCATAAAGTGCCATCGATGAATTTTTTGTGACGTATGTTATATTTTTCCTAGCCTTTCTTACGATATGACCTGTTTTGTTTAGTTCTACAAACATGTTTCACTTAAGTTACAGCACCATCAGTGACTTTTTTATTTTCTTTCTATTAAACAACAAGAAAAATGCCCTTTACAATGTGAGTTTAAAAAAAATGTGTTCGTGCTGTCTCTGGCGGAATGGTCAGTATCCAAGGATATGAACGGAACGCTCACTTGAGATACTGCATATGGGCATACACCATATTCCGAATCGTTTCCGAGACAGAACACGTTTAATGTGCATTTGGTTTTGGGCTAGTGGCACGCAGTTATGCCTCTCACACACCCATCCTGTTTCACGTTTCATTCTATCCAAAAATACCTCGTTGCTTTCAGACTCTTGCCTCGGGATATCTTCCTGCCATGAAACTAGCCAGTTTTATGAGAAGTTACCTATGCTGTGTTGTGAGTGAACTAGTGCAAGGGACTGGAAGCGTATCAAAGAGAGGCATTGTTAACTGTGTTCGTACACACGTCAGCTAAAATGCCAAACGTCTACATTAATGAATAATATGCTGATAATGTGTTTGTTTATGGCTTCTGTGTAGTTCATGCTCCTGCTGCTGTCGAAGAATATCGTCAACACTTTCCGACAAGTCCTGACCGTAGGGCGTTTACGAAAGCTTCCAGCACACTGTGTGAAACAAGTATTATTCCAAGTTTCCATTTTCCTTCTGAACATGTAGTTCAACAACCTTTGCATCAACAGTTACACATTGTCGAAAAGGTGCAACGCAGTCCTACTACAAACATTAAATGTGTTCTATCTCGGAAGCCATTCGAAATAGGGCTTAAGTCCAAATGAAGTCTTATGCTTCAAACGAACGTTCCTATATACACTCCTGGAAATGGAAAAAAGAACACATTGACACCGGTGTGTCAGACCCACCATACTTGCTCCGGACACTGCGAGAGGGCTGTACAAGCAATGATCACACGCACGGCACAGCGGACACACCAGAAACCGCGGTGTTGGCCGTCGAATGGCGCTAGCTGCGCAGCATTTGTGCACCGCCGCCGTCAGTGTCAGCCAGTTTGCCGTGGCATACGGAGCTCCATCGCAGTCTTTAACACTGGTAGCATGCCGCGACAGCGTGGACGTGAACCGTATGTGCAGTTGACGGACTTTGAGCGAGGGCGTATAGTGGGCATGCGGGAGGCCGGGTGGACGTACCGCCGAATTGCTCAATTGCTCAACACGTGGGGAGTGAGGTCTCCACAGTACATCAATGTTGTCGCCAGTGGTCGGCGGAAGGTACACGTGCCCGTCGGCCTGGGACCGGACCGCAGCGACGCACGGATGCACGCCAAGACCGTAGGATCCTACGCAGTGCCGTAGGGGACCGCACCGCCACTTCCCAGCAAATTAGGGACACTGTTGCTCCTGGGGTATCGGCGAGGACCATTCGCAACCGTCTCCATGAAGCTGGGCTACGGTCCCGCACACCGTTAGACCGTCTTCCGCTCACGCCCCAACATCGTGCAGCCCGCCTCCAGTGGTGTCGCGACAGGCGTGAATGGAGGGACGAATGGAGACGTGTCGTCTTCAGCGATGAGAGTCGCTTCTGCCTTGGTGCCAATGATGGTCGTATGCGTGTTTGGCGCCGTGCAGGTGAGCGCCACAATCAGGACTGCATACGACCGAGGCACACAGGGCCAACACCCGGCATCATGGTGTGGGGAGCGATCTCCTACACTGGCCGTACACCACTGGTGATCGTCGAGGGGACACTGAATAGTGCATGGTACATCCAAACCGTCATCGAACCCATCGTTCTACCATTCCTAGACCGGCAAGGGAACTTGCTGTTCCAACAGGACAATGCACGTTCGCATGTATCCCGTGCCACCCAACGTGCTCTAGAAGGTGTAAGTCAACTACCCTGGCCAGCAAGATCTCCGGATCTGTCCCCCATTGAGCATGTTTGGGACTGGATGAAGCGTCGTCTCACGCGGTCTGCACGTCCAGCACGAACGCTGGTCCAACTGAGGCGCCAGGTGGAAATGGCATGGCAAGCCGTTCCACAGGACTACATCCAGCATCTCTACGATCGTCTCCATGGGAAATAGCAGCCTGCATTGCTGCGAAAGGTGGATATACACTGTACTAGTGCCGACATTGTGCATGCTCTGTTGCCTGTGTCTATGTGCCTGTGGTTCTGTCAGTGTGATCATGTGATGTATCTGACCCCAGGAATGTGTCAATAAAGTTTCCCCTTCCTGGGACAATGAATTCACGGTGTTCTTATTTCAATTTCCAGGAGTGTACATACTGACCAGCGATGTATATCTGGGTCTAAGAAGAAAAGAAAGTGTTTGCTCAAGGCGGATACCAGCCAAAAAGAATTTATTTGTAGGTAAACACGGACACAAGAACTTCAACCTTAAGACGAATATCTCATCTCATCATCTCTTTCAGGCCCAATATTTCCTCACTATTTTCTCTCGTCTTTTTCTAGTTGTTCTGCAGTACATTTTCCTAATACCGCATTCATCACCGTTGCCTTGTAGTGTCTGATCTTTGCGTCTGCAGACAAATTCTTGTTTACAAATATGACGGTATACATGTGATGTGTTACGACAGCGGAAGGAACCTGTGACCACTGGAGACAGTGCCACAAGTTCCTCCAAAAAATCGTAACACAACACACACACAAATGTCATATTAACTAATGTAAATCCACCCGATGATGGAGGTTTAAACCTTTGAAACGCGTCGTGGAAATAAATAAAACGGTGACTGGTAATAGTAAACTTGTTGTTTTATTTAATGTCAGTAACAGTCACGGTAAAGTCTAACGTAAAATGTTCGCATTTAAATTTTGGGGTTACAATTACAAACAACCTAAATTGGAAAGATCACATAGATAATATTGTGGGTTGAGCAAACCAAAGAATAACAGTCACGGTAAAGTCTAACGTAAAATGTTCGCATTTAAATTTTGGGGTTACAATTACAAACAACCTAAATTGGAAGGATCACACAGATAATATTGTGGGTTGAGCAAACCAAAGACTGCGATTCATTGGCAGAACACTTAGAAGGTGCAACATGTCTACTAAAGAGACTGATTACACCACGCTTGTCCATCCGATCCTGGAGTATTATTGTGCGGCGTGGGATCCGCATCAGGTGGGACTTACGGATAACATCGAAAAAGTACAAAGAAGGGCAGCTCGTTTTGTATTATCACGAAATAGGGGAGATAGTGTCAGACATGATACGTGAATTGGAGTGGGAATCATTAAAACAAAGGCATTTTTCGTTGCGACGGGATCTTCTCACGAAATTCCAATCACCAGCTTTCTCCTCCAATTGCGAAAACATTCTCTTAGCACCCACCTACATAGGGAGAAATGATCATCACGATAAAATAAGAGAAATCAGGACTCGCACAGAAAAATTTAAGCGCTCGTTTTTCCCGCGTGCCGTTCGAGAGTGCAACGGTAGAGAGACAGCTTGAAGGTGGTTCATTGAACACTCTGCCAGGCACTTTCTTTTGAATAGCAGAGTAATCATGTAGATGTAGATGTAGATATAGATGTAAATATCTGGCTTTGGCTGTCGAGTTGTTTCTTTACTTCTTCTGTCTCAGAATGAAATTTTCACTCTGCAGCGGAGTGTGCGCTGATATGAAACTTCCTGGCACATTAAAACTGTGTGCCGGACCGAGACTCGAACTTGCGACCTTTGCCTTTCGCGAGCAAGTGCTCTACCGACTGAGCTACCCAAGCACGACTCACGCCCTCTCCTCACAGCTTCACTTCTGCCAGCATCTCGTCTCCTACCTTCCAAACTTCACAGAAGCTCTCCTGCGAACCTTGCAGAACTAGCACTCCTGGAAGAAAGGATATTGCGGAGACATGGCTTAGCCACAGCCTGGAGGATGTTTCCAGAATGAAATTTTCCCTCTGCAGTGGAGTGTGCGCTGATATGAAACTTCCTGGCAAATTAAAACTGTGTGCCGGACCGAGACTGAAACTCGGGACCTTTGCCTTTCGAGGGCAAGTGCCCTAGCTAGCGCACTTTCCCGTGAAAGGCAAAGGTCCCGAGTTCGAGTCTCGGTCCAGCAAATAGTTTTAATCTGCCAGGAAGTTTCTTCTGTCTCGTTTACCATGGCTACGTCGTCCGCAACTCGTGGTTGTTCTTCAATCCTATAATCATATAATAACGAGTCTTTCTGCTTTATGCTAGATATTGTACGTTATTTTGGTTTAGGTTCAACTGACAATCCCTATACTAAGCACCGATTTTCTGCATTTCGGTACATATTTCTGGCATCTGTATACAACAGCATCATCCGCGAAAACCTTATGGAGCTCCCGACGTTATCCTGTAGGTCATTCCTATGCTGAGTGTTTGAAAATGAATAAAAGGGTTTTAAGGCTTTTTAGCATTTATGACATCCAACTTACAATTATAATTAATATAACAAATAAAGGAGCAACTCGAACAGTTTTCTTTGTATAGCTGTATCATGTGCATGCGCTGTCGAGTTGTTTCTTCACGACTTCTGTCTCGTTTACCATGGCTACGTCGTCCGCAAAGGATAGGCAGTCCTCTTGGATCGAATTGTCCTTTTTGATCTTCACATGGTCTTCAGCGTTGCCATTTTACCTTTTTTGCTTTCCACTGACTTAACATATCTTCTACCGCTATACTGAACAAAACTGCTGACAATCCATTTGCCTGATTGACGCCTGTGTTGATTTCAGACTCTTCTAATAGAGCTCCTCTGAATCTTAGACTGCCTTTGTGTCTATCCTTTCCGTTGCTAGTCTTTGTGTACTGGCGTTTCGCTATTTCTTCTTAAACATCGTTCCAAGAGTGCGCCTGTCAAAGGAGTTATATGCTTTCGTGGAGCCCACGAATATCACTCCTGTCTTTTGTTGCTTAAGGTCTTCTGTCATTTGTTTCATAGTAAATATCTGTTCTATGCATCCTCTTCCTTTCCTAAAGCTCACTTGACAGCCCCCATCTGCACCTTCTTCCTGTTCTACTCTCTTCAGGAGTTGTTAGCATCCCTCTTGACCCACTTGATACGTATTGGCACTATGATCGTGTTCTTCCATCCTTCTGGTAAGTTCTTTGTCTTGTTAATCTGGCAACTAACCTTGATCATCTTATCTACTGCTTTTCCCTCCCCCCCTCCACCCCTCGCCCCCAAGTTTACCACCTCTGCTGCTATACCATTTATATTGTAATGAAGTAAGTTACATCGGCAGCCGAGGTCGATGGCGCAAGACTTGGAATTCACTGGTTCGAATACTAGTGAAGGATAAAAATTTTCATTTTCATTACTTTGGTGGCAAGTGGAGGAGAGGTGGTGCTTGATGAACAGTTCCCGATCACCTGACTTGGCACCAATCTCTTGCATAATTACTCACCTGAAAATGCTGAAGTTACAGAATGTACAGTAATTCTCGTAGCACTGGAGAATGTACGTGATATGAGTGGCAGTACAGTTAAAAACAGGGTATGGAGTGATAGTAAGGCCTGTAGTAGACTATGATTTTATATCAGCCCGTGGTTGCAGAGACAACAGAGGAAGTGTGAGGAAAACAGGCATATTGATACTAGGTATGCTAATAACCAGTTCTAGCACAAAAGCCACTCCATTTAGAGAATAAGTGGATGTACATTGAATGTCACTGATCAGTATCGAAATTCAAGCTAAGTACAAAAGAAAGATGGCATTACAGAATACATAAAATAATTGTGTCAAAGAATTGAACTGAGTTATTAGTGAATGAGAGGGGGAGAAGGTGGGGTAGTGTGTTTGGGGGAGGGAGGATTGGGGGGGGGGGGGGCATTTCTGCCTAGTACGATCTTGGATGGCAGTGGAATGCCTGGCTATCCTGGTCCACGTGGGCACACGATTCAGTCCCATCTATTTTCAATCAGTATACCAAGGGAAGGTAGAGGATTTACTGCTTATAAACGTGTAGTCGGAAAAATAAGTTCGTCCTACATCATTGCAGCCGATTATATTTGAAATGTGTCGCTTAAGCCAAAAGCATTTAGTGATATCACCAACAGACTGACAGCATCAGAAAGTGAACACCGCAACTGACGACCGAGTAGCCGACCTAAACTAAGGCAGACACATAAGTGAACTACTTGGCCCACACCGCGCCTCAGATCAAAACGAATTCTCGCGGCAAGCGTCTGACTGGCTGCCAGAAACCAAAGAGCCTCCCATCAGACATGTTACGCGTCCAGCTACCTGCGAAACGAAAGAGCTACGCAAGACAGTGCACCTTCGATACCAGCGTATCTACGTTCGTGCCTCTTTGGATAAGACAAGATAGTGTCATGTTAATGCTCAATGGAACGAGTCGAGGCGAAAGCGATGCGTTTCACTGTATGTGAGAGGAGATTACAAGTTGCCCGACCCTGTCGAAATTTCGGCAGTGAACCCCTCTGTGACGCAAAACGCCTCTCTTGTAGCGTCTGTTCAAATGGTTCAAATGGCTCTGAGCACTGTGGGACTTAACTGCTGAGGTCATCAGTGCCCTAGAACTTAGAACTACTTAAACCTAACTAACCTAAGGACATCACATACGTCCATGCCCGAGGCAGGATTCGAACCTGCGACTGTAGCGGTCGCGCGGTTCCATACTGTAGCACCTAGAACCGCTCGGCCACCCCGGCCGGCTGTAGCGTCTGTTACTGTCGTTTGTTCAGCAACTCAGTATCATTCTCGCGCCGAGTAAATGATGCCGTGACAAAATTCGCCGCTCATCGTTGGCTCTTCTCTATTCTATCGCTTGAGCCTTGTCCCGCAGCTACGCAGGATCAGCCATCGTTAATCGGATTTGGCAAATTAATGGTTAAGGGGTGGCCGGATGACATTCCTGCCGCCACCTTGTACCCCCCGGGACGGAATTAGTGTACCCCACCTGTCTGCATCGAGTGTAATCCATGGAATAGTGCGAATGTGTTCAGATGTCTGCGAGCCATGGAACTGAGGCGGAACATGGGGACCAGCGCGGTATTCACCCAGTGAATGTGGAAAACCGCCTAAAAACCACATCCAGGCTGGCCGGCACATCGGCCCTCGACGTTAATCCGCTGGGCGGATTCGATCCGGGACCGGCGCGCCTACCCGAGTCCAGGAAGCAGCGCGTTAGCGCTCTCGGCTACCCTGATGGGTTTCGTTGGCTCTTCTCTATCTCCTCTATTAATTCTTCTTCGTAGCGATCACAGACTAATGAAGAACACCCAGGAATGTATCTGACGAGTGTTTGAAAAACCACTTATTTCGTAGACGATTTGCATTTCCTTAATTTAATCATAATGAATCTCATTCTGGATTTACTTTCGTTGCAACTTGTTTTATGCAGTCATTCCACTTTAGTTCGCTCCGGATAGTTACTCCTAGGGATTTTACGGGAGTTACTGTTCCCAGTGATTTTTCGCCTATGGTGTAATCAAAGAGGAGTTTACTGTTCATCAGCAATGCGTTAGATTTATTTAGGTTCAGCCCCTGCACCAAACGTAGAATCTCTGCAGGTCTTCCTACATTTAACTGCATTGTTCTGGTGTTGCAGCCTTCCTACAGACAACGGCTCTCTCGGACTGATGTATGTTTGTGGTAAATTTACTGCCATCCTGGTTATTACACAGTCCAGTCATACCAATGTGACGATCAACCAAAAGCCTGAATAACCACCCATTCTAGTGCGAACCACTGCGAGACGTGTAGCAATAGAGTCAGTGAGGTTCTGGAAAATACAGACTGGAATGTGGAGCCATAACGATTTCAGTGCTGTATCCAGCTGCACTAGGTGGCAGCGCTGGCGGTGAAGGGCATATAAAGTGCGTCGGGGGACAGGAAAATAGTCCGTCAATGTCGTAATGCGGAAATGCAGTGATTTATCTGACGTTTGAAAAGGCAGGATCATTGCCTTTCGGCCCAAGAATGGAACCATTTCTAAAGCGGCTAAATACGTAAACTGTTCGCGTGCCACCACAGTTAAAGTATATGACCATGGCAACATGGCACTATACGAAGCTGGCCACCGAGGCAACTGTAACGTACAGTACGCGTTCCAATGTATGTAGGAGGAGATAACAAGTTGCCCGACTCTTTCCGCAGCATTGCCAGTCCGTAGCGTAAACAGCATAATGGAGGTGGTCCCACAGATTCGAAATTGGATTTAAATCCCGGGAGTTTGGTGGCTTGGGGAGTATGACAAACTCATCCTGGTGCACTTCGAACCACGCATGTACAGGGTTATTACAAATGATTGAAACGATTTCACAGCTCTACAATAACTTTATTATTTGAGGTATTTTCACAATGCTTTGCACACACATACAAAAATTCAAAAAGTTTTTTTAGGCATTCACAAATGTTCGATATGTGCCCCTTTAGTGATTCGGCAGACATCAAGCCGATAATCAAGTTCCTCCCACACTCGGAGCAGCATGTCCCCATCAATGAGTTCGAAAGCATTGTTGATGCGAGCTCGCAGTTCTGGCACGTTTCTTGGTAGAGAAGGTTTAAACACTGAATCTTTCACATCACTATGCGTGAAACTTGCCCGCACGCGTTCAACCGTTTCTTCGCTCACTGCAGGCCGACCCGTTGATTTCCCCTTACAGAGGCATCCAGAAGTTTTAAACTGCGCATACCATCGCCGAATGGAGTTAGCAGTTGGTGGATCTTTGTTGAACTTCGTCCTGAAGTGTCATTGCACTGTTATGACTGACTGATGTGAGTGCATTTCAAGCATGACATACGCTTTCTCGGCTCCTGTCGCCATTTTGTCTCACTGCGCTCTCGAACGCTCTGGCGGCAGAAACCTGAAGTGCGGCTTCAGCCGAACAAAACTTTATGAGTTTTTCTACGTATCTGTAGTGTGTCGTGACCATATGTCAATGAATGGAGCTACAGTGAATTTATGAAATCGCTTCAATCATTTGTAATAGCCCTGTACATTGAGAGCTGTGTGACACGTTAGTAGATGCCATTGTGCCGAGGAGAAACAGACAGCATTTAGGGACGTACATGGTCCTCAAGGATATATGCAGATTTGTGTTCACCCATTGCGGTTTCCAGAATGACGAGGTCACCCACAGAATGCCACGAAAACGTTCCCAAATCATAGCGTTCCGACGATTGTTGCTGGGTATTTGCTTTCAGATGCTTCACTCCGACGCCCATCTATTCTGCGGAGAATAAAACGTGATTCATCCGAAAGGCCACCTGCGCCATTCAGTGGACCTGGAGCAGTCTTCGTCGCCGATGAACAGCAGTCAGCACGGTGAATCAACAAGACGCCTTCTGCGGAGGACCATACGCAACAACCCTCCATGAATGGTCAGTGAGGAGACACTGTTGGTAGTCCCCTGGTGATCATCTGCTCAACAGTTGCATATACAGTGTGGTCCATTGATCGTCACCGGGCCAAATATCTCACGAAATAAGAGCAAAACGAAAAAACTACAAAGAACGAAACTCGTCTAGCTTCAAGGGGGAAACCAGATGGCGCTTTGGTTGGCCCGCTGGCTCGCTATATGGCGCTGCCACAGGTCAAACGGATGTCAGCTGCGGTTTTTTAAATAGGAACCCACCTTTTTATTACATATTCGTGTAGTACGTAAAGAAATATGAATGTTTCAGTTGGACCACTTTTTTCGCTTTGTGATAGATGGCGCTGTAATAGTTACAAACGTATGAGTACGTGGTATCACGTAACCTTCCGCAAGTGCTGAATATTTTTGGTTCGTGATACATTACCCGTGCTAAAATGGACCGTTTACCAATTGCAGGAAAGGTCGATATCGTGTTGATGTATGGCTATTGTGATCAAAATGCCCAGCGGGCGTGTGCTACGTATGCTGCTCGATATCCTGGACGACATCATCCAAGTGTCCGGACCGTTCGCCGGATAGTTACGTTGTTTAAGGAAACAGGAAGTGTTCAGTCATACGTGAAACGTCAACCACCACCTGCAACAAATGATGATGCCCAAGTAGGTGTTTTAGCTGCTGTCGCGGCTAATCCGCACATCAGTAGCAGACAAATTGCGCGAGAATCGGGAATCTCAAAAACATCGGTGTTGAGTCATCGATTGCACTCGTACCATATTTCTATGCGCCAGGAATTTCATGGCGACGACTTTGAATGTCGTGTACAGCTCTGCCGCTGGGCACAAGAGAAATTACGGGACGATGACAGATTTTTTGCACGTGTTCTATTTAGCGACGAAGCGTCATTCACCAACAGCGGTAACGTAAACCGGCATAATATGCAGTATTGGGCAACGGAAAATCCACGATGGCTGCGACAAGTGGAACATCAGCGACCTTGGAGGGTTAATGTATGGTGCGGCATTATGGGAGGAAGAATAATTGGCCCCCATTTTATCGATGGCAATCTAAATGGTGCAATGTATGCTGATTTCCTACGTATTGTTCTACCAATGTTACTACAAGATGTTTCACTGCATGACAGAATGGCGATGTACTTCCAACATGATGAATGTCCGGCACATAGCTCGCGTGCGGTTGAAGCGGTATTGAATAGCATATTTCATGACAGGTGGATCGGTCGCCGAAGCATCATAACATGGCCCGAACGTTCACCGCATCTGACGTCCCCGCATTTCTTTCTGTAGGGAAAGGTGAAGGATATTTGCTATTGTGATCCACCGACAACGCCTGACAACATGCGTCAGCGCATTGTCAATGCATGTGCGAACATTACGGAGGGCGAACTACTCGCTGTTGAGAGGAATGTCGTTACACGTATTGCCAAATGCATCGAGGTTGACAGACATCATTTTGAGCATTTATTGCATTAATGTGGTATTTACAGGTAATAACTCTGTAACAGCATGCGTTCTTAGAAATGATAAGTTCACAATGGTACATGTATCACATTGGAACAACCGAAATAAAATGTTCAAACGTACCTACGTTCTGTATTTTAATTTTAAGAACCTACCTGTCACCAGCTGTTCGTCTAAAATTTCGAGCCGTATGTTTGTGACTATTACAGCGCCATCTATCACAAAGCGAAAGAAGTGGTCCAACTAAAACATTCATATTCTTTACGTACTACTCGAATATGTAATAAAAAATAGGAGTTCCTATTTTTAAAAAAAACGCAGTTGATATCCGTTTGACCTATGGCAACGCCATCTAGCGGGCCAACCATAGCGCCATCTGGTTTCCCCCTTCAAGCTAGACGAGTTTCGTTCTTTGTAGTTTTTTCGTTTGATGCTGATTTCGAGAGATAATTGGCCCGGTCACGATCAATGGACCACCCTGTATATTCGCCAGCACACATCTCTGCAGTCATCGTTCACACCTGTCATCTATGGCCCTTGGTACATTACAGTTGCCCCGGTGGCCAGCTTTGTGTAGTGCCATTTTGTCATGGACATATTCTTTAACTATGGTGGCTCGCGAACAGTTTATATATTTAGCCGCTTCAGAAATGATCCCATCCTTGGCCCGAAAGACAATGATCCTGCCTTTTCAAACGTCAGGTAAATCACAGTATTTCCGCATGAAGACAATGGACGGACTATTTCCCGTGTCCCCCGATGCACTTTATATGCCCTTCACTGATAGCGCTGCCACCTTCCATCTGTGAGAAGTTGTTACGTGTTAACAAAGTTGGACATATGCAATGGTTGCACTAACGTGACTGGACCACGTATTTTGAGAAATTGTAGCTATACAGAGTAAATATTAACATTGACATTAACCAAATGTTGTTGATAAAATGTGTCATCTATTCTGCTAAAGAAGGCATCTCACTGGGTTACTCCAAAAAGCCGTGACGATGTCTCTATCTCTCAAATGGTTCAAATGGCTCTGAGCACTATGGGACTTAACTTCTGAGGTCATCAGTTCCATAGAACTTAGAACTACTTAAACCTAACTAACCTATGGACATCACACACATCCATGCCCGAGGCAGGATTCGAACCTGCGACCGTAGCGGTCGCGCGGTTCCATATTTTAGCGTCTAGAACCGCTCGCTCGGCCACTCCGACCAGCTCGCTATCCCTCATTTAGTCTGAAAACATTGACCAGTAGTTCCTAATGTTATGTAGGTAGCTTTTAGTGAAAGAAGATACTTACATGGGAAAAATGTATTGCTTTCCCCAGTTACGCTGGGAACTTGAAATATGCATGAGCCGTGCTGCGGCTCGCGTTGGTGCTGTTTATAGGCTTCCGCCCTCTGTTGGAGGCCAGACGGTACCGTTTAGTTGGCAAGTTTGCTGTTGTTTGTCTTCTTCTCGGGTTGACTGACGCCACTCGGCCACTCGGCTTCGCAAGTGTTACCTGTCCGCTAGTGGCAGCAGCGGCGGTTTTCGACATGTAGTAACTGTTGCCCTATCTTTGGGCGACATCGTTGTTTTGGCCGGGTCGTGTGAGTGGCGAGTTCGGTTGGGGACTGAGGAGAAGGTAGGTCCGAGCAGTGCCAGAAAACGCCAGGACCGCCGGCGGCACGCATGGACTGCCGGATGGAAGGCCTGTGGTCACGAGGGTGCACGACTTCGCCATAAACCGGATCCAGCAAGCTTTAAGATGAGTGCATTTCAATCCAAGTAGAGAAACCTCCACCACTGTGATATCCCGCGATTCTCCAGTGTCTTGGGTTCGAGTGGCTGCTCGTAGTGTCGCCGAGGCGAAGAGCAGCGAGTGGAGTGCTTGGGAAAGGTGAATCTGATTAGCTTTCCTCGACTTCTTATTACTATTTACTGCGTTCAACTTGTTACAATTTGTTAAGTTCAACCAGCGGTAATTTTTCTTGCCCGGTGGCCGCTAACGCCCCAGTTACCTGCCCTGGAGGTAAGTGTATGTAACGGCAGCGCCGCTGCTGTCCGGGAAGGCGTGTAGTTTTGACAGCTTTCTTGTTTGTAGGCCGGTTAGTGGCTCTTCTACTCTAGTGGTAGTAATTCCTTTCTCGTTCCGGGCACTCTAAGCACAGTATTCTGGGGACGTAGTGCAGACCGCCGGTTCCGACTTTGGGGTATTGTTTCATCGTTGCATTTGGTTTATCGAACGTTAGGTAGTTTCAGCAAGATTATCATTAGTCATTCGTTAGAATGCCACTAGTCTGAGTTACCATCTTGTGATGTGATGCAACCCTTGGCTGCCTATCTCATCGCTTGTGAAAGTGTTTGTGGCCGAACCTTCTCAGAGGTCGATTCCTGGAGCACCGTCTGGATCAGTTGCTTGTTTTTTTTTTTTTTAATTAATTTTTGCTATTGTATTTGCTGTTTTACAGCAGGTTTCAAATTTTTTTATATTATTGCCGTTACTGGTGTGTAAGGCCTTCAGCCGTGATTGTGGTCATTTGCCTTAAAATTCAAATTTGGTATTTGTATTTTAGCAGTGAGCCTCAAAACCTTATTTATTACCATTTCTGGCGTCTGATGCCTTCTGCTGTGTTTGCGGCGACTTACGTTAATATTTCAATACCTGTAAGTTGTAAATTGCAGCGAGTTCTTAAACAATTCTTAATTTATTGCAATTTCTGGCGTTTGAGGCCTTCTGCCTAGATCACAGTGGCTGGCTTTTAAAACATTATCCGTTGTATCTGTATTTAATGGTTATTTGCTAAATTGTAACTCACTGAAAACACTATTATTTATACTGTTGTTTATTCCTTCATTAATAACGTGTGGTATTCTTTATTTATTGTTGAGTCTGCGAATACTGGTTTAAAATAAATTGTGTGTAATTGTAAAAGGCAACAAATATTAACTGATTACGGCCCCGTCCACAATCGTAACCGAATCCTGCCTTCCCTTGACTACCACGAGGTACTAATGCAACTTCGCGTAAATGCTGAATTGTAACTGAGAGGTGGCACACTACTCTCTCACTTTAACAATACTATCAGTCAGATTAAGAATAACAGTTCAGGTCATGATCTCTGTGTTCCCTAATACCACATTTGCTATGAGTGGTTAGTGACATTTTCACATTTTCTATATCAGGAAATTGTGGGCAGAATTTTCTTGTAACTGCATGTTACCCGTAGATAGTTTGTTCTCAGGACGCCACAGCAGAGGCGACCAAGAACATGAAGCGAGCCTAATTGGGGGCGATAAATGCTGACCGCAGGAACCTGGCCATGCGAGTGATTCTTGGAAACAGTGTTCAGTGGCTCTTACAGCAGAGGGATTTCTGGCTGAAACTCTCTCCTCCTTTCACTAAGGGTAGGGTGCGAGTTCACGAAGAATGCCAGATGGCTGAAAGTGGGTGCAGGAAGCCATTTAAGAGAGACTGCTGTGAACTGTGCTTAGAAACAAAGAGTGGGAAGGTCATAAAACTCTACGCATCCTCATGTTAAAAGCTGGGATGATACAGAAAGAGTGGCTGGCTTATGTGTCTAGTGGCGGTAGGACTGTAAACCTCCCCAGACGCCAAGAAGTCGCCAGGTTCTTTTAATGACCGGCAAAAACATAAATTTCATGGGCACAACTGTCTGGGTAGCTTAACAACCTTCTTTCAGAAATTGGAAATGGTCATCCCAGAGAGATCATATCACTCCATAAATGACGGACTGTGGTCTCATCTAGGTAGATGTTTTTTGCCTAAATATGGCCATGCTTACTGTGAGATCGACGCCTTCCTCGCCTAAAATCTTATTTTTTCAGACAAGACAGATTTGGAGTCGCTGATTGGCTTCTCTCAGTATATACAGTGTAGAGGCTTGCTCCGCAATGTGGGAGCCCTGGTGCTGTGTCTGGCTATCAAGCCAACAGAACACTCAAGAGGGCTGATTCAATGAGCAGAGGATGGTTCAATTGGTTTTTGCAATCTGGGAGCGGTTCGTTTCAGCTAATCCGGCTCCCATACCGAGGCTTGGTGGAAATTGGATGTGATTCTTTGCTTAATCTTCTGGTCCTCCCCTGGTGAGAACTTCAGATACTGCCGTAGTGCGTCAGACTCGTGGTCTGTAACTTGTGATGGACTAAGAGCCAGTGCCAGTTTCCAACTGTACCGGCAGTGGAACTAAGATCATCTCAGATGTACCGTGTGTCGCGAGGATGAAATTGTATTGTATTGTATGTTAACCGGGGGCCTAGAAACAACCGAGAGGATCCGTCTCCGCAGCAGCCGCAGTGGTCCACAACCCCACGACGACTACCGCAGTCCACTTCACCCCTCCGCCTCCCCACACCGAACCACTCTTTCAGGACTATAACGCGGTTCGGCCCCCTGTGCCCCCCCCCCCCCTCCACCTCCCAAGTGAACGTCTCACACGAGACAAGTGTAGCCCCTATGTTACGTGGTAGAGTAAAGGTGGCGTACGCGTACGTGGAGAGGTTGTTTGCGCAGAAATCGCCGACATAGTGTAGCTGAGGCGGAATAAGGGGAACCAGTCCGCATTCGCCGAGGCAGATGGAAAACCGCCTAAAAACCATCCACAGACTGGCCGGCTCACCGGACCTCGACACAAGTCCACTGGGCGGATTCGTGCCGGGGACCAGGCGCTCCTTCCCAATCAGGAAAGCCGTGTGTTAGACCGCACGGCCAACCGGGCGGGCGAGGATGAAATTAGTCATCCTGAGTCGTCCGTCTGACGTTTGACAATTTCAGCACGCACCGTTGTGCCCGTGAGACAAATTGGACTGGCCAGACCAATTTACAATTCCATCTCACACTGAAATCAGTCGGGATTTCAGGGCTCTGATAGGGAAATCTCCCGAGTTCTGATGATCAGAACGCCAGTCGGCGTAGTATGCAAATTTTCATGGATGCATCAGAACATTACAGCTGCTCAGCGCACCGCTCCTCGCCCACAGCGCCATGTTTTCTACTGCCGCCTGGATCGAGATGAAGGGGTAAAGTACTGCTGCCCCGGCGTTGCGGTTGTTCAAATGATTCAAATGGCTCTAAGCGCTATGGGATTAACATCTGAGGTCATCAGGCCCCTAGACCTAAAACTACTTAAATATAACTAAGGACATCACACACATCCATGTCCGAGGCAGGATTCGAGCCTGCGACCGTAGCAGCCGCGTGGTTCCGCACTGAAGCGCCTAGAACCGCTCGGCCACAGCGGCCGGCTGCTGCGGTTGTTAAATGGTGTTCACAGCTCCCTGTTCTCAGGTGAACAGTAGTATGTGATGTCGGTGTTCGTAGTTGAGTCCCTTGAATAGAGCTGGGCCTCACAATGGATTCGCGTAAACGAAGACAGATTACGATGTAAAAGTGATTGATTCAGGGGAGAATTTGTATAGCTTCCATCCCAATGTACACTTTGCGTACAGACATCATTCCTTTACGGTTTGTGTTCGTAACTTTTGTGTAAGATTTATCTGCTGGTACTCTAGAAAGTTGCAGTTACTAAAGGTTTAGTAAAATTTGTAATTATTTTGGAAACTTAAATACGCCACTTCTCCCATGCATACTCCCTATACTATTCACAGCTTCTGTTCTATTGTGGTGGTACATGGATACAGCAGCAACTTCAGCTTTATTTTTAGATTAGTTAATTTGATTATTAATTCGACTTCTGAAAGTGATTACATGCATAGGGCAACAAAAGTGCCACGAGTAAATCCACTAATTCATATAGAAGACTTATGTGAGTAGAACACAATTTGAAGGTTATTGCCAAGATAATATTTTTCTTTATGTAGAGATAATAACATTTAGCTTCATATATTTACGATTAAAGCAAGCGATTGCTTGCATAACTACAGTATGAATTCCAGAATGAAATTTGTCTCGTAATTTAAGCGCTTCCTTATCGCGATTAGACCAGGTAACTGCGTTAACGCTGTTGAAAAGCTCCTGTACTTTTTTTCGTGTTTTCGGTGAGCTACAGCATAAGTTTCGTTAATGAGCTAGCGTGACTACGACGAGCTATTGACGCACTCTCCAAAGAAGAATGTAATTACCTCATTACACTTAGGGCTGAAGAGTTAAGATGGCATTTTCATCTAATTACCAAAGTTTATAGAAGGTTTTTTACGTGTCGAAGAAGTTTACTTCTACGGATTTATCATCGTAGCTCGTCTGAAACACGTTATAAACTACCTTTATGGAAAAGAAAAACAGTTGCATTATATGAGGATGTGAAAACGAAACGATAGTTTATTGTATTCGAAAACTGTGTTGATTAACTGAAGTCATATGTACGAAGATTTTTTATAGGACATTACGTGAATCGACAGAGGAATTGTCAAAAATATCAAAATAACGCAAGTATATATTAAACTATTATTCTTAATGTTAATAGAGTATGTTCAGTAAATTCGGGTACTATGTTTCTAACAAACTGACATCATATTTTTTTCTCGCTTAGGTTTCAAATTGTTTCATATATTTACAGTTCCCCCTCTCCATATGAAAATTACTGCTTCCAAATGCCTGCCATGTTAGTAACATGATTTCACAGGTTTTCCTTCCATCCCATCTCACACTGCTTGACATTAACTTTCCGTTCGTCCAGCTGTTTTTGTTTTATAAAAATGGTTCCGGATCTATCTACCTTCCTATTTACTGGCTTCCGTATACTGCGAGAAAATTTTCTTCATCTACAACAAAACCGGAAAAGAACAGATTCGAAGTGTTTGAGATGCGCTACTGCAGAAGGATGTTGAAAATTAAGTACGAGGGGACTTCATACAGTAAGCTACACCTTATCATGGCATGCCTAGTAACTTTTATTTAATGTTGCACTATACTTCAAAATGGCAAAGATACATGACAGTATCGTCATTTTCCTGTTTTTCGTCGTTCCTTAATTGCTTCAAAATTCGTTTAGGTATGTTCCGTCCACGCAACTAAATGGAAGGCAGTTTTGTTTATTGCCACACGCGTTTCGCTCCTTTTATTTGTGAAGCATCTTCAGTGGCATGAAATACGTGTTTCTTTTTATACGCATAATAAATATAGTATGTATTAGCTACAGTATGCTTCTGTGTTAGATTTTGTCATGTTTTCTTTTTTCTTCAAATTAGAATCAACTTTTGTAGCACAAATTGTCTGAGGTGAAATTGTCGTTCGATGTTACTTACGATGGGCTAACAGCACTGGAAATCGTAACGTAGAATGATAATTTCACCTCACGAAATTTGTGCTACAAATGTTGATTCCAATTTGAAAAACAAGAAAAGAACATGATAAAACATAAATAGCAACATATTATAACTACTACATAATGCATTTATTATATCGAATGGGCAATAAATAAAACTGCCTTTCATTTAGTTACATAGACGGAACACACCTCCATGAATACTTGACAGTCTTTTTCAATGTAGTCGACAAGTCTCTGTGAACAACGGTCGCAAAGATCAGTTCGTCGATTATAGAAATCCATAGAAATCCACTCCCTGGTCACGGAGCCATTCGAGAACCGCTGTGAAACGTCCCCATTGTTGGAGCATCTCTTTCCCTCGAGACGTATTTTCAGGTTGCCGAAAAGATGGAAATTGCGTGACGCAAGATCGGATCAGCATCAGCCACGTCTGTGCAGCCTTGGTCAAGTTGTTGGCACCATGATCACTGCGGCTGGATGCGATTTTGCCTTTGATCCATATTCCGCCAGAACTTCACCCTGAATCTGTGTGAAATTTATACGTTTTGCACACAAGAATTGTACTGTCCCACGTACTGTGATGCACCTGTTATCCCGTCCACAGCAGAACTGTGTCTGTTGAACACCCGAAAGATGTACTCTCTTGTGACAACGAGCCCCTCTTGTTGCGCGGTGGTCATAATGTTGAACAACATGCGTAACTTACTGTCTGAAGTCCCAACTAAAGTAAGAATGAAGGAGGCAAGGATGGAGGATGAGGGTTTGATGTTCCCTCGACAGCGGAGCATAAGCTCTGGTTATTTAGTCCAGATAGCGAAGAAAGTCGGCCGTGCCCTTCCAAAGGAACCATCCCAGCATTTTCCTGGAGCCATTAGCGAAATCACGGAAAACCTAAACGTGAAACGCCAGATACACATTCTTATCAATTCTGTCTCTAGCATCTCAGTGTATACGTCAAGGGTCATTGTAATGTTCAGTCAAGCAATGCGTGATTCACCTTTAGCGCAGAAGGCTGCCTAAATCATAATACTTTCACCACCAAAATTTCTGCTCATTCTTACCTGCTGCTCTGTTCTCAGAGCACGCCAATAACATGGAAATCCATCCAGCCCATTTAAATTAAACTTCTCATTACTGAAGATGACATTATCCCATTCTCAATTCCATGACACATGTTTTTCAGCAAAGTCAAATCTAGCCTTTTTATGTATGGGCAATAGACCAGGTTTCTGTTACCTTTTCTTCAATGAAAGATGTTTGTCATTTGACAACAGTTGTCGTCCACGTCTGACAGTTACTAACAACTGTAAATCAGCAACAAGTTGAGAAGAATAGCGGTTTGTGGCTCTTGCTTTGCACAAAAGGAACCGTGTCGATGCCTGTGATAATTTTCTACTTATCCTATATTTTACGTTATGTCCATATCGAGCGCCTAATCTAACGAAATTATCAGTCACTGTTCTTGAACGGTTCAACTCCTTTGCGATTTGACGATTAGAGAGTCCTATTTTAGCTTTTGCTTTTTTTATCTCGTGATAACTGTTTTCCGCGTGGCATCGTCATAACCGTGGTTTATGTACAAACACGAATTGTTACTAATGGTGTCCGTGTCCTGTCTGTAATAAAGGTAAATACGCACACGCTAACACCACACAGAGGTGAGGTTGCGAAGTGGTTAGACACTGGACTCGCATTCGGGAGGACGACGGTTCAATCCCGCGTCCAGACATCCTGATTTAGGTTTTCCGTGATTTCCCTAAACCGCTCCAGGCAAATGCCGGGATGGTTCCTTTCAAGGGACACGGCCGACTTCCTTTCCCGTCCTACCTTATCCGATGAGACTGATGACCTCGCTGTCTGGTCTCCTTCCCCAAACAACCCAACCCCACACAGAGGCGACTGCCTTTATAATGGGTTCCACTCTCTACCACCTGTACTGCCGACATCAAATACGACACCATTTGACTGTATTTTCGGTATGCTGGATCTCATACTACTGCATACACACTGTGCAGAACTATTCCAGCCGACAATGTTAATTTTCCTACGCATATCCATGCCGTTATACTGATTTCCACTACTGTATTCAGGATGGTCAGTAATAGTCTGTAACGCTTGTAAGGGTGTTGCAGGATAGGTTGTGCTGAGAAATAATTGTTAAGAAAAGAATTCGATGTGTTGCGCCGTTTCCGAGTTGCACGGAAGTTCGTCAATCAGGCGGATGCGCGTGCAGATTCGTAAGGCTCGCCAGAGACGGTGTCTCCAGCGTGTTCTTCATTCGATATCCTAAAATCGAAAATGAGAGGGAAACAAAAATTGGACACGGGACGTTAGTAAGGATGGAATCCGAGCCAAAGTCTGAGAAGACTCGTACGCTCTCATCTACGCTATGAGAACAGCTCACCCTTAATGTATCTGGGGGGCCGCCTGAATCTGCGCACGCAACGGCGTGATTGGCGAACTTCAGTACTTATTAACTCGGAAACGGTGCAACGTATAGGATTCTTTCCTAACAATTCTTTCTCAGCTCAACCTAGCCTGCAACATCCTTGCAAGCTTTTCTGACCACCCTGTTTTGAGCCGTAGATCACAAAATTGTAGCGAAGAGTGGGATTTACTTTACAGGTCAAATAATCATCTCAGATTGCAAGTACCAACCTGAGTTGAAGAGACTGGCATATTGGTACCAGTTAAGAAGTCTTATTGTCGATTCAATGTAGCAGAAGAGTGGGGAAAAAAGGGTGAGGTACGAGTTGGACTTCCGCATTGAGGGTTCCGTACAAACGGAATTGTATTTATAAACAGTTCATCCATTCGGGGAATCGAGGATCTAGACGATTTTTGCCTGTCGTCGACATTACTACCGGCAAGATATCGGGACCAGGTTCAGATGGTTCAGATGGCTCTAAGCACTATGGGACTTAATATCTGAGGTCATCAGTCTCCTAGACCTAGAACTACTTAAACCTAACTAACCTAAGGACATCACACACATCCATGTCCGAGGGAGGATTCGAACCTGCGACCGTAGCAGTCGCGCGGTTCCGGAATGAAGCGCGTAGGACCGCTCGGCCACAACGGCCGGCCGGGATCAGGTATCGTAAGACTTTCGAAAATGTTTTAATTTCAAATTTGAAGTCGGATAACAAATGACAAAAGAAATGTTTTTTTCGTTGTTATAGTTTAACAATATTCCGATTCTTATACTTTACTGGTACTGTGAAAACTTTCTTCTTCCCAAATTTCACCATCCGACGTCAATAGGTTTTAATCAGTGAGTGTGCGAGTATCAATATATGTGATGCGAATGGCGGTATTTTTTGATTGCATGGACTATAGAAGCTTAACGTTCTTATATCACCAAAGGACTACGGACCTCGGTATGAGCTCATCACAAAAATAGGTCTTTAAATGAAGCTACAAGTTTACTGTTACCAGTCACTGTTTACTTATCTCATGACGCTTTTACAAGGTTTAAACTTCCACCATCAGATGCTTTTACATTTGTTAGTATGGCATGTATGTGAGTGATGTGGTACGATTTTTTGGAGAAACTTGTGGCACTGTTTCCAGTGGCGTCCAGACGGCATATTAACAATTTCAGATTTCTACCTTTATTTGTACTGTGATACGTTGCTTTTAGGCAAGTTTCGTGATTCTAGGTCAACAGGAAGCACGCTGCACGTTTTTACTATGTTTGCTAGTACCAAAATATGTGACGTAAATACCTTTATCTTTTGGCTACGTTGACTTACAATCTTTGAAAGGTCTCTGTTGGATTCCTTTCATGTTAATTTCTTAAAACTGTTGTCATTTACGGCATAAATTCCACTTCTAAATTTACTGTGGTGTTTCTGGGAGGAGACTGAGCAGTGGAACGTGTTACTTTTACACATAAACGAACGATCTGTCACACTACCACTACACTTTAACGTACAGTTTATATGTAATTCATGTCACACAGTATAATATGGAGCCTACATGCGCTTTTTTTTATATAGTGTATATGATAAGATACTGTCATCCCCCTTCCCTTCTGTGTGAAAGGATGAATGAGCAAATGTATTTCTAGTTGCATGCTTGATGGTAGCAGACAAGCCTGTCTGCTAGAGAACAGTAGACCAACGTCGGAACAGGTAGCTACACTTTCTACAAGCAAAGAGGTTTTTATTTTTAGTATGGTCCTGTCCGTCCCTTCTCATGTTGGTATAGGAATCTGCTCTATGGTCAATTCCGTTTGTATCTTTGAAGCACCCTCGGTAGGGGCCCGCAGTAGTCTGTCCACGGTGAGTGTCTGAAGTGGTAAGATCTCTGGCTAAGCGCGTCTCTGTTAAGTCCGTAGGACAATGGATTTCTTAAGTTCAGCCTAACTGAAAATTTAAAAAC
This sequence comes from Schistocerca piceifrons, assembly GCF_021461385.2. Lineage (NCBI taxonomy): Eukaryota > Metazoa > Arthropoda > Insecta > Orthoptera > Acrididae > Schistocerca > Schistocerca piceifrons. Next base: position 399,394,061 of record NC_060141.1, on the reverse strand, counting down.
CTGTATTTCAGTTTTAGATCTAAAATATCTAATGTTATCTTAAATTGCAACTCAGTGTAATTCGAGTGGGAAGTTCAGAATATCTTCCAGTAGTTGCTTTGTCACTACTTTGTGAGTAAAGTTGTAACACCCCACCCGTCACTTAGCTGGTTTTGGCGTGTGTTCACCCCAACTAATTGACTAACACATCAACAGAGACTGCAAAACTGCCGCATTATCGGATAATGCAAAAAAGGAATATGGCCCTGCGACTCCTGATTGAGCTGCAGTGGCAGTGTTGACATTAATTTATTCAGAATTGATCACTTTCAATTAGAAAGGGGTGCACATTGATGTTATATTCCGCTATTAAACACCAGATGCAAATGTTGAACATAAAATTAATTAAGAAAGTGATCTGGGATTTCAACTACTTGATTGAAAACACATGCAGTCGATTAGCACAAATTTATTTTAACTCCCGACCTTAAATCATCACATTACAAGACTCTCCTATCAGGCAGTGGTAATAAATTGCATTTGCGTGAAGTAAAGCACCATAACTCAAAGTAATTCCTATCGACTGACCCACGCGTAATGCAAAGTGTGAGAAGAATTCTACAATACACGGCCCATGAAGCCCTCGTGGAAACTTTGCCGACGTGATCCAATAAATTAATCAGAGGCCGGAGCGGGCTCAATATCACCGAATACAGCATGGCGGAGCAGCGTCGTTGTGTGGACATCAGCCGACCTTGTGGTGCTGCAAGGCTGTGCTCGTCTATTCACTCCTAGCTATCTTGCTCAGTACATAGCTGAACCAAAACTTTCTATCACCAAGCTCAATCGTTCTATTTGCTAAGTCCTAAACTGCAAAGGTGCTCACTCTTTCTCAGGCAAGCTGAGTAAAGAACGCCACGTCCGCACTCTAGGCAAGCTGGGAATGGAAGACTCTACGGAGACTACTCACAGTCCGCTCTTTCTCAGGCAAGCTGAGTAAAGAACGCCACCTCCACACTCTAGGCAAGCTGGGAACGGAAGACTCTACGGAGACTACTTACACTCCGCTCTTCGCCTCAGTTTCCCCTCCAGCAAAATCACTTACGACAGTTGCAGCGCAAGTCGCGTTAATTATGCGTCGCTTCCCAGCGCCGACCAATGCCTGCTCTGGGAAGTGAACAAATTCCCACAAAATTTCCCTTCTTCTCAACTTCTGCTATATAGCTCCTCCCAGGCCACCCATCAAGGTTAGCGTCTGCACAAGCACCAAGTTTTTCGGAATTCTGACTCCCAGGAGAGTACTTCAAATTCCTTGGCCCTACGTTCCCATCGGAGGCCGGCGTATTTCATGCTGTCGCTCTTCACCTGATTTACTTCAGGCTCTGCTGACCGTGAATTCACCGTGAAGTTGCTATAGTCACGAACATGCATATTTTGATGTCTGTTGACTGCTCCATCATAGCTTTGCAGAGCTTTCTCGCATGTTTCACAGAAAACGGGATGACGGACATTTATCAACAAGCGTAAAGTTCTCCGTCTGTTTCCTGGTACATCAGCATGGGGTTGGGGTCAACCACCCATGCTGTCACTCATCTTAAGGTGGCTGGAGGCCGCACCACGTTACCGCTTTTTCAGAGCTTGAGCCGCCCTAAGCTGCCTATTGTCGCTTCCCTTCGCCGTTCCCCATCTGGCCACGGTCAATTCTAAATACTTCCCTGGGGTAAACTAGCATGCAGTAAATCGACTCGTTTCCACAAAGTTTTCATGTCGTGTGAATTACTTTAAAACCATCACCCGACATTAATTGTTCCACTACGTCCATACTATACCCTCTACAAGATGCGTTGTGCCTTGTCAGTCATTTTGTCCAGCCCTACTGTTCGCTCAACATGAGTTAGGTGATCTTTAATGACTTCATGTAAGGGGCATAGTTCTTGACATCTTACATAGCCCCTCTCTTCAAATCAATTTTGTACTACAGGTGATGACTCCTATGGTGTTACCACCTGTGGTACCAAATTAATCCGTTCACATGAGTAGTTACAGGCGATTGATTACCACTGCCTCCTCTCTGATGTAAACTCCCACTCATTCCTAGGGTACCTGCCCTCAGTGACTGGATTTACTGTTAAAGACATGGTCATTATTTAGTCTAATTTTACTTTAATCTCTGCCGATTTCTGAGACAATTATTGGTCAGAGTACTCAAAAGAAAACTACAATTATATTACACGGACACGCGTCGCAAAGGGCAAATACACATGTTTAAGCACCTCTGTGCTTGTCATTTGAACGGCAAGACCCGCAATTATAACTTAAGGTCCATTCACTCTCAGTTATCCATCCCTACTCTACTTAAATTACTAGAAACATACATCAACAATATTCGTGTAACATTCTGTGAAGTTGATAGTAATTGCTCTCATTAAATTATATGTGAATGCCCCTTTGACATTTTATAAATACAGGTTTTTTTGTGTCTGTCTCTGGACTTTTATATTGTGCATGGTGTAAGTGTCATCTTTACACAGTTCAACAAGGTTTAGCCCAGTCCAGTGTCTGGATTGTGTACACACATGTATATATAAAACACAAGCAAAATGACAAGAATCATTGCGTATTGAGCAACCACTGTTGTGTATTTGTAACAAGGTATAAGGATAAAATCTTATTCTAACACAGGCAGACGTGGCATGACAAATATATGACGTTTTAACAAATGGTACATTTATAAAATCATAACCTTCTTATAACATAATTCATAAACAGAACAAATGAGTACGTTCGTTGAACCGCATGTTATTCATTTGAATCCACACTGACACACTCACACACACGGCACAAGTTTCTTGCAGGAACGGAAGTGACAATAGTTCTGACTAGCAAGTTGAGGGATGGCTAACGGCTGAGAAGAGAGCAACGTCAATTACGGAGATGGCGCCATAGGCGCCTGCATCTTCTTAAAGCAGGATGGCTCTCACCTAAGAGCTCGTTGTTGACATCTTGTCCGACAGGCACAAGACCCCATCGGTGCATCTATGATCGGTGACCTCTCGCGGCTCAGCCACAGGTCATTGCTCCTTCTATAGACGGTTTAGGGCAAGGGAGGGACCGTGATAAGTCAAGAGCCTATTTTTTTGTTCAGGCCTTCAAAGCTGGTGCCATTAGGCACAAAAGATCATCTGGGCTGTCGCTCCCTCCACCTGACATGGCGAGCAACAAATATAGAAACCTTCTTGGACCTCTTCATTGCTGCCCCCGATCCGTACCGTGTACAGAGACCAGGACCGACCTCTTTGTCGTACACAGAGGTGCTGGACGTCACCTCTCCTTGGCTGCTGAGTTGACCACCGTCCCCGTCGATTCAGGGCGTGGTCTGCATGCCATCACCATCGTCAGCTGTGTGCTCCCCTCATTGCTGTCGTCCTCGTTCCTTGTCAGCTCGTGTGTGGTGTGCCAGGTGTCGTAGCTTCAACTCCCTCTTGCTCAGTTACGCCACCTTGACACACTAAGTCAACTAATTTAAGTACATGGAAATTGCTCATGTTTAACCATCAGTACCATACATTTTTTTATACATAAACATAAAAAATGTACAAGACAACTTGCTTCACAGTCGTTCACACACACACACAATCAAGGGACAGGGAATCAATATTATCTGGACAGGATCCCATCACCAAATCCTACGACTAACACGGTGTTAGCCAACCCGACTACATATCTACTATTTACTACTTTTTATCTCTAATCTTGTTTTTTCTTCTGAATTCCCTATGTGGCAGACGTCCCTCTTATTGTGCCCGTCCCTCTTATTGTGCCTGCGAACGTGTATAAAACACAACAAACTTAGACATGTGTCAGTCTTACCAAGATTTTTTTGTTGGAAGTTTGGATAGCGTCCTTTATCGTGTTCTATTCCGACACTTCTTCTCTCCTCTATTTTCTTCCCGTTTTCTCCTTTTGTCACGAATGGTTTTATAATGCCTGTGAATATGTTTCGGATTAGCAATGTCATAATGGCACAACACAAATATAGCTCACTGCTCACACTCGCAGTTGTTACATTACCTTGGTATCAACAAGTATTTCTGACGTATCATTGCTGCTGTTCGCTCCGTAGATGATTACATCCAGTTCTTTTTAACATACACTGGGTGCGCTAATTCACGTAACTGCGCATAGCTGTCCTTCTCTTATGTATTCAGGGGCATACGAGATGCGTTCGGCTCGTCCTCGTAACGACTTACAGGACTGGCCACCTTAAATATGTTCTTCAATGACGGAGATACAATTACGGGGAACTTTTCTGTAATTTACAGAGTTCCTAATCAATCTTTTTCTAGGGGTACGCCCAGAAATACTTGTATTCCATTCTTTAATCATGTGCTTTTACAAAACAATCAAGTGCTTCACTTTCACAGCATCGAGAGGCGAGATATCATTATTAATAATAAAACACAAAATATAGGCACATATAAACGAGACATTCTACCACTAAGATCAGTATATACACAAACAAACAAGACACTTTAACAAAATCCTTATTCTAAGCCTATATTTACTATAATTCCATGTACAAAGTCTGCAGCTCATCATTCCACAAATGCCTTTACATATGCTATCGGATGCACTCCCAGCGATTTTCCTGTTTTTATGGATTCTACTTCCAATGCGTTGGCATGCGCTATTCTCCGCACTCGCACAGGCCCACTATACACGGCGAAGAATTTGTGGCGCAACTTCCTTTGTTTTTTTGACAGTCGGTGTGTCTTAATAAATACCTTTTCCCCAACCACAAATTGTCGTACTCGCGCCCCTTTATCAGCTCGTGCTTCGCGCTTCTCGCCTGCACGTCGGATATTTTGTAGGGCTTTCTCCACGACGGTCCCATGTCGCTGCCGTGTTCCTGGAGGAAACTCCACTAACTGACGGAGCCTGTCCGGCGGATCCCGGTTCTTTAGTACCATGATTGGAGCTAACAGGGTGGTGCTGTGGGGTATCTCGTTAATTACTTCCTGGAAATCTTTGATGAAGATGTCCCATGTGGCGTGCTTGTTACTGCAGTACAATCTGCAAAGGCTTCGTAAATCCTTCATTGTTCTTTCAGAGGGATTAGAACTGGGGCGGAAGCGGGATATGAAAATTGGTTTAATTCCATGACTTTCAAGTGTTCTCTTCCATACCTCCGACCTGTACTGTGCCCCATTGTCTGACAAAATATACTCTACTGGCCCTACCCGTACCAGGAAATCTCTACGTAGCGCCCTGCTCACCGTTGTCCCGGTTGCTCTTTTCAATGGTGTCAGGGTGACATACTTAGACGTTAATTCTAAGACCACAATGATGTATCTATAACCCGTTTGTGTGGTTGGTAACGGACCCATCATGTCCGTCGCCGCTGTTTGTCTTAATTTCTCCGGAATAATGGGGTACAGAGGCGGCTGCATGGCTACAGCCAGCACCCCCTGTAAAAGAAAGCCTGTCTACGTAGTGCGTGACGTCACAAGATGGCTACACACATAGTCCTTTCAACAGTTTCACGGAACAGTGCTTGTGAATAGTCATTCGGCGAGTTTCGCGTCAGTTTACTATTAAAGTGAATGGCGTTCCTGCGTTAGTGTACGTGATTTGGTTGTTTAGTTTCTGTGCACTAAACTGGTGATCTGTTATTCTTGCCTGTGAAAATTTAGTTGCCTGCAAAATGCCGTATCGTTGTTGTGTGCCGAATTGTAGAGGAAATTACGACGGTGGACCAAAAGTAATCGTGTTTAAATTTCCGGAGGATGAAGCAATGAGGAAGAAATGGTTGTCAAGTATTTGCAGAGATAACTTCACTCCTTCTTCAAGTTCAAGAGTGAGTATTTGTTTTGTTTATTTCTTAAAAGAAGTTAAGTGTGCTAACAAAGAATAGGCACTTATGCAGTAAGGAAGGTCAGCGACATTTTGACTAATATATCAGATCTTAACTGCATAAGTGCCGAAGAAAATAGTGTTTCGTTTTCTTGCCCTGGCAATTCTACAGTTTAGCTGGTATAGCTTATGTGAATTCTGTGTTCTGCAAGTTCAACCAGTATAGTCTAAGCACAGTCATACTTACGTAGTTAAATATCTCATTATACCTTTATACTTACTGTTTATGCTGCCTGTTGTTAGGAATAAAAGTCGGTTTACAATTAAGTACATGCACTTAAGATACAGACTACTTTCGATGTATTCTGCTTCTGTATTTAGTGTTTCTTTTTGCTGTAAAAGTCTTTAGGAAGTTGCCAGTTCAAAAACAAGTAATGTGGTGTACCCAGAAATTGAATATGAAGTAAAAACAGTGTCTCAGTCGCTTGTTTTTAATAAATTATTGGTGGGAATTTGAAGTCAATACAAGGAATGTTACTATTAGGGAATATAGTAGGCTTTAGACTTTACAGTGAACCATAGACAGGAAAAATGAATGAATACGTGAATGTTTTAACAGGCCATCACAAAATGCAAAGGAAGAAACTGTGAAAATATGTAAAAAATAAAAAATACTTGTGGATTTTACAAATTCTTACTTTCTGGGTCTGGAATTTCAGATACATGCCAGTGGCCAACACAGCTGTCTTATAGATACACAGCTAAAATACTTGAAAGCAATTGTGTGCTCATGTTTAGCCTGATAGGTAGCACATAAGTGGCAATGTATTAGTTCATCGTATTGTCAGTATTAAGTATTTCACAGTTCTAAAGGTTACACAGTGTGACAATTACTTGGATTATTCTGTTACTGTTTCACAGTTGCTTCTATGGATTACACCTGTGTGAGTTTGGTGTCATCACGCTTTCTTGTGTCCGAGGTGTGTGTGTGTGTGGGGGGGGGGGGGGGGGAGGAGGGGGGCAATAGAGCAAGACATTAAGCAAAAATCCCACCCCTCTAGTGTATATACAGGGTGTTTCAAAAATGACCGGTATATTTGAAACGGCAATAAAAACTAAACGAGCAGCGATAGAAATACACCGTTTGTTGCAATATGCTTGGGACAACAGTACATTTTCAGGCAGACAAACTTTCGAAATTACAGTAGTTACAATTTTTTCAACAACAGATGGCACTGCGGTCTGGGAAACTCTATAGTACGATATTTTCCACATATCCACCATGCGTAGCAATAATACAGCGTAGTCTCTGAATGAAATTACCCGAAACCTTTGACAACGTGTGTGGCGGAATGGCTTCACATGCAGATGAGATGTACTGCTTCAGCTGTTCAATTGTTTCTGGATTCTGGCGGTACACCTGGTCTTTCAAGTGTCCCCACAGAAAGAAGTCACAGGGGTTCATGTCTGGCGAATAGGGAGGCCAATCCACGCCACCTCCTGTATGTTTCAGATAGCCCAAAGCAATCACACGATCATCGAAATATTCATTCAGGAAATTAAAGATGTCGGCCGTGCGATGTGGCCGGGCACCATCTTGCATAAACCACGAGGTGTTCGCAGTGTCGTCTAAGGCAGTTTGTACCACCACAAATTCGCGAAGAATGTCCAGATAGCGTGATGCAGTAATCGTTTCGGATCTGAAAAATGGGCCAATGATTCCTTTGGAAGAAATGGCGGCCCAGACCAGTACTTTTTGAGGATGCAGGGACGATGGGACTGCAACATGGGGCTTTTCGGTTCCCCATATGCGCCAGTTCTGTTTATTGACGTAAAAATAAGCTTCGTCAGTAAACCAAATGCTGCCCACATGCATATCGCCGTCATCAATCCTGTGCACTATATCGTTAGCGAATGTCTCTCGTGCAGCAATGGTAGCGGCGCTGAGGGGTTGCCGCGTTTGAATTTTGTATGGCTAGAGGTGTAAACTCTGGCGCATGAGACGATACGTGGACGTTGGCGTCATTTGGACCGCAGCTGCAACACGGCCAATGGAAACCTGAGGCCGCTGTTGGATCACCTGCTGCACTAGCTGCGCGTTGCCCTCTGTGGTTGCCGTACGCGGTCGCCGTACCTTTCCAGCACGTTCATCCGTCACATTCCCAGTCCGTCGAAATTTTTCAAACAGATCCTTTATTGTATCGCTTTTCGGTCCTTTGGTTACATTAAACCTCCGTTGAAAACTTCGTCTTGTTGCAACAACACTGTGTTCTAGGCGGTGGAATTCCAACACCAGAAAATTCCTCTGTTCTAAGGAATAAACCATGTTGTCTAAAGCACACTTGCACGTTGTGAACAGCACACGCTTACAGCAGAAAGACGACGTACAGAATGACGCACCCACAGACTGCGTTGTCTTCTATATCTTTCACATCACTTGCAGCGCCATCTGTTGTTGAAAATTGTAACTACTGTAATTTCGAAAGTTTGTCCGCCTGAAAATGTACTGTTGTCCCAAGCATATTGCAACAAATGGTGTATTTCTATCGCTGCTCGTTTAGTTTTTATTGCCGTTTCAAATATACCGGTCATTTTTGAAACACCCTGTATGAGCTTCAAGGCTAAATTATAAAAAAAAATTATCACTGTTATTGAATTGTGCTACAAACATTAGTCAATGTTTGTAATTATTGATGGGGTAAGTACTTTCTTCATTTCACCATCTCTTTAAGAGCTTGTTGCCATGACCTGTAACTGCATGTGTTTTGATATTGTAGTGTTACTGTTTTATAGTGTTACTGTGCCATGGCCACATTTATCACTTGAGTATTCTTCTGCATTTTAGTTGGGAGTCTATTTGTATTTTAGAACTAGAAACTAACTTTATATTCATAAATTGTTTTCACACTATTAATATTGTCATCACATTCAGTTGTAAGCACCTGTTTCATTTTTTATTCATTTTTAATTACAGGTATGTAATGTTTACTTCCACAAGGATGATGTTATTTGTGAAACACAAATTGTGGATGAAAGGACTGTTCAGTTATTAAGAGCCCCCCTTCTCAAACCACGTTTGAGACCAGATGCAGTTCCATCACTACTCCAAAACTGTCCTTCCTACCTTCCAAAGGAAGAAAGTAGACGTGAAGGGCAAGAGGAGAAAAAGCAAAGGCTTGAAAATGAGCAGTTAGCTGCAGCGTTACAATATAACTTAGCGTCACAGAAGGACTATGAAAACACTTTTAGCTTCAATTCTTTAGAAGAGTTGATGTTGCGTACGAAGGAAGTGGATATGCCCAACGAGTTGAGTGTGATCGAAAAACACAGTGATTTTGTTTGTTTTTTAAAGATAATAAGAAATCCAGCACCATTAATCACACATTCTGTCGTTATAGATAGTAATTTAAATGTTTCATTGTTTAGGAAAGATGTACAAATTAAGACATTAGGAAAAAGATATTTTCCTGTAATTGTAACCAATATCCATGAAATTGTCAGTGTACTGCAGGAGTTTTCAGACACAGATTGTGGGCACTCAGAAACTTCTATAGACAGTATTGTAGAGATAGTGAAAGACAGTCTAGGAGTGCTGAAAGACAATTTACAGGAGAGTGAAAAGGAGATGGTAGACTTTATATATGAACAAGTTAGTCTCATAAATGTCAAGAAATTTAATCATAGGTTTAGTTCTACATTTATGATACTGTGTTGTTTGCTATTTTCAATTTCATCTCATGCTTACAATTTTTTATGTAGCAGCTCATTAATGAAAATGCCACATCCAAGCACTCTGCGTAGGATCTGCAGCAAATTTAATGTGAATCCATCTCACGAAAGGCTTGGGGGAAGTAATTTCCTGTCCTATGCAAGACAGAAATTTCAATACTTGAACAGCGATGATGTCAATGTTTTGAGTGTAGATGAAATTCATCTAAATTCTTATTTGGAATATAAAGGAGGTTGTATTTTGGGCATGTCATATAACTCGGGATGTGCTACAAATTCAGCGTTTGTATTTATGTCGCATAGTGTCAAGTCTTTGTACAGGAATGTTGTTCACATTTTACCGGTGAAAACCATTTTATCTAATGCATTATACGATGTGCTACTGGCCATAAAAAATGGCCTTGAACTAATAGGCTATAGGGATTTTTGTGTGGTAACTGACAACAACGAAATCAATAGCAAAACCATGTCCATGTTTTCTCTGGATAAAGCTGTTAATATAATTTTTAAACATCCATCTGATCCTAGTCGTCCACTTTTTTTTAAATTGATACCATACACATTGTTAAATGCGTAAGAAATGTGTGGCTGCACCAAAAAAATGATGGTAAAGATATGTTTTATCCTCAGTTACCAGTTACAAAAGAAATGGAAGAAAATAAGTTTTGCTGTAGCTTTTTTTAAAACACTGAAACAGATTTATGACAGTTTCCAGTTCTCTAGTAAAATATTGTCACACATTGTCTCTCAAATCACTTTGCCCTACATCGTTAGAAAAACAGAGCATGAAACTAGTGCTGCAGATATTCAATCGCCATGTGTCAGAGGGCATTGAGGTAGCTAGTGATAAATTTGATTTGAAATATGCACCATCAACAGCGGAATACATTCGAATAATAACAAAATGTTTTGATGTCATGAACGTGAAATCAGTGTTTAAACGGAAACACAAACAGAATCCTTATATGGATACGTTGACAACTGATAGCGTTTCTACGCAATTTTTGCTAGATTTTCTAGACTGGCTTGATGTGTGTAAAGCAAAGGGTTTGTCAAGTGGGTTTCTCACAAAAGAAACATTTTTTGCTATTCAGCATACAACATATGGCGTTGTAGAGATTGCTCGATACTGTACTGAAGAGTTAGGTATGAGCTGTTTACTGACAGCCAAGCAACGAACAGGTGTGCTTGAGCGGCGTTTTGGAAAGTATATACAGCTTGCAGGTTCCCAATACAATGTTTCAGTGACATAAGTCTATGAAGCAGAAAAGAAGCTTCGAATTCAAAGTGTAATGCCTTTAGTTTTATGTTCTCCTTCCTATGGCAATATCACAGTAGGGGCCATAAAAAATTTTATGTTTTCTGAAGTTGAAGAAACAGACACATTAGACATAGAAGTCAGTGTAACTGTAGACGATGTTCTTTCAGTGAAAGATATTGCAACGTCTTTAACTTTCATTGCAGGCTACTGTGCTCATGCAGTGATTAAGAAGCTGAAATGTGAGAGTTGCCTTAATGAAATTGTGATTGAAAAGGAGTTGCCAATAAACGATCATTTTAGTTTGATACAGAGACTTGATCATGGAGGACTAAAATACCCATCAGACACTATTTTAAATATGATTGTCTACACTTATATTGTCATCAGCAAACTTCTCAAAGAACATGAAAGAGATTTTCTTGCCTATACGAATCAATGTGCTATTGCCTGTGCAGTAGCACTTTCTACTCTTCACGAAAATGACTTTTTATTATTTGATGGGGTATGCTGCAATGGACATTCATCCCAAGCAATAATGAAAAATGTTGTTTGGGTTGGTGTCAATATATTTTTAAACAACTACTGTAAAAAGGTTAATGGAAAAAAATTTCAAAAAACACTCAGCGAAAACTGCAAACTCTTACAACATAATTTTGAAATCTTTATCTTAGATTCTTTTTAAATCATTAATACAAAACCTGTCATCAGTAACATTGCCGCATCAACAAATGCCTCTTAAGCTGAACTAATTAGGTTAATCTGAAACTAGTCAAACTTACCAAATTGCAACTTATGGCTGAGATTTTATATAAATATTTTAATATACAGCTGCTAACAGCTATCAACACTAAAAGCCTAACTTGAAATTTTTATCAAAGAAATTAATCTTTAATATAAAGAATTTTACACTAATTCTTTCTCAGTTGAAGTTGGGAGGTGAGTGATACATACAGGAGGGAGGGGAGGGGGTGTGGCAGGCAGAGAGGACCAATAGTAATCTTTTTATAGTATGTGAAACCTAAAAATCAATTCACTTGCTTTTCCGAGTATGACTTGAACCACTTCTTTGCTGCACGCCTTATTCATAGTATTTCTAATTTGTGTAATAAAGTTATGTGGCCCAACATGGCACATGCCTTTGACAAAGACAAGACAATGCCATTTTGATCACCTTCCTTTATTATTTTGAGAAAAACTTACACAAACTGTGCTATAGCAGACTCCACTATTTTTTGCAAACGAGGTTAGTTTGTTTTGGCGATAAATGGAAGACAAGAGCAAAATTACTCTATAGTTCGCTACATTCTCTGCAACACTTTTCTTTGTATACTGAAGTTATTACTTTAGCATGTGATACATGTGAGAAATCTGCCAATTTGTAATGATTCATTAATTGTTACTGTTGAAAAAGCTAGTATAGTATTTATGCATTCTTTAGGTAGACAAACTTCGATTTCACGTAGTGTTTGTGGTGTTCCTCCGTCTTCTACTACTGTCACTGTTATGAGTGCAGATGTGCATGCCGTGACATTTGCCTCTCTTTTTCTGAGTTTACTACTTTCTCTGCAGCTGTTATAACTGTTGTTCTCTCAACATTTTCTTATGTAGATCATGTTTGTGTATATTTTACTACCATTACAAATGGAGAAGCTGGTAGGGGAGGGCTTTGCAGTACTTTCATGGCCTTCTTTGTGTATAATGATTGGCAGGTCTCCTCATCTAATAGTAATGTAATTGTGGAACAGCTCTCACTTCTGTTACAAGCTCTATTGAGTGCCACTATTCCTCAGGTTGACTAATTACTGAGCTCTTTAAATAGATGCTTGCTCTGTGCCATAAAGTGCCTTCTTGTTAGCTCATCTTTGCTGAGGAGGAAAATATCTGAGGTGGACTCTCAGGTACGCCCTTCTGTTGCCTTTTTGAATATATTTGTTTATAAAAGAATATTCAAAAAGCTTAAGCCTGTCACAATTGCTTTTCACTCACCTAATCTAATTAATGTAACCAGATCATGTTCCAACACCACTTGACACATTTTTGCCACATAACATACACTTACAGATGGTAATTACTTGCAATTTACAGGGTGACCTAATATAATGTCTATATGCATCGCCATTTTTCTACTACAGTGCTTTCATATGCATTCTTCCTACACAAAACTTTATGGTGCAGTGTTTTATTTGCATTCTTTTAGTGTCCCACTTACTTAAAGACCTTCCATTACTACCCTGGAGATTATAAAATAGCAATTTAATAACTAATGTTGTTCAAAATTTATCATTATTATTCCTAAAATTATGAAACTTAAGTCTCAAGAATGTGCTTATTGTTAATGTTTGGCCTTGGTGTCCATAAGTCTTAATTATTTTGTCCCTACATAGTATTCATGCTGTACATCTATAATTTTCTATTGTTAACCACTATAATCTAAAATTTTTCTCATTCCATGTGTTAGTGATTGTTGACAAGAGTGTATGGAAGATGAGTAAAAGAAATAAATAAATTAATTCATACACAGAATTTTTTTACTTCATTTGCATTCATTCATATCAGCATGGTCAGTAGATGAAACCTGTGTTCCACTTCTAAACAATTACCAGTATATATATTTTGGAATGATGATCTGTTAAAGTATTGCAACTAAATAGAACTGAACTACCACCCCCACCCCTTTCCCCCAACTTATGGAAGGATGAAGTATCTAAGCCACTGGTGAGTGCAGCCCAAATGTGATGCCAAATGAAAGTAAGTGTTCATTTTTCACAATTATTTCATCACAGGTCACATCACGTCATAAAACTTCTCAACAGATGAAATGAAAGTTTACTTCGTAGTTGAAATTTATTTATGTGCAGTTCATGCAAACAGTTTATTTCAAAGTGTGTATTTATTAGTACAGAAACATTCTTTCTTCAACGGTATTCAGTTTAGAGCAGCGAAATTCTAACCTGGTAATCTGTATTTTGAGACCTCATGTAATTTCAATACATAATGGAAATTTAGTTAACTTACTGAGAAAAGAGAATTCATTGAAATTTGTATTGGCATACCAAAACTTTATGGCAATACCATTACATACTCATCTTAGGTCAGTGAGATTTTATTAATGGAAAGAAAGTTTCCTAGGGAAAGGTGCACAAACTGAGAAGAGATATCATATCATTCATTAGAACTGCATTTCACTTAAAAACTATTAACAGTAGAAATTTCTTTAGATTTAAAGAAAAGCATGAATACAAGGTTGCTGAAATGGTGGACTAAAACATATGTAGAACATGTATTTCAGGGCAGTGTTAGTTTTTGAAACGACTCATACAATTGCTTATTACCAGTGCCTCTCTATAGGGGGTGTTATAATTCGAACACTATTTGCCCAATTTTCGTGTTTCTTTTTTAATTCACAGGTATATCATCCAATCAGGTTTTAAAATGGATTTTGCTACATAAGGAATAAACAGCGGCAATAACAGTGTCCATAAAATGTTAGCTGCCAGTGTGCTACTTTGCAAAGTGCCGTCCACATTATTAGATCTGCGTCAAAGTGATGCAATATTTAACTTAAAAAACAAAACAAAAACCCTAATAGAAAGTCCGCGAGAGCATACGAGAATCTTTCGCGGGTGGCTTTCAATCAAAATTTTTGTCATTAAAAATCGTCTTACACAGGAACTGCAAAACGGAAGAATGGTGAATGGTGGTCAGCCATAAAAGATAAATGTATACCGTTGCAGACGTTTAGATTGACCTTTTCGAGATT